>NC_068940.1:96312432-96623765 GCF_026419915.1 Harpia harpyja | reverse complement strand
CATTCAGTGAAAATATCACCACTTCAGGAACAAACCATTGCTTTCCTCTTTCAGAAACTTCAGTGTGTGAGGCAAGTAGTGAATGGGACTGTGGTACTGCATCATGTCCGCCTCCACTCAGACTTAACAAAGAAGTAGAAACAGTTGGAGAGCAGTGAAGACGTTCATAGGCAGCTGCTAGTTGATGTGTCTCACCAGAGACACAATGAAATGCATGTTCTGATTCCTCCATGTACTCCTGCAAAGAAGCACAAAATGATGAGGCATGTTTCTTATTATGTTATTGCCAATCCCTCTTTCTGCACTTACTTACTACTTCATCCGCTTTAGTGCAGGGCTAAGTCCTTATAGTTGCCTTCTTGACTGGCCAGAAAAGATAAAGTCAGATGACATAAAGAATGGGAACTATCTTACTTAATTTTAGATGTCTACAGTGTGGGTACTGACAGCTGATCTACCCTCCCTTTATAGCCAATGGAGAAATATGCACACCCCGAAGGTGCAGTTCACCTGATCTATTTCAGACATCTGTTTTTACAAAATGGAGCACTGAAGTTATGGAACTTCAGTGACCATGATGACTAAATTTCCATCAAGAAATCTATATTTCCCAATACATTGGGAGCTTAGAGTGACTAGGTCAGACATAGTCAGATCAATCCCACCTGGTATGTTATAGCCAAAGTATTATAGTGTTGTAAAAACTTGATTACTAGTTCCAACATGTATCTGTTAAGAGTTATCAAATACCAGTTATTTCTAAAAATATGTTTTTTGGATAGCCATTCTATTTTGAGTGTATTAAGAAGATACAAAAGGGCTTTATGTAAAAAAGTGACCTCATCCTGCTACAATCTGATACTGTATATGCCGTGTTTTGTCTAATAATATACTGGATCCAAATCTATACCTTGTTGTATACATGAGATTTTGCTAGCTGTTTCTAATTAAATATTTTCCACTTTGTTTTGGTTTAAATCTGGCATCAGCTGTCACCAGAAATCTTTAGATACTTATAGATTTCACATTATTCTGTTTTAAAACATATTACAGTCACATAATATTAGTGCACTATTGATAGACATGGTAATGCTGAGGTATTAAGCAATCTCATTGGTCATTAATTAAGCTAGATGAAAATAGACTTGATGCAAGCTGCTCACAGCACCTTCACCTCAGAAGCATGGGTACATGACATATCATTTATTGTTTATATTATAAAGATACTGCACCACCATTTGTTCTTATGAGACAGCTTGTGGCTTTGGGGAAGTAGGGAGAGAGAGAGAGAGAATAAAACAGCCATCGGTTGCTACAGTGCAGTTGAGGCAGATCAATATTATACGAACATTTGAGAATCCAAGGAATTTTTTCAAGTTATGAAAATAGGTTGCAATGTTGAGATGGTTAGACAGGTGGCAAACTGAGACTACTGTTTTATGCAAAAAATATATCTAGTTACACAGTTAGTTCTGTTATTTTCTAGTTGCTATCATGTTTTCTGCTCTTCTCTTCAGTCCATCCAAGGTATCTGTGTATAAGCCTTGTTTGTGGGCAGGAAATGTTCCTTAATGTGTGTTTGTTCAGCAACTACCACAAAGGATATTCATCTCTGTAGGGATGCCCACATTGTAATAAGTGCTAAAGTAATACAAATAATAAGGATAATGGATTAAAAAATTTGCCATAGGTTTGATTTCCATGGTTTGAAAATCAGCAGATTTTCCCTCTCTTTTTTAAAAATGGATTAAGTATTAGTCAGCCTCTAAAATGAAATGCATTTGTGTTCTCAGATAAAGTGCCTGTTAGGCATTTTATAGAGCTGTGAGAGTTTAGAAAAGCTTCAGAAGCAAGTCAGCTTGCTCATATTTATTTTGAAAATGCAGTCCACACTCACAGGCTTAGAGGGAGCTTAATTACAATCAATGGAATAATTAAGTTGAGGGAAATGTGCAATAGAGAACAAAAATGAATAGAAAACATATGCACAAGTGTACCTTTGGGCAAATGCATTATAGGCACAATATTGTCATTATGCCTCTCAAATCACATCATTATTTGCTCTGGCGTATGTGTGGGAAACAGACTAGATTGTACATGTTTTTTACATTCATATTCTGATCCATATTTAAACATTTTACAAAATGGTGCATTGTAGTAACACTAGCCTACACTTAGCATACGTGTAATTTTGTGTACAGCAGAACTTTCACAACTTATTCCTAATTCTGAAAAAACATTGCTATTTAAAAAGCTCTGCTTCTCTCCTTCCCCTCACAGTCCACATATTTCAGGAGTGCTTATAACAGTTCGTTCACCAGAGTTCGACTCACAGTGAACAGCTCTTCACAGATGTATTATTTGCCGGTTCCAGTCTAGTTGCACTAGCCAATTGCTACTGTTTCACTGACCACAGCTCTCTGATAAATAAAATGCACACCCAGAAAAGGTCTCCTAGAACAGGTAGTTTCAGAGGCTGAAATGGTTTTAGAGAGTCTTATCATGCTCTTTTTTAATTCTGAATTCTTATCTCTTGGTGCACCTTGCAGTCCCAAAGCCATAAGTCCTGTAATGGGAAACCTGCTTTTTTATCTCTTTTTCTAGCATTTGCTATGATAGACACTGAAGAGAGAGGGAGAAGAAGGAAACACCACCCCACCCCCCCCAAACCACATTGTCAGGTTACAATTAGAGAAGTCTAAATATTTTAAAAAGTGGTCACCAACATTCGTGTAATTCTATCTTTGAAAGGGTTAATGCAGTGCTTTGTACAAATATTTAGAAATAAATGTTTGACATTTTCTGGTGTGCATTTAACAGCAGAAATTCCTGTATTAGGGAAGAAAGTCCCTTCAATGTAATCAAACTGCTTTCAGAGTTTACTCCAGAAAATTTTGGCCCAGGGATCATGCAAAACCTTTCAATTGCCCAAATATGATAGAAAACTCTGATAATAGATTGTATGTGTACATATAAGAATATCAAGAAGTATAAAGTCTTGAAATTATTCATACTGCTTGTTTAAATTCTAGCAAGTAAATGCAATGAGGTATATATAAGATATACTAACAAATCTTTAACCATTAATGGGGGAACTTGTTAATGGATGACTTTTTCAGCTGAAATATCCAGTATGATTTGTATTACTCTGACTGAGTTCATGAGTACAAAAGATATGGGTTCTGAAGTGAAGGTAATGTAAATCGTCATCTATTCTTGCATGATAAAGCTGATTAAACAGTAACATATACAAATACACTACGGATGCTAATATCTACCTGAAATGCAAAGAGATAATTTTTACACAAACCAAATGTTCATGCTGAAGTCTGAGGCACCAAACACCTACATAAAAAAATAGTATGGGTGTGAAAGAAATAAGGAAGGAAGTTGGGGAAGGAAAGGAAGAACAGAGAACTTACTTAATCTTTTTGGTCAGGATTCCCTGTACATTTAATACCAAATTTCACTGAAGTGCAACTTAACAGCAATGCAAACCAGTTCTGGCCTTTGGAGATTCCTACCAATGCACAGGTAACAAGGTTGATGCAACCTGTGAGGAGGTACCTGGGCTTCCTGCTGCCTCTGGGAAGGTTGGAAACACCTCTATTGCTCATTTTATCTCTGATCTCCGCAGAAGCTCACTTGGTTTCATTCCCTCTCCTCCTACTTGCACCTCCCCATTCTGCCATATCCCTTTCTTAGAAACAATACAAATGGTTCCTGTAGAGTATGGACAATATCTAAATGCATATTATATATGTATATATGGAGATTTATGACCTGCATGTATGAATATGATTTGTGGCCAAAGGCTGCAAAAATCATTGGCAGCAAACAAGGAATATCAAAACAAGAGACAGGAAACAATACAGACAAAAAAAGGGAGTAAGACGGCTGGACATTGTTTCATTTAAGAGGAAGGAAATAAGAAACTTCATATCAAAAATATATAATGATAACGGGAAGTTTAGAGGAGGTAAACTATGAGGGTTTTTTCACCCAAGCAGGTAATCCAAGGACAGAAAAGCACACAATGAGCTTAGAAGTTGGCAAACTCAAAGTGGCTAGATGGAAACATTTTTTTTTTCACACAAGGAGCAATCAGTCTATCGATCTAATTGCTGTATGCTACTACTGACACTTCAGATTTTAGCAGGACTCTTAAATATGACTTTTCAATAGCTAACAAAATGACCAAGTACTACAATAGCAAGAACAGTAAACTTTAACAGAGTTTTTCATTGATTGTAATCTCACATACTTCAAGGCATAAACCTGCCTTTAGACAGGGCCAGCTGTAATAAAGTTACTCTAGTAGCTTTAAGGACCCATTATTTTGTGACTATTTTGTGAATGTCTTCTGAAGCATCTAATAGTGGCCGTTATCAGAAGACGACAGGGTAATGGACTGTAAGAAGCACTGGGCTGATCAAGAAACTTCCTATATGTGCATATATGAGACCCCAAAACAGAGAGAAACCTGGGGTTTCTGCTTTTCCTAATTATCTGTGAAATTAGTATGACAACAATTTGCACAGTCTCTCAGTACAGGTGCGAGGGAAGTGAATGTGTTTGGAAGACAGCATTATAACCTTTCACTACAATTGGCTTCTGTGAGATTTTTTTCATCCATCACATCAGCTGGTTGAAAATGCGTGCTCCCACCTGCTCCTCTGAGTCACTGTATTTTCCAGTGTCATGTGGGAGCAACCTGTCAGAGCAACCATGTCATAAAAACACCACAGAGCTAGAGTCTGCCAGTTTGATAAAAGCTGCAATAGGATTGACTAACATGCTGACATAACAAACTTAATATCAGTTGAAGAGCTTAGGAAAAAGCAGAAGGTAGGGGAAGACGACAGACAAAAGTAACTTCAGTGAAGAGAAAAACCACTGTGTAACCCAGCCTTTAAAAACTAATATTGTTTTAGGGTATGCAGCCATATTAATTCTCAATTTATTCTTTCAGCTGGAGCTAAATAATTAATTATTTGGAGCCCATCTTTGCTCTGTCAGGTTTCTACCTGTGTCTGCATCACAAGCATTACTTCTGACTGCATGATAGGAGCAGTGAAGAATGTAGGTGGCCTTCAGGAATACTTTGTTTTGTCAAGATCCCCTATTGCACATGCAAATGCAGGTGAATATCATTAGTGATTCTGGCTCCCTACATGACACCAGTCTTGCAGTGTATTCTTCTCCTGAGTCCTGGAGAAGTCTGTCACCCCAGAATGGACTGAAAAGCAACAAGAATGACTTACTGGAAAACAAACAGATTGGGGAAAGGAAAGTGAAATGAAACAGAGCAAGTGAGTGACCTTTGAAAATTGATGTGCTGGCTTGAAATTTGCCAGGTAAAAGATACAGTCAAATTACTAAATCTGGTTCTCACATGTAACAAGATGGTCAATTTATTTGGTCAAATTCAATGAATGTTAAAGCCTTATAAAGCTTCTGTACAAAAGGATTGGAGGTGACATCAAGGCGGATAATAAAGTTACCCAGAGCACAGATCAGTGGCAATTTAGCAATTAGCTCTGTCAGCAGCTCTGGAAGATCTGTAACAAATCATAAGTTTTTAGTTACCCAATGTAATAAAAATATTTAATAGTGAAGGGAAAGTAACAGAGGCAATAAATGTGTTTAAGCATAGAATATTGCCTTCTTATGACAATTACATGATCTGGAGAAAAAATGTGGTTTATGATATTCTTCTTGAGACAGAATAATAATATTCTGGCAGGTGAAGAAATATTTGTCTTTTTGACTTTCCTCAGATCTCATAGATCATAACAGTGTTGGTTTCAGGTTGGGAATGAAGAAAAGTTATTATGCAAATTGCACAATCATCAGACTGAGTGGAAATAGAGACAATTACTATAGGCTGAGAAATACAACAAAAGTATGAAGAACAGAAATGAAGCAATAGGGAAGGGCAAGTCAGTTCACAACAAATAAGTGCCAGCTTTTTGCTATAAAAGTACAATTTAGGTGAGCAAGTCTGAAAAGAAAGGAAGAGCGATTGGTAACTACCATCTCATAAGCCCAAATTTGTCAAGTAATATGATATATAGCACAGCCAGCGGACATCTAAGATCGTAAAGGCACGAAGCAAGGTATTAATGTCTTCAAACTTTAGACATCTAATTGAAGCACCAAAATGAGCCATCTAAACACCCTAGATAGTTAATGGAAAAAAGTAGGCTCCTCCAGAGAGCAATCTGAAGCACTTGAGTTAGGTGACTACCTTTTGCCATTGACAATATAGGCCAGCTGAAGGTAGATGGTGTGAATACATCCTGAAGTGCCTTATTACAGCATATCCAGGAATATACCTAGGTGCAAGGTAAGGGCAATGCAGGACACCAATTATGTACTTTAACAGCACATGCACCACTTCTAACAAAGTGGTATTTATATGTAACAGTCACTGATTGCTCTCACACTACCCTGAGGCTATGCACAGCTGTAATGGAAAAGTGGATATCTTCCATAAAAAGTCAAGTTAAGACTCTGACCAGCTTTTTGAGACAACATCCGTGCAGTGCAGAAGATGAGGCTATTGCAGAAGTGAAGGCGGAGTGCCATCTTTGAGACATCTAAAAATGAACTGGGCTACACTGAAGGAAAATCTTGCACTGGGCCAAGGCTGAGAGGACTGCATGATCTAACTCCATTTCTCACTTGCACAGTTATAGACATGTCACACTGTCCTTTCAGAAAAATGGAAACCAGCAGAAGGCTCAAGTTTTTAATCTTGTAAATGTATTACTTGTCCTTTGAAAGTATTACAGGACAGGCAATCACAAAAAGAGAACGAATATATAGGAAAAGGTTTAATATATAGGAGAAAGATTAATAGGAAAAAATAATTGAAGTGGCACTTACCAAAATTACAAAGCACACTAAGAGTAATACCTGCTGTGGCAGACTTGTCCAAACACAAAAATAACCAGCAGCCTCATTTAACTAGTATAGCAGCACTGTTTGCTCACATCATTCTCTCTCCCTCCCTCTCCAGCCAATCTAGCTTGGTTCAGCAGCAAAACCACTGAAATTTCCACTGTGTTTTAAATCACTGAAGTGGTAAATAATAGATATACAAGGACTCAAATTGTTACAAAATAATTTGACATAGCTCTTACCAGCAAAGCCTAAAGTGACGGCTTTAGCAGTCTCACAAGATCTAAACAAGAACAGAACCACATAAGCACTTAGGAGTGAGCAATTGCTTGCCTGTTACAATTCGATTTGAAGCTGATCTAAAGGAGTAGGTAGCACAACTGGCTTTGAGTGCGTGCAGGAATCTCCATCAGCCTCTTTGCTCCTTGAAGGGTTAATACCAACAGCAGAGTTGCATAAAAAAAGAAATAGAACATTCTTTTTCAGGTACTTGAATTTATAGAAAAACACTAATGGAAGTAAAGTCTGTCTGAATGAATAAAATAATTCTAATTAGAGTTTATTGTGTTTGAGCTACCAAAAAAAAAATCTCTCTTTCTCAGCTTCTTTTTTACTTTCCTTCTTTCTTTCTTCCTGTCTCTTTCTTTCTTTCTTTTTCTTTCTCTCTTTTTCTTTTTCTCTCCTTCTCTCTTTCTTTCCTTTTTTTTTTTTTTTTGGTTGCTATCTTTCCGGAATTTGTTCTTTTCCAATATGCAGTAATAGGAATTTTTTCTTATTAATATTATACTTTTGGGATTCATGATCCAGTAGTAAATGATTTTACCTTTGTACAGAGGACCATTGTAGGAAATGGGATTGCCGTATCCAAGTTCAATGAAGGCTGATTTTTCATGTTAAATGCAACACGTACATCTTGTTTTAATGGTTCACTTCTTATTTTTGCCTTGAAAAGAGGATGGACAGTGTTTGTGAGAGTGCTTAAGCACTTGTCAGGGCCTATCAGTGACTGCAGGTTAATTGTCTATTCTGTTTTATATTACTTGGTGGGTAATGAAGGTCCACAGTACTTAGCCCTTTCAGGCATGAGGTTCTACCCTAATTGGCTTTTTGCTGCATTCAGCATGTAGTCTTAAAATCCATCTGCCGTGCTATTCACCAGGTTTACCCCCTAACCCAGCATGGTTAGGATGAAGGGTTCTGTAGCAGACAGCTAGGATATAGCTATTTTCTTTTATACTTGTGGAGAGGACGGGTGCCTACCTCACTTGGAGCGTTCACCAAGCATTAGCTGTCCCTAGGTTTACTGAGTGAGGTCCACAGCCAGGCTTAAATGGCGTCTTCTCTTTGCTTACGCCAGGCTGATGGGGTGTCCAACATGGCAGTGTTCCCTCTCCCCACCTGCGCTCCTGGCAGGATGAGTGGGGTAACCCTGCCATGCTGTGATCCCAGCTGGAGCTCTTCTGGCTGGATGGTGATGAAGTAAAACCCCTCAAAACATGGGTGCTTGGACACAGTATCAAGGGTAAAATGATGGTGTGTACACAAGTGTCATAGTATCACTCACATGGGTACCACAGGGAGCAGGATCCTGGCCTTGGAGCTGCAGTAGATTAAAAAGTGCCATGTGATGTTCCTGGACACCTGGAACTGATTGTCTATATTAAATTTTAGCATGGTGCTGGTGTGATTTTTGTCCAGGCTAACGACCCCTCTCCCAAACTAATTTTTGGGTCAGGTTTGGGAGCTGGCATAGGCTGGGGACTATTTCCAGTGGGCAGTCTGGGTCTGGCCTCCCCATTTAAAATCACAGACCAAGGCCCTCTGGGGCAGCTGTTTGGGGTGCTGGGTGGACAACTGGGCACATGTCCTTGCTGGGGCATGTGGAGCTGTATTGGTTTTGTGTGGCAAGGTTTTGGTAGCGGGTGGGGTTACAGGGGTGGCTTCTGTAAGAAGCTGCTGGAAGCTTCCCCTGTGTTCGACAGAGCCCATACCAGCCGGCTCTAAGACAGACCCGCCGCCGGCCAAGGCCAAGCCAATCAGCGATAGTGGTAACGCCTCTGTGATAACATTTTTAAGAAGGAAAAAAAGTTGGGACGGCGGTATTCGGCAGCCGGAGAGAGGAGTGAGAACATGTAAGAGAAACAACCCTGCGGACACCAAGGTCAGTGAAGAAGGAGGGGGAGGAGATGCTCCAGGCGCCGGAGCAGAGATTCCCCTGCAGCCCGTGGTGAAGACCATGGTGAGGCAGGCTGTCCCCCTGCAGTCCATGGAGGTCCACAGTGGAGCAGATATCCACCTGCAGCCCGTGGAGGACCCCACGCCGGAGCAGGTGGGTTCCCGAAGGAGGCTGTGACCCCGTGGGAACCCCGCGCTGGAGCAGGCTCCTGGCAGGACCTGCGGATCTGTGGAGAGAGGAGCCCACAGAGCAGGTTTTCTGGCAGGACTTGTGACCCCGTGGGGGGCTCACGCTGGAGCAGTCTGTGCCTGAAGGACTGCACACTGTGGAAAGGACCCATGCTGGAGCAGTTCGTGAAGAACTGCAGCCCGTGGGAAGGACCCACGTTGGAGAAGTTCGTGGAGGACTGTCTCCCGTGGGTGGGACCCCACGCTGGAGCAGGGGAAGAGTGTGATGAGTCCTCCCCCTGAGGAGGATGAAGCGGCAGAAAATAACGTGTGATGAACTGACCGTAAACCCCATCCCCGTCCCCCTGTGCCGCTGGGGGGGGGGTGGTAGAGAATCCGGGAGTGAAGTTGTGCCCGGGAAGAAGGGAGGGGTGGAGGGAAGGTGTTCTGAGATTTGGTTTTATTTCTCATTACCCTACTCCGGTTGATTTGTAATAAATCAAGTTAATTTTTCCCCAAACTGAGTCTGTTTTGCCCGTGACGGTAATTGGTGAGTGATCTCTCCTATCCTTATCTCGACCCACAAGCTCTTTGTTATATTTTCTCTCCCCTGTCCAGTTGAGAAGGAGGGGGAGTGATAGAACAGCTCTGGTGGGCACCTGGCATCCAGCCAGGGTTAACCCATCACAGTCTTTTTGGTGGAGGATGCGGGTAAGTGAGGAATTTGAGATAAGGATAGTAACTGAGAGAGGTAACGGGCAAAACATGGACTGAACGCAGCTAGAGAGTTAAGAGCTGCATGACGAGCGGGGAATTTTTATTGTTGTAATTGTGGTGAAGGGACGAGGGGTGGATTGTGTGTAAATTGTCCACTTTTTGTCGGTTTTGTGATGATATTATTTTGATTTTGGTGTGGGGAATTCTTTTTTGTTGATGTGAGTGAAGATTTTGTGTGATGAATGTAGATTTTAATGATAGTTCTTAAAAATGTGATGCACAGAGGCGAGGGGTGGAATGTATTGGTTTTGTGTGGCAAGGTTTTGGTAGCGGGTGGGGTTACAGGGGTGGCTTCTGTAAGAAGCTGCTGGAAGCTTCCCCTGTGTTCGACAGAGCCCATACCAGCCGGCTCTAAGACAGACCCGCCGCCGGCCAAGGCCAAGCCAATCAGCGATAGTGGTAACGCCTCTGTGATAACATTTTTAAGAAGGAAAAAAAGTTGGGACGGCGGTATTCGGCAGCCGGAGAGAGGAGTGAGAACATGTAAGAGAAACAACCCTGCGGACACCAAGGTCAGTGAAGAAGGAGGGGGAGGAGGTGCTCCAGGCGCCGGAGCAGAGATTCCCCTGCAGCCCGTGGTGAAGACCATGGTGAGGCAGGCTGTCACCCTGCAGTCCATGGAGGTCCACAGTGGAGCAGATATCCACCTGCAGCCCGTGGAGGACCCCACGCCGGAGCAGGTGGGTTCCCGAAGGAGGCTGTGACCCCGTGGGAACCCCGCGCTGGAGCAGGCTCCTGGCAGGACCTGCGGATCTGTGGAGAGAGGAGCCCACAGAGCAGGTTTTCTGGCAGGACTTGTGACCCCGTGGGGGGCTCACGCTGGAGCAGTCTGTGCCTGAAGGACTGCACACCGTGGAAAGGACCCATGCTGGAGCAGTTCGTGAAGAACTGCAGCCCGTGGGAAGGACCCACGTTGGAGAAGTTCGTGGAGGACTGTCTCCCGTGGGTGGGACCCCACGCTGGAGCAGGGGAAGAGTGTGATGAGTCCTCCCCCTGAGGAGGATGAAGCGGCAGAAAATAACGTGTGATGAACTGACCGTAAACCCCATCCCCGTCCCCCTGTGCCGCTGGGGGGGGGGTGGTAGAGAATCCGGGAGTGAAGTTGTGCCCGGGAAGAAGGGAGGGGTGGAGGGAAGGTGTTCTGAGATTTGGTTTTATTTCTCATTACCCTACTCCGGTTGATTTGTAATAAATCAAGTTAATTTTTCCCCAAACTGAGTCTGTTTTGCCCGTGACGGTAATTGGTGAGTGATCTCTCCTATCCTTATCTCGACCCACAAGCTCTTTGTTATATTTTCTCTCCCCTGTCCAGTTGAGAAGGAGGGGGAGTGATAGAACAGCTCTGGTGGGCACCTGGCATCCAGCCAGGGTTAACCCATCACAACTTCCTGGCTTCTTCTGCACACTCAGCCCCTCTGCTGTGGGCTGTGTTGTGGCCCCGCTCATAACCACTTCAGGAACTGGCAAAAGCTATTTCCCTGCATGCCAGTGCTGCAGTACCACCCCCTTGCAGCTCATCATCGTATGATGATTGGCACCTCAGCTTGATGGCAAACAATAGGATTTCTGAGGAGGAACAGGCACAATCTTCTAATCCTTTATAATTAGTTCTAGGACTATTTGACAAAAGGAAAGCAACACTAGCAAATTGCTGTATTTTTGTGTAGTGCTACTCATATAGCCACATGCTTGTACAGCCCGCTGCTCCCAGCAGCCTCCCTCTCTTGCTGCAGGGTGCTTTACACCCACGTGAGGCAGACAGGGGGTAATGATCTTCCCTCTCTTCCTCATTTCTGTCTTTCTGGGTTGGGGAGTGAAAGGAGTAGCAGAGATCAGGGAAGCAGTGAGGCTGCTGGGGAGAAGAAACATTACTAGGGAGCAGAAGCAGGGCCTATTAGCAGAGAGCAGGTTCTGCAGTAAACCTTGCCTTGATTTCCCATCATTCATATATAGCCCACATAGCTCTTGAACAAAAGTTTTTCAGATAACCCATAGGTAAAGCATATGAAAACTCGGTACTTTTAGCACCGTATGTGTACATAGCAATTGTTTTAAAAGGTTGCATAACCAGAGAGTGTTTCAAGATACACATCAAAAGCACCAGCAAAGAGAGACCCTCAGCTGGTGTAAAACAGTGTCACTTGTATTTCGTTATTTCGTTATTTCTGAATTCTAATAATGTTCATCTCTTCTTTCACACAGTGTTTCTGTGCAGTATATCCTTTATGATGATTTGACATCTCCGAAGGCATTAACACTCTTTGGGGAACGTGAATCAAACAACAAATGCTCTTTGTGCGTATTCACTTCTTACGGTTTTATTTTAGCTCATTCCTATCAGAACAGAGCCTAAGAAAGGATGTCTAGAAAGGGCCATTTCCCAACAGTGTTTACATTATGGGAAAATTTCTCTCATTGTGAAGCTGCCTAGAAACTTCTGAAGATTGTTTCTACCTAGGAATAACAACTATATTCCCCATAAATCCTTAGAGATGGCTCTATGGACTTCTCAATAAATAATAATAAAAAACCTCTACCTCATTGCACCTTACTGAAATATCAAATATAGAGTATTGTCTGCTAAACCTTAATTATTATTATCTTGTTGCCACCAATCATTATGTTGCTCTATAAATATCCAGTATTCTCTTTAAAAAAAACCAAACCATTTTATAATGCGGTTCCAAAAACTAATAGTCTGAAGGCTGTTTTCCTGTTTATGATATTTCAAGCTAGATAATTGATATATTTGTGTCATTTATAAGCATTAAAAAGAATTTCACTAGGGCAGAATTATTCCTATAAGCCATTGTATTCAATTCCCCCCTTCCTTCCTCCATCTTATTCTTGCATTTAACGTGAGCTGGTTAGTTTATTGCAGATCTTTTTAGAAGATCTGTTTAAGGTTTATTTCTCTCTGTGACTCCTCATTCATTTCCCATTCTGCTTCTTAATTAACTTAATTAACTCTCTAATTCTCCTGCTTCTTCCTTCTACCACTCCCAGGCTAGTTTTAAATGACTATGGGTATGCTGTAACAAGTTCATTGGGAAATGTATAGACGTTTCTTTTGAGCTGCTCTTCACAATGCCAATTCATTGGGCCGTTCCAGCTAAACACCTTTTAATGGTGTCATGGGGGAAAGTAGGTCTTTACTCTTTTCTCTGGCAGTGCTGTGTAGGCTTTGCACCTCCTGGGTGTGCATCGCTGAGGGAAAGCAAGTGCTAGACATGTGTTAACCCTTTCCATGGGATGGCAGTAGACAGGCACCAAGGGCTCTCACGAAGGACCAGGAGGGACCCATCTTGCTGAAATCAGGAAAGCTTGAAGTTAGTTATCTCCTTTCTCTCCCCCAAAACAAGGGGCTAGACTTGATGTTCACACCTCGAGCTTTCACTGGTTCAGAAGAACAGCAGGATATTAGAGCTCAGTCAGTGGCAGATTTTTAATCACTCTGCTGGGATTTACAAAAATCTGGACAAACACTGTATTCTCTCCCCCAAAACCAGTATAGATGGAACAGGGAATGAGAGACTCGTTCAGTATTTAGAGCACACAGCAGTTTTTGCAAAGGTAGCATATGCTGTGATATAAAAAAAGAGCTTCAGGACAATGCCTGGGGTTCTGCCGCCGAGTTCCTCTTGGCTGCGGCAGCTAGGTCCCAGCAACGCCGTGCCTAGCTTCTAGCAGTCCTGCTTGCACGGTAAGGCAGAGGATAGCTGCAGATTCACTTTTTGATGTAAACATGTGGCCAGCTCAAGGTCGCTGGCTGTTTGCCAATGTAAGCCTGAGCTGGGCAAAGCTTGGGCTTCCCTGCCGTGGTTGCAATTAAAGAGCAGCGCTGGGTCCAGATCTCTCCTGTCTGACGAGTGTGTGGGTGTCAGAGCTGTTCTGGCAGAGCCCTTTGTATTTTATTCCCTTACACCCTGGGCTTTCTTCAATGAGAGTAAGAAACATCACATTGAAATTCTATTTTGAGGGACATGCTGTGATACACACATATATTAATTGTGCCACAGACTGAAAGCTTCATGTCCAGGTGAACAATCCTTTAAAGCATTTGGCAGCAATAACAAGTACCTCAAGGTTATGCCCTATCTCTTTTTCTCTTTATGTCATCTGTAACAACTGTGGACTCTGACATTTAGTTAATTAAATTTGCCCACACTATCTGACTTAGTTGTGCAATTCCTCTTGAGGACATAATTTTTGAAGGTAGCAGGCAAGAAGAATGGTTAACCTTGATGAGTCGGTTTGCCATAGTAGTATGTTATTCAAGAAAAAACTTAGGAGCTTTCATCTGTTGTATAAATAATAAACCTCAGGACAGTGCATGGACATGGAATATTTAAAGAATAGCATCACATCTTTGAGGCCAGATATCAGAATAAAATGAAATTATCACACAATTGCAACTGCTGCTGCACTTCATCTACAAGTCTCTGCCTACTGCAATTTTCTTTTAATAAGTGATGTTTGTTTCTCAGCTAATTGTAGTTTAGATGATTCCCATCAAATCTGCCTGAAATGGCTTTTACTGCCTCTGACGCTTTATATTACACTGTGGATATGTAAAGTTGTTTTTGAAATTTTGTTCTGATATAGTATTTGTATAGGTGTTACATTTTTAGTATCGGTACGGTCTGGACCTGGATCCATGTCTTTACGCAGTTGACCCTTACATCTGCTACTGATGGCATAATTTATGTCTATGTAGCCTATATTTGTGTCTATTCCCAGAGCTGCCTTGCAGAAATCCTACAGACACCTGCTAGTCTGTCCCTGGGCATCTTGAGCATGCGGACAGCGGGCTTGGCATGCTACCTGAGCAGTGTGTGGGTATATGGTGCACAGAGGTACTGAAGGTGGGTCTTCAGTTGGGCTCCCAGGCTCATAGTCTTTGTGGTGAGACTGATGTGGTTTTGGCCTTGGAGCCGGAACTAACAGATAAGACAGAAAAAGCTTTTGAAGTGATTTTTGTTTTACCTCAGCACCTATTTTAGCTTATTACTTGAGGTTGTACAGATTCCTTGTTTCCATAAAATAATAATAAATTAATACAATAATGATGATGAGGATGCCATGAATGACACTAGCTATTTCTCATAATACAGTGATATTACAAATTCATTTCAGGGAACAGAAACTCTACATAATTTAAAGCTTCAGAATCTCCCTCACTAAAAGTTTTGGTATACAGATTAGAATGAACTCATTCATGGCACTAGCAATTAGTAGTAGGCAATTTTCACTTGTACTTTTCCTCTTACCACCCTTCATGAAACAAGGGTTGATATTCAGAGCTCCACCTCAAAGGAAGGAAGGGTGTCATAGCACAGGCAGTAATTTATTGCAGTCCATACAGATAGACAGTGAAACACAGGGCCAAATTTTCTCCAGCCTAGCATGAAGTGCAGAACATGTGAAAGGCACTGGGAAGTGGTTGTAAATCAGATAATATTTGGCCCCTGGAAGGTAGCTGTAAAATCAGATGCAGTTGATAAAATATATGTCAAACAGCACTGTAAAAACCTATAAGGATTTTCCTTTAATCAGTCAGCTAAAGGTATGCAGGCGAGCAGTCCTTCTAAGTCTTAGATTAGGCAGATTGATACCAGCTGTCTGACAAATCTCTAGCACTAGATAAGGCTGGAAGTGGAGAGGAGAGAGTTATAAATTGCATGCACCCATTAATGTACTCATTTAAATGTGCAATTTAAATGCTAATTGATGTTAATTCAGCCCAGCACTAGTGCCGTTGTGTTCAGCTGTTAGTCAAATACAGTAACCTGGCTGAAGGAATACTGGTAAGGGGCTTGGGAGGACAGTATAACTAAAGCCAGGGAGCAATTCAATGTATAGGACATATTTGCTTCATTTCACATATTATTATACTTTCTGGGTAATTAGAATTAGCTGAATACAGGCAAGAAAATGAACTGTGACCATTCTGCCACTACATGCTGACCACACATCTAATGAATGATATTTTTCATCTTTTACATTGCCTGAAATAATTCCGTGTCTCAAAATATCTTGACATTCCTTATTAAAATGCTTAGACTTAATGACAGAAAGAGCTAAGAAGTCCCAAGCAAAAGGAAATATTTTTCTTTCAGTCCAAATGGAATGCTCTGATTGACTTATTGTTTTTTAAATTTACTTTATTTTAGTCTCTTAGGTGAGGAAAAAAGATCAGGTCACAAAGATTTCTCTGAAAAAAAAATGTGGGTTAGTCATGACACTGAAAGCCAGTTCTTTACTATGACGTTTAT
The DNA here is from genome assembly GCF_026419915.1 of Harpia harpyja. NCBI lineage: Eukaryota > Metazoa > Chordata > Aves > Accipitriformes > Accipitridae > Harpia > Harpia harpyja. The sequence goes on along the minus strand of NC_068940.1, from coordinate 96,607,464 downwards.
ACTTACGTAACCCCCTTGTACTAACTTTAAGTGAAAATTTCACTCTGAATATGTATCTCAAGTGCATCTGCAGCCTCATGGTAAATTTAATAAATACTCTAAATGAGTAGTGAAATGCTGCTGATCCACCTGTTCCTGTTCAGTTCCTGTTACTCAAGAAGTTATTCATAGTGAAAAAAAGTTACAAATTGCAAATTGCTTGCAGCTGATAAAAAGTAAATTTTGTGGACTAACAGTTTGGCCTGCTTTATTGTTAATATAAGAGGTTAAATGTAATGATGGAGGTGGTAGCATTTTTATTAAGCAGCCAGAGTGCAGATTTGGCTCATGATGTGTGTTAATATCATCTCCATACAACATAAACCTGCCGGGTCAAATTCTGGGCTTTCTGCCAGACGCTGTGCTCAGTTACGCTGCTGTGAACCTATGCAGGGATGTAGTTTCAGGGATGAAACAAGGGACAAAATGTTGCCCACTTCGTTGAAGCCTTATAAAAGCTGGAAGTGATGGAAGGCCCAACTCTTAACTGTTTGCACCTAGGAAAGGTAAGTGTAAAATGCTAACAGATTGACTGCTATGGCTGGATCATTTCAAACAGTGATATAGAGCCATTGTCGGAAGGATACAGGCACTGTAGTGTGTAACTTTTCATGAAGGGCTTGATTTGAGCCCATTGTGTGAACAGACTCTTAACTGCTCTGGTGACTTTTGATAAGGACACAGTTTGCGTAAAGCTGAAGATATAAAAAAATGACAAAGTAGCCTCCTACAGAACTTCATATGGGGACAATTCTGGGATTCAAGAAGTGCTACAATATAGGTCTATTGCAGAGGAAATTGAAGAGGGGAACTGCAAGGCAGAAGGAACAGACAACCTTCCAGAATGGCATCACCATATATTTTCCAAAAACATATTTTTAATTCACCATCTGCATTTGAAAGATCATGGTCTCTGCAACTTGTTTTTTTTTTTGATACAGTGATGTTATAGATCAAATATCTCAGCCAACTGTTTACCACTGAATGGCAGTATAATTTCAAATGATTTTTTAAGGTACATTGCTGTGTTCATATCTTTTTTTTTTTTCCTCTAGAAAGGTGGAGAGGAATTGTAAGTTGGGGGGATTTGTTCGAAGGTGAAGGGGATATGAGATTTTAAATTGCTTGGCTTATTGGTAGTGGTTTATCTTAAATTGTGCTGCTGCACTGTATTTTTAAATTATGTCAAGGGCACCTAGACCATATGGAATGAAAGGAAAATAATGATTTAAGAGTGTATCTGTCTATTGCAAGAACATTCTCATGATGTGTCAGCAGAAGCACATGGTCTACAGTATCCAAGAGAGGTGATAGGTCTAAAATAACTGGTATGAAGAAGCGGTGGTTAAAGTTGTCACATGTGTCTACAGCTGGGCACCTAAATCCAGCTCCAAAAGCTTGTGAAAAGAAAGACTGTTTTTTGCTGATTTGTGACTACTCAGCACACCTAATGCCATTCCGATATTGAAAAAGGATTTCAGTGATAGTGAAGATTGTGTCAGGAAGTAGAACGTTTGGCCTTGTCACACATTTAAAAATATATATGCTCCTGCCTGGAGTCACTGGCCATTTTTTCATAGTACTCGTAGATTTTTCTCATCAATGGGAGATTACAAAAAATTGAGATTACCTACATAAAAAGGGAGTTTTTCAAAATACTTTCACAACTGATTCTTTAGAACATGAATCTGGATTAGATGCTGTAACAGATGTTTTCATTTGTTTTAATCTATGCATAAGTCTTAGTAGTTCTGCAGTACCTACTGTCTCTGGGTAGTAGGCTAATACATTAAATGGCTCCTGCTACTCTCCTTCCCTAAACCAGTATTTTTTTCAGATGCATTCTTTCATGCAGGTTAGTAGAAAATGTTTTCTGTAATCTGTATAGAATTACGTGCCTTGCTTTATCTGAGCCTACTCTTTTAGTGATACATATGCTCAAGGAACTCAACTAAATGTGTTTCACAGCAGTAGTGAAATGGCTCTCTGTGTCATAGCTCCCACAGAGAGGAGCTCCATGGTAGTCATTAGTAGTACAGGAAACATCAAAGGTAGCAACTGAGACCTGAGCCTTCCCTGCAAAAGGAAATCAAAGCCCAGTGGCTGTACCACTGCTGGCTATTTCAACAAAAAGCAGGCAGTTTTAAAAATGATCAGTAGGCATTGAAATGGCAGGATAAGTGGTAGTGAACCAGCTACATAGAAGATGTCATTTCTGACCCAGGAGCTGGGCAATGGGTTTGACCTGTATGGGAGTGGTTTTTTTCCAGTCTTCATTTTTCCTATGTTTTTCTTAGGGATCTCCAACTGTGGACAAATAGTGAGGAGAATGCAAGTAAAATTAAAATCGAAAGGACAGCTGGGCGTGGACTTGCCCATAGGTGCAGACTGGTGAAATTAGCTGCTGTAAAACCAAAACACCAGCCTTCCTTGTAAGCCCATGCAGCAGTAATCTTCCTTCCCTAATCCTGTCTGGAAGTCACACATGATCTGCTGCAGACTCTTCTTTCTAAGCAAGTTCTTAATGACCATCAATAGCTGTTAGACTCAGCGGGTGAAAACTGACACACTCCACAGAAGTCGACACACCTACCGCTGTCTCACTTTTGCTGTAACACTTTTCTAAAACACTCTGGATTTGTGTGGGGAATATGTGCACTATTTCTTATGCTGAAATCTGCAGTGGAAAACCAAACAGTGGCTAAGCAGAAGCTCAGAAGAAGCCAACAGAGACCAAAAAAATACTTCTGGGCCTAATCTTGCATACAGTGTTCTCAATGAGGCCAGGCTCCTTAACAGGTCAGGAGAATGAGGGGATTGAGTTGTTTTTCCAGGAGAAGGGCTGAGATGTTAGAGGCAAGTGGTACTCTTTGTGACTCTTGACTGTCCTCACATGATGCATTTTGCAATGCCACATATTAAATTGTTTTAATTTCCTGAAGACGATTTCAGGTTCTCTTGTGGTAGGAAATAATATTCAGTTCTTCCCTGAGGAAAATGATCTTAACCCTCCAGGCCTATCACTGACACAGAGCTTTACTCAGTTAGCTACAAAAGCTTTCAGTTAAGCAGAAAGTACTGTATAGTCAGTAAGTGGAAGGAAAAATAGAAAGCTGAAATTTGAAAGCAGAAAGGAACAAGCAAGTGTCCTTACAAAAGAGGAATGCAATTGAGAGTCAATTGTCTAGAATAGTACTTTGGGCATCCTCATCTCCAAGAATAATGGGGAGAAGCAAAAGGCTTTTAGCTCTCCAGGGAGGGATCACACCACAGCTTACACGGCGCATTTGTCACTATTTGTGTTATGATAGTATCTAGAGCAGGAAGAGATGATCTCTGGTGTGTGGTGCCACAGGCTGGTGGGTTTTGAAGGGTGTGAGGCTCGGTCACCCCAGGGCTGGGAGCTGGGGGACATAAGCTTTTGTGAAAGATCAGGGAGACAGTGGTTCCCTTCTCATGGTCTGAGTTTGGCAGAAGTTAGGCGTGGCTGCTCAGCAGAGGCTTGCCCTTAAGAGGCAGCATCTCCTTGCTCTCATTGAGCTCCTCCCAACAGGCTCAGGTTTTTATTCAAGAAAGGAAAAAAACAGCCTTGTGTGCCACCTGAAAATTGTAATAGTTTGCTGGTTGCCTTAAAATACAAGGCAAACTGCCACAGGAGAGAGTGGGCTGGATCCCTGACCCAAGGCACCTATTCTACAGTGGGCAATATTAGCATGATGATAAACTCACACTTCGTTCAAAATGGAAACTGGAAACTTAGAAAGACACAAAGGCCCAGACTACTAAGTAAGTAGGTGCCTAGCTTCCAGGGATTTTGAAAACTGTATAAGACTTGCCAAAGGTTTTCCAAGTGTCCCACTCTAATGTCAAAAACAGAACCCAGCTTTCAAGCCCTAAATTAGAGCATTAACTCCAGCTCCATGTATTGCTAATGTCTCTGCTCCTTTGTGGAATATGCAGAGATTTCTTCTGAGTTGACCTTTTAAACAAATCTTTTGGAATAGCTTTCCACAGGCTCCATATTTTTGTGGAAATATCAAGTAAAATAAAACAAATAGTCAACTTTCTCACTAACTGGCATGTTTCAGGAATTATTAAAATAGGACACTGAATGATTGCACAAATGTATTTTTCTCCTACCTGAAAGCCAAAGCTAATAACAGATAATAAGAATCCAATGTATCTCATTGTTAGCTGTCTCAGTAAAAGCTGTTCCATTTGCCCTCCAATGATTTCTTTAATCACACTTTGGAGAAAATTGCACATAGCTGGGTTCATTGAAACATGCTGTAAAGTTTTGCTAATTATGTCACATATAACACAGCAGGCCAAATTTTTGAAAGGAATAACAGGTGAATAATCTTTCTGTCTGAATTTTGCTAAATAAATATAATACCTAATCTTAGTGGTGCTTGCACAGGGGTTAAGCCCCTTTCTGGGCCACATTCTCATCTGTGCTCCTCACTAGCATAAATGAAACTGATAGATCCCTCCTTTCTGGCTATGCATTTTATTTTCAGGGAGACCAATTCTCCCACCAGTACTGAACAGCATTTTATACGACAACAAACTTATTTTTCATCTCATGGATTCTTGAAAATGTTCACACCGCAAGACCTAGAAACTCAGAAGTGCAACTCTGCAAATCAATGCCATGCATGTTTTAGAACATGATTAAGGGATACCTGAGGTGATACTCTTCTACCCATGGTAAAACCAAGTCTAGAAGGGCAGAAGTTTGGGATGCTGGCCCTAAGCTGCCTGGCTTTTTGTCTTCGGTGCTGTGAGTAGAGTTAGAAGGAGAGCCATGCAGTATTGGACTTTCTAGTTAAGGTGTCTCTGCCAGCAGAGATCAACTCGATGCAGTATAAACCTGCCTTTACTTGTCAATAAATACACAGCTACCCTTAAGCAAATTAGACAACCATCTTTCTGTTGCCATACTGACTTTGGAGGGTTTTTCCTCAATACTCTTTTCCTCATAAAAGATAGTTCTACTCTTTGTTTACTTATCTTGCTCTGTTTTCTAATTCCTTGCATTGTTAAATTGCTGGGGTGCATCCTGGCTGCAGAGAAAGGCAATGACGTCCCACGTCATGTGCTGGCCAAAAGCTGCATGAGCAGCTCTTGCTGACACCAGTGTTACAATTGCACATCTGGTGGCTCACATTGCTCTGCTACCCAGCTGAGCGGACACTCTTTGGGAAATAAAGACTGTGAAGTGCTGTCAAGTTTGCATTTCTGTCTCTCCTCAGCTGTTCCTCTTCCATCCCTCCCCGTCTTCCCTCCCCTTCCCATCTTGCTTCTGGCTCTATCCACAAGCCGAAATCCAAGAAGGATCAGAGTGATATTAAAGTTTCTTAGTTTCACTTAAAATTGCATTATCAGTCTGCTGAAGGGGATGTGATGAAACAGCAAGGGACTGAAGTATATGTGGTGGTGGTGAGTGCAAGCAGGGGATGAGGGGATTAGCAGGGAATAGGAACAAAGGAGTTTGAAAAGGAGAAAAATCCTGGGAATGAGCTTCAGGGGAAAGAAATCAGCCAGAGGAGTACTGCGTTGTGAGGGAAGGTGCCATTAGCCAGAGGACACAAGCTCAGGAAAAAGATGTATGAAAAGAAAGAAGATCAAACGAGTTTGATAGGAAAGAGAAATGTGATAAAAGGAGACCTATAGTAATAGCAGTAATAATTATATGAATAGTTCAAATATGCAGAATAAAACAAAGACACAGAAGTGAAAAAGATTACACAGGTAATACATATTTAGGATGGCTATACTGGGAGACAGACAGTTTATATGTGGACACAACCCAGGCAATGTGAGGGAAAAAGAATGGAGTTACAAAAGAGGAAGGAAAAAAGGAACAGATAAAGAATTTCTGTTTACAGAAGGCACCCTGCAAGTCTTGATCTTACACACTCCGTTATGTATTTAAATAACCTTTGACAGTGGAAAAAAAAGGCAACAGTAATTTGTAGGTTCTATAAATCAAATTCAGCATATAGTAAATGCTGAAATACTGCAGTAAAGATCAGTGTTAGAAGATAATGTTCAATTGTAAGGAGGAGATACTGAGGAGGACTTTCCTTCCTGAGTCAGCCCCTGCACAGGGTATTCAGAAAGAAGGATAGATGGCTTTAAAATTAATTTTTATGTCTATTTTGACATTTAATTGAAGCAATTTCTTATGTAAAAGTTTGATTTCTCTATCATGCAACACTTATCAAAGTTTAAGCAGAGCAATTTGAAATGTCAGGATAATAAACCATGAAAAATAGGAATAAATATGCAGCATCTCAGGTTTTATTACAGACTTACATGACTATATGCATTAGAAAAAGTAGTATGAATAGCTGTTGAGAGAAGAATGTGGAGGCTGGCAATCAGATCCAGAAGAGCCTGCTGATTTGGATGTAAGATAAATGTCTAAGCACTACTACATAGCACTGACCAAAAACTGACTGAGTTCTGAACATTGTGTTTATGAGTTTAAGCAGGTCATATGTGAACAGAGATGCTCCTGCTGGCTGGAGAGCATTTCACAAAGCAGGAGGGAGTAGAAGAGTACATGGAGTATGGAGACGAGGTTGCAATCAGCCAGAGACTAAGTTTTTAGTCTTTTAATTCATTAAAGCAGCAAACAAAACAAATGTCTATTCTTAATGTTATTTAACTAAAACTTCTATAAACCATGCCCTTGAAGTCCTGTGAGAAATTAAAAGTGCTATTTCTTTGCTACGGTTTTACCTTGAGTCACATAACTCAGATAATGGTGGTTAATTTTGACTTAAAATTACTACTGAATGGATTAGACAAAAAGATTGAAAAAATGTTATCTTTGAAATGACATACGCGAATTATCCATAGTAAGTTGATACCCTTCTCGCCCCAGGTATTGTTACCAAGTCCCTTTCTACCCCCATCCTGCATTTCCCAGATGTGTTCCTCCTACCTGTCAAACTTCTACTCTGCTTTCCACATGGCTCCAGGTGCAATTTAAACCTATTTGGTTCCAGAACCACTGGATCTTCTTCCATTCCATATATACTTATGCCCTGCCAGCTTCTCAGAAACTGGTATCTGCAGAGGAAAACAGATACACGGCATCTTGGGTCGGAGGTAATGTATTGTAGAAACGGTGAAGCTTCCTACCTTGCTTTCATCCCTTAGGACGCTTGCTTGTATCACTGTGACCTTTCTAAGCCCTTCAAATGGGGAAAGTACCCTCTCTTGAAAAGACAGTGTAATTAAGCTTATAATCAGAAAATTGATTTGCAATTAGTAAAATTCAGTGTAGATAAGCTATTAAGAAAATAGGACTAGTCTTACAAATTTCTCACCTGCTTGACTTTTGATAGCACATAGGGGCTGGTCCAAATCACACAGAGTCACATTGAATTAGAAGTATTAGAAGAAGCTTTCAGCTTAAGATTAGGCATCTGGCTGTAAGCTTGTATAGGGAGATCAAGCCATACAGCTTAGAAAGCAATTAGCTTATCCTAAAATATATGCTTTTATCTGCTTACTGAATAACTCTGTAGAGTCTCTTTGTGCTGACTAGGACCTTGGAGCTGCCTGATGCCATGTGAGATGCCCTCATATATATAATCAGATGTCACACTGCAGAAATCTACAGTGGTACGTCCCATCCCCATCTCCCTTGGGCATCTCAGATGCCACCAAACATCTATGTCTAGTCAGCAACCAAATCAAGGATTTGAGACACTGCACAGTTAAATCTGTGTCTTAATTGCAACCTGAGTCTGCACTTTTAGTCAGTAATGGGACCCATCACTGTTTATCAGTGCATCACCACTGCAGGAGCATCTGTCCAGTACACTCAATGATTTTCAGATATATTTTGTGCTCACAGAGATTAGTTCAGTGTATTTATCAGGGACAGTCTTCTCCTTGATCAGAAGGCATTAATTTCACAGCAAAATAGAACAAAAAGAAAAAACAATTAGAATTCTCCCAGGAGGAGATGTGAGGTTTTAAAGTAACAGCGAGTGTAGCAGAAGAACAAATGGGTATTAATTGGCTGTTTTTAATATTAGCCTGAAAATGAGAAGCTTTGTTACTGTGAAGTAAAGAGGGCTTGGAAAAACCTAATTGAAATGCTGGGAACATAAGTAAGATTTAAGGTGAGGCTTGATATATTTAGGGAAGACATTCTCTGGGCTCAGCCATCCTATATCCGAACAGTCTACACCACCTCCTTAAAAGCTTTGCTTGCAGGCATTTCCTTCCAGGTATACTAGCAACAGGCCCAGGAGCTTACTGTCAGATACAAAGACATTAAAGAACTAACAAAAGAACAAACCATACAGACAGTTCCCACTGTCCCCAAACAGTTGTTATTTATCCCAGTTGATTCTAGCGCTATGGTGAAGTGGGTGAGCACTTGTGATAGATCAGAAAGCTGGCAAGCTGGTTAAAGAAGACACATGTTAAAGCACAAGATGTGAAAGTTACTCCAAACAGCAGAAGAAAATAGGCTTTTTTGCCTCATCCTAATGTAGATGACAGGTTTGGCAGTGTGTCACAAAACAAGGGTATTATTATCACTCTACATTTTTTTTTACCTCTTAAACAAATTAGTCTACTATGACCTAAATGAGTAAAAACTGTGTAGTTATAATAAAAAGTGATTCATATTTTCAGTGCAAAATAGAACAAAACAGATATTTGTTGAATTTTAAATGAAATTTTTATTGTAAAATCAGCTGTGCCATAGGCCTGAATCTATATCAGTATGAACTCATACAGCAACAGCTTGTGTCTCAAACAACTGTGAAACAGTGTAGGTCGATATGACAACTACCACATTCAAACTAAATAAATGATATAGAACAGGATATGTGAAAAGAAATAAAACAGTGCAATAACATCTTCCTTTTCCATCCAGAGGGAAAAAAAACCACAAGGGGCTCAATTCTTCACAATCTCAATTTCAGCTCCTCCCATGCTAACATTTAAATGGCTCCCTCACCATGGTACAAGCTGCCCATAGTAATTTATAATACTTAAACTCCTCCCATATTTTGTTCTTTTTTTATACAGCCATTCAAATATGTGGTCTGGTTACCTAATAAAGATGACCTGGAAGCATACTGGAAATAGTTTTTCTATTTCCCTGCCACTCTCTTTTCTTTATATCCACTATTTATTTTGGGGATTTGTTTATGAGTTTGTAAAGGTATTAGAAAATATTTTTTTTCCTTCCATAAATAAGTAAGGGAGGGACAAGAAACAAGAAATCCACTGATTAAAATTAAAAAAATATATAGTATTGTGTATTTAAGGATGAACTCCTTGAAGCAGCCTTTCTGCTTAAGTGGGAATGGATAAAAAAAGTTGTTGCATGATAATAATTAGTAATGTATAGAATAAAATTAGCATTGATAATTAGCATTCAATTAACATTTATCTTTCAGTTTCATCTCTCCTATGGCTCTTCAGTTTATATGTCACTGTCTTGTTCCAAGAAATTTCAAACTTTTTTTCTAGGATGACTACAACCCTTGATGAGCTGATTATTGGTATACTGAAATCATTATAATTTAATATTATCTCATTTTCCTCCTGTGTTCCTCTACCTGAAGCAAACTGATAAACAAGTAAAAGGAAGTCCCTTATTATACAGTCTTTCATTAAACTGTGAAATTCTTTGGTATGGAAATTGTGGAAACTATAGTTATTCCTGTATTGAGAAAGACATCACCTTATAACCACAGGGTTATGAAGCACAATGGATTGTGGCATCTTATCAAATGACATCTGAGCCAATCATCTGAATACCCTTCACAACTGATGGAGAGAAATAGGCCAGTTTGGTCTCAATTCAACTCATCCTAAAATAAATGTCTGAAATAGGTCAGGAGAACCGCAGAGTGCAAAGACAACCTAGGGTGGATACCTCAGGTACAGACATCTGCAGAGCAATGAGATTAATCTTAGCCTACAGAGTACTCACTCAGGGAATTCCCTGAAGCACAGGTCAATGGAAAATAAATGAACATACTGGCGAAATATCACCATCTGCCTGTCTCATTTTTATATTCCTCAGCATTTGTTTTTGGACACTGTTGGATGCAGGATACTGGGACAAATTGACCTTTCTCTGGACACAAACAGCAACTGTACTGTCCCTTACGTTCTGTGTAGCAAGGATGGTTAATGTTTGGCTCTTAAGCTGTCCCAATATAACTGTCATACCATATGACTGGCTGCAGGACATGTATTCTAGGTGATACGCACCTCTTGCTGAGGCTGACACCGGTAGCTAGAGGTGTACCTTCCCAGAGCTTCCTCCATGGAGTGATAGGCCCCTGTAAGAGTAGTCCTCTTTGCAATACTCCTAGCTCCCTCTGCTCCCAAATGGTTTGTGCCTCATCGCTTTTTGCAGTATGAAATGTATGGTATACGCTGCTGGTAGTGTAAAGAAGGCTGGCCAGTCCTGGCCTACTGTGCCTGGTCTTCTTGCTGGGATGGTGGGTGTGCTGGGGCAGGAAAGATCCTATTTTACCTGCGTACAGTGTGGTGCATTACAACAGCCCTGTCCCATGCCTTGGCCTGTTGCAGTGGATACCATATTAACACATCAGAAATATATGTTCCTCGGCAGCTACATGTGGGGTAGGTCTTTGTGTGCTGGTTCTGCCCAAGTAGGAAAAGCAAAGTTTCAAGAACCGCAAGGATGGCAGCAGGATGATGTGCTGTGGGCTTAGCTGGAAACAGAATAGACCTCTGGTCATGAGATCTCCCCCTGTAGTTTGAAAGATCTTACCTGCCTCATACAAAGCCCACAAATAAGTTTAAAATGTTGGATATCAGTTTGAGTTGATCTTCTGGATGATGCTATTACAAACTTAGATGCTTAAGCAAATCCAGTTTTCCAGGGTAGTTAACCATCGACTCCAAATCATAACAAGCTATATATTCAAACTTCAAACATCCTTATTTAAGTCAAATACAACTGAAGTATACAAGCATAGACTTTAATAGAACTTGTAGCCATATTTAAATCTAAGTACATATGTAGGGTCTTTGTCCAACTGACTTCTTAACTGCATAAGATATTCCTCAGTTCATTTTTTAACTAAGTACCACTGATGATCTTCCAAAGTTTTTTTTAAGATAGATACTGACTTTTTAGCATTCATATACACTGAATGTTTTATACCTGATTCAGTCAAAATACAAGGTGGACTTAGAAGTAAATGCAAAGCTGCAGAATCCATGAAAACAGTTTTTGTGAGCATGAAAGGCAGGTTTTGATAGTGGGAGAATATTTTAAGTTAGATTATGGGAAAAGGTGCATGTGTCTATGTATGAGGGTGTGAGAAATGTGAGGATAAATGCAGGGAACTTGGAATTGTGTTTTTATCTGAGACAAACACAACAAAAGGCCAATCCTTAAAGCAGTAACTGCAACAGAAATCTAGATTAAAAGAGATAAGCAAGCAAACTGTGAGGAGCAAAACTGAGGAAGCTTGAATTCCTGGGGCTCTCTCACATGTGGATTCTCCAGTGGCTAGTTCTGAGTTTGACCTTTCTGGTTTTTTTGCTGGAGACCTTCTGTAGTAGAAACAGTAATCCAGTTTTGTTTTGTGTAAGGCACTAGCTATATTCATAGAGTTCAAAATAATTTATTATGATTGAGAGATCCGCTTTTATGAAATTTGGATGATATTAGCTAACAGCTTCAAAGTTATTGAGGGTAGGTGGATAGATGTATGTGCAACATAAGCCTAGTTTCCTGAAGAATTCAGACTATTAAAAGAGCTAAGAAGTTGATGTACTGTTTGGCCCTAAGAAGTCACTCCACATTGCACATCTTGTGCCTCCTGCCAATTCACATAGGAGACAGCTTCGCTGTGAAAGCTGTGAATTGATCTCAACACCTCTTTCATGAAAAATCATAGTCTCTTTCCCCAGAACAACTGCCTGTTCACTGTGCTGTGCTTACACAGAGAAGTTCTGGATTGTCAGCTCGGTTACTTTTAATAGCTCCAGACTAGCAGGATCTGGCCTGAAAAAGTGAAAATAAATTGCACCGAGTATTTTGGCTCACTTGTGTTTTAATCTCAGTGCACGAGATGAGATTAAAATTAAGTAGATTTATCATAAATGGAATACAATTGCTCTTTTTCTTTCTTAAAACCCTAGAACTCTGCCCGTATAACCAGATGACATTTTGGTCCTGAAATCTCTCCTCCTCTCTACCACAGCTTGTTTGGGGGCTGCTTCTTGTATCTGAAAAAAAAATAAAATAGGAGTGGGCACGCTTCCTCTGATGCTGCAGGAGGAGTGGGACATGAATCATCTCTGGAGAGTTATTTTTTTCCTAAGTCATGTTCTGTGCATTTCCAGCTGTCTTTTGCTTACTATTTTCCAGGTGTAAAGAAGAATCCCTAAATATACTCAGCCATTATTTGAGAAAATATAATTTATAAAATATATATTTTTTGCATAAATTCTTTTCTGTAGAAAACTTTGGAAGCTGCTGTACCATCCTCCTTGTGTTGCTGGAGGGTTATTTTGAAAAATAACTAGTTTTCATCTCCTTTTCCCTTTTAACAGTAATTCTAATTATTGTAACAGGCTCTGAAGTGATCTTGCTGGTGATTAAAATCATGCAACCATCTAAAGTTTAAAATATCAAGTCTACCTATGCCATTTATTATAGTAGATTTTATTGTCATTTTGAGAGATAAACAAAAATCAATTTCTATTATCTGATATTCAGATCTTCACTTATTGTTCTCAAATGAGGATGCCCTTTTACTTGGCAAACTTAGAAGATGAATACAACTAAGGTATGAATAATAGTAATAAATAAATATGAACAAGTTTAGTTTTAGTTTCAAAGTTATATCAAATCTCTAGTTAATTATATGGAGAAGATGCAATCATGGCTGCAGGCAAAACCTGCTGTTCAACAATATTTGCACAAATAGCAAATAGATAGACAGATAGATGGACAGATAATATAAAAACATTAAAAAGATGCCTCTTGCTCTAGTATCTGTTTCTACTTGACCAGAAAATGTAAAATGCAGGATGTGAATTACTTGGTGCTTTATGACAGTTCTATAAAATTAAATATCTAATATGATAGGTAAGAAAGATAAATGGATGGATAAATATGTATGCCATATATAGAGAATATATTGTTGTTTAAGAATAGAATAATAGATTCTGTACATAAATCTTTATGTTCAATAAATGTGTTATTATGCATTCCAGTTACATCTTTTGAGTTCTTTCAAAAGCTAGAACACCTCCCACACCTTTCTGCACAAGGTTGACAATACCCAAAATCTAGCTTCACTTGGTGATGTAAAATCAAGCTTTTGCATGTTATTTAGACAAATTCTCAGACTTCTCTAATTTCCCTGTTTATCAAGGACACGTTATGCATTTTGCTATTCCTTGCCTGAGAAATCCCTCAGAGAACATTTTCAAAACTAGAGGCAATATTTTCTCTCTCTTTTTTTTTTATTTTTTGAGGAAGTGCCTCATCACTCAGATTTTTATCCCTTGCAGTTAAGTCTACTTACCTGTAAAGTGGATAGTATCAGTTTTATAGAATTCTTGTTAGTTGCTTTTTGAAGCATTTGTTGGCTGCCTTTATCATTTTGTGTATCTTTATATCTATATCTGCATCTGTATCTATACTTACACACTCACGTATATGTGTGGGTGATGCGTATGTGAATGTGTAAGTGTATGGATACATATATAACTTATTACTATAGTAAAGCTGGTAGTCCAGTAGCCTACTGTTTCAATGGCTAATGACTCAGTCCTTAAACTTTAGTGTTGAAAACATCCCATGGTGGCTTGGTCTTGGAGCAATTCATGTATTTGTTTATTTGTAATCTCCAGCTAAAGCAGTTCAGCAGAATGAGTTACTTCACTTGACCTAGGTTGGAAAAAAAATGAGCAGTTGTTTCCTTCAGACAGTTTAGCAATATTCTGAAACAATGGGGTTTGTATTTTCCTTATCTCAGCTGTTTAAAAGTCATAAGTCTGAATCACAGAAATTATTGGCTGCTCTCAGAATGATGAGATTTTAAAACATACAGCACATGGTGGCTTTGGTCCCTTCTCCGACCTCAGACAGGAGGTAAGACGTGTGCACATGGTGCAAGACAAGGACCCTGCTGCAGAAACCCGTTTTAACTGTGGAGTGGGAGGGAAACTCCAGCTCCTTGCTGAACAACCGAGATCTATTTAATGCATCCTCTCCTTCCCCTTCTACATCTCCGACAACACTGCGAATATTCTGGGCCCAAACCACCCTCCCAGAAACTAATTTTGTCTTCAAGTCCTAACATTGATTCTGCTTCTTCATCTTTGCAGGTCTTCCTATCTGAGGAAAAATACAAGTTTAAAAAGAACACAAGCTTTAACTCTAACTGCTTTGAGGAACAGTTGAAAGTCATATATGAATGCAGACACACAGTAGTTTTGCTGTAAGGTAGAATATTATGTAGTTAAGATAGTGCTATATATTGTATTCCTGCCATCCCCACTGATTTGAGCGGGAAGGTCACAATGCCCAAGTCTCTCGACTTGGTCTCACTTGGGCCAGCCTGAGAGCTACTTTCCTTATGCAGAAGGCTGAATCAGCACTTCTTCTCCTTTGGCACAGACAGAAGTGTACAAATGTACAGTCTAAACTCTTATGTTTGTGCAGGATAACAGTCCTGAAAATAAAGTCAGGAAGTTCCAAATCCTCTCTCTATATTTACAGATAGCTGCTGTCATGCTACTTCTGTTTGACTCCAGTCTCCAGGTAGAGATATCACCTTCACCTGGCATCTGCAGGAGCTGTACTCTATGATGGAGTCTTGTGATGCCCCTTGCTGGAAAAGCAAGCAGTGACTTCGGACTCAGAGGCTAACTTTGACATGGTTGAGAAAGCAGGGATCATGATATTTTCTAGAGCTCTTGCTGGGATGCTGTTACAAACTGTTTCTATATGCTCATTGAACATATTTTTTATTCCAGCAAACAAGTTGCCCATCTCTGCACCAAACACCTTTAAGGTAAATGCTACAGAGTGGAAAGGGGCTTTCCTAGGAATTCTCCAGGTAAATAGTAGCAAGTACAAAAAAATAGGAAAATTATCTGTCTCCTACTCTTGATGTTGTCCTGGCTCCTGCCAAGAGGGAAAATAAAATCTTCCATCTGGTACAAATCATTCTATGGTCTATCATCTCCTGCACTGCTAGAAGCAGAGTAATAAAAAACCCCAGAGTATTCAGAGTGGTAAAGAAAGAGGGAGTAGGAGTCTCAATCTACTTCTCTCCAGTTTCTCACTGAAGTTCTTCATGAATGCAGGTTAGCCTTCCTCTGGGTTCCAGCTGTTCCTCTGAGCCTCACGAAGATATGACAGCACCACTTGATGATTTGATATTTGATTTTCCTGCAACCATTAGATGGCTTTTCTTTCCCCTCAGACTGAGAAATCCACTTCTTCTATTCAAAATATGGAACATCTGTCAGAAAAGAAGTATCATACTTGCTGTCAAAAAAGATGCCTCAGATTTGATTGCAAGGGCACTTGTGTATGAATAAAATCACTCAAATACAAAAGTATTAACCAAAGTCTTGTATACAATTTAAATGATTGATTGATGGTGATGACTGACGATTGCTGTGCATTAATGCCTGAAGCTCTATCAGGCATAAAAGCAGTATTCTGTCTGGTAGATAAGGAAAAGATTTTGCAATCTATAGGCTGGATCCAGTGAGAGCATATGAGGTCTTTTCACTGTCTTTAGTGTGTATTTTGTCCTGGGACTAAAATGGAGATTGTTTGCTTTACACTACCTTCAACCTTGCGTTGGGTATGATTTCTAGCAGGCAGAACAGTATGTCCCATAACCACTTCCCCACCTGATGAACTTCCTTTGTAGTCTTGTGCACATGGTCCTAAGGGTCATTTGGAGGAGACAACATCTATGTGGCTGTAGTAACATGTTGTTGTGAAACCAGTCAACTAGTAACAACCTCAGGAAACAGCTATTCTGAGACAACCACTCAAGCCAACTTCACCTTCTCAGACATCAAAAATATCATTGGCATTAGTAACCTTCTAAACCTTCTAAAGTTAATATAGTGGATGTTACAGCAATGTAGATCTAACCCTTTCTATTTTATTCTTGCTGCACTCTTTCCACTACGGGGAAATCCTGGAAGGGCTGAAAAATATATCTGTTATTCATTGCATTGTGGTGGGTTGACCCTGGGTGGACGCCAGGTGCCCACCAAAGCCACTCTATCACTCCCCTCCTCACCTGGACAGGGGAGAGAAAATATAACAAAAGGCTTGTGGGTCAAGATAAGGACAAGAGAGATCACTCAACCAGTTACTTTCACGGGCAAAACCCAGACTCAAATTGGGGAAGAAAGAAAATCAATTTAATTTATTACCAGTCAAATCAAAACGAGGATAATGAGAAGTAAACCCAAATCTTAAAACACCTTCCCCCCACTCCAGTCTCCTTCTCAGGCTCAACTCCACTCCCGGTTTTCTCTACCTACATGCCCCAGTAGCTCAGGGGGATGGGGAATAGGGGTAGTGGTCAGTTCATCACATGTTGTCTCTGCCGCTCCTTCCTCCCCAGGAGCAGGACTCATCACTCTTCCCCTGCTCCAGTGTGGGGTCCCTCCCATGAACACAGCTCTCCATGAACTTCTCCAATGTGAGTCCTTCCCATGGGCTGCAGTTCTTCACAAACTGCTCCAGCGTGGGTCCCTTCCACAGGCTGCAGTCCTTCAGGCACAAACTGCTCCAGCGTGGGTCCCCCATGGGGTCACAAGTCCTGCCAGAAAACCTGCTCCAGTGTGGGCTCCTGTCTCCACGGGTCCACAGGTCCTGCCAGGAGCCTGCTCCAGCGCGGGCTTCCCACAGGGTCACAGCCTCCTTTGGGCACCCACCTGCTCTGGCGTGGGGTCCTCCCCGGGCTGCAGGTGGAGATCTGCTCCACCGTGGACCTCCCTGGGCTGCAGGGGGACAGCCTGCCTCACCATGGTCTTCCCCACGGGCTGCAGGGGAATCTCTGCTCCGGTGCCTGGAGCACCTCCTCCCCCTCCTTCTGCACTGACCTGGGGGTCTGCAGGGCTGGTTCTCTCTGTTTTTTCCACCTACTCCCAAATTCTCTACCGGGGTCAACCCACCACAGGCATGTCTGATGATTTTAAGCTAGAATCTTAGATCTTTTTTTTGAAAGTGTTCTGTACACGTTTGTGGCTAAAATCATGATCCAAAGGTGCTATTGGGTTTTTATTTGTCTTGAGGGATGCAAATAGTAAAATGGCAGTCTTTAAACTATATGCAAAACTTATTTGGGATATTAACCTTTATGATACTTTATACAGAAATTATATTTTCTGTAGTGCAGTAGGACTCCATTTAGTACTATGTAAAACATGAAGATTCTTCTTCCTTAATCTGTAGGCCACAGAGCTGTTTTCCCCATGTATTTGAATTTAAGTTGTCCCTCTAATCACTCTAAATCTCTGTAAAGTCCCTTGGCTGGATCTTTTATTTCCCTTATACTGGCTAAAAAAACATCTTCTCTAATTCAGTGGGTTCTCAGATAAAATGTGGTTTGAATTGATGAGATGTTGCAAAGCTGCTTAGTTCAAAATACAGACTAGACAGAAACCTCTTATGGTAAAAGTAGTAACAAATGCTTCGAGTGAAATAAATGTTTCCCTTTGGAAAACTCAGTTAAAATCTAATGACTCCTGCCTACTGCTTTGCCAGTATAGTAGTATATTCAAATAGAAGGGGACAGTCTAGATATTTGATGATAAATTACTGAATGAACCCTTTATAAGTGCTTTATTTCATTCTCTTTGTCAATGATTAAATGTTTGAGCTATATTTTATTTATATTTTTACAATGTTAGTGAAGCATTACCTCATTAAACTGCGGGTGCTGTTAAGAGATAAGTCACCTGACCCAGGAAAGGTTTGGAAAAAGATTTGAAAAAATGTGATACGCACTTGTCTTTGCTGAGTGTTCACCTCCTGTTTCAGACTTCTGTCAGTATTGCTTACTGTGGTTGACTGAACAAAACCATTCCCTTAGAAGAAAAACAGAGGTGAGGCTTGACTCCCCCCCCCTCCAAATCCATGGCAGAATAAATGAAAGGACCAATCCCACAAGATACAAATGGCTACTCACTCCCTTGGGATGTGAACATCTAGGACCCGGCATATACCCTCTCTCGCTCAGTCTCCCCTGTTGCAACTGTCCCATTTCCACTGTGGGTGCTGGGTGTCACAATCAGACACACAGGGTATAGAGCATGGGAGTTACTCTGACCTAGACACAGGCGACGCGGACTCAAGCCCGCTGTCTGTAGAGTGCCCCTCATCCAGTAAGCCTTGCTCACCAACCTGCTTCAGGCTGTGTCTCTTTCTCTCTGTCTAAACCCCACTCTGGACATACAAACACTTTAATGTGTCACTTTTTCCAATAGAAATGACAAATGATGATCACTTTTTGCTCTGCTTTATCATGGGGTTATTATCTGCGTTCCCAACATTTTCTTTTACTTTCTTGGTTCCTCTTTTTTTTCCAAGTCTGGTCATTCCCAATGTGGTGTTTAGCATAATTCTGCTCTGATCTCTAGCTGTTTCTGGGGAAGGTCTTCATCTGGTGTTCATTGATGCTATGATGGTCTAAATAAGGGGGTTAAGCATTATCCAATGTGATGACAGCAAATGGTATAAAATTCCTGAGATTCTTTTGATGTCTAGAAGCTTTCTGTCAGAATGAAAACTAGGTAATCAGGTGTCATTTACCATGCTTGAAATTCTTGAATTTGTGTCCCAAAATTAAGCTATAAAATCTCATGTACATTTGATGAGAACTGCTCATCATCTTGTAAATCGCTTGGAAATGTATCAAACACAGGACTTGGCACACTAGTCTATCTAAATCCTGTATGTAACCTTGTTCTGCAAAAATTGTAACAGAATAAGCATTTGGCGTGTTAATGGGCAAAGAAGGACAGGAAATTTAAAATTGGGTGAACACTGTAAAAGGAATGGAGTGATTTGAAGTTTATTTGGATCCAGGGTTTTAATGTAGGCTTATATAGTAATAATAACAAACCAATAATAATTGCACTGTATCATGTCATTAAAATGGATCATTTTAATGATGCATTGAGTTGTAGTAGGTAATTAATGGCTTGCTAGTACTTTGTTATTTAGAAGATAATAATGTTATAATTCACACTTTAAGATAATTTGAAGATGAAATCAATAAAAAGCAAGTATGCATTTTTATCCCTGTGGATTATCGCATAATTTAGAAGAAAGTGGCACATGAAGAGAATAATCAGCAGATCCAACATATTGTTTTAAAAGCATCAGGCTTTTATAAATAAATAGAGAACTTCAGTCTGGAGGCCCTTCTGATGAAATAAACCCAGATGTTTGAGGCTTCTTTAATGGGAAATAGTTGTTTATATTCTGTGGGCATTGACACTGTTAACTTCAATAGTGGGCAATCTCTTGAAAGACAAGTGGCTGTCAAACCCTGCTGTGAATCCCACAGTGACTTTTCTCAGAAAATTGTTTACTGTTAGTGGAATCCAAAACACAGAGATTTTCATGAAGACTGACAGATGCTATCATTTTTGGTCACTGTTAAAACGGCAAGACCAATTCATTTCAGTAAAGAGAGTCAAGGGAGACGTTTCCTTAGAAAATGAGGTTAATATTCTCCCTGTAGAGGTGCAAGTTCACATACAGAGATATGGCTGGAGGCTGCTGTACAACCCATGGCTGTTGTGTTGGTATCTAAATTATTTATGGAATGGAAATGTTAACTTTTTATGTAAATAAAAAGGATGAGAAGCTCTTACAAAGCAAATTATGTTAATATTCCTGCTCTTCACCCATTACTTTTACTCTGAGAATGACTTTGTCAGAGTCTTTTGAATCAATGGGAGTTTTGCCAATGACATTAGCACAGTTTGGATCAGATCTATAGTTTTATAGTATATTACACAGAATATGAATTACTAAAACCCTATTGAAACAGTTTTACCCAGCTTTCTTTAGGAACAAATGAAACTCATAGCTTTTGAAATTGCACACATCTCTCTCTCTGAGGTTCACTGGTAGGTAGAGACCCTAAAATATGTGATTTATGTTCACAGTTGGATGCTTAGTCATTTAAATAATTGGATCTGTGCATACAATTTACCACAACTGTAAAATATGCATGCATGATTTTGGCAGCTCTAAAATGAACTGGTAAAACAGGACGTTATCCTTCCATATTATGGCCTTTGCAGCATGTGATTTACTCATTTACAAAAGAGTTGTAGTAGGCAATTAATATTGTTATGCTGGGAGCTGCAACAAAGCTCCTTAAAAGTGGTGGGTATAACATTTTAGTCCATTCAGGCTAAATGAAAGAGCAATTAACTGAGCCTCTCTTTTGAAGTAGCTGAAACAATACAACACAGTGTCTTAAACCACGAGCCTGCTCAGGAGACCTGAGTACTCTGTCAGCTTTGCTGTTGTCTGACTGCAAATAGAGTGGCAAAGTGCTGGTATTCAACTGTAGCTCTGTGTGAGCGTGGTGCAAGGGAAGAAATATGTTTGAAAACCAAAGAGACTCCAATCACATCCAGAGAATGATTTTTGGTATGAATCTGAGAAGGAATGGCAATTGAGAGAAAGAGAGATATTATTTTGGATGCTGATGGAAATTGGGCTTACAGTCATGAGCAAAGTAATGTCTGTCTATTGGTTTTTTTTTTTTCTTTGGGTTTTTTTAATAAGAAAAGCCTAAGGTCAAGAAAATTCTGACCTTAACAGCAATATTTCCTCTTTACAGACACATTCCATAAAACTTACACTTCAACTTCTTGGTTCTCAAATGGTAAAACATGTTGTTAATTGTGTCCTCAGAATGTCTCTGCCACGTCACCACAAAAAAGAAAAGAGTCTGATTCTGGTCTTACGATGTCTGTTGTGCATTATCCCTAATAGTGTGAATACTCAATTTAGCTTTCTACTAATAGAGGGGAATCTTTGAGTGCTATCAGGACTTGCTTGCCAGGAAAAGATCAGTTCACTCAGATCCAATGGAGAGTGGTTATTTGGTAAAGAACAATCCCCTCCAAGGCTATGTAACATTTTCCTGTCAGTGCCAGCTTGAGAAAGCCCAGTCTTTTCCCCTGGTTATCTCGGACAGTTGTTAAGACCCTAAACTGCATCATCCATCGGGGTGGCACAGGTGCTTGTGTGGCCACATGGCTAGAATGATAGTAGGAATCTGACAGATGAAAATTCCCCCTTTTTTTGTTTGCTTAGCAATTTTACTGCTAATTAAGTTCTGCTAACACAGGACAGAGGTTGCGGTGGTGGCGGGAATAAGCAGCTGTGGGAGGGGATGACTTTTAGGCTGACTCAAGCAGCTCTTCTGCAGCAAGTGTGCAATCAGAGCCTGCGGTGAAGCAGTGGGACCACTGGCACACCTCCTGGGCTGTGCAAGAGTTGCACCAGGAGTAGAAGGGATGCAAATTTCTCTGCACTGAGCACTGTGTTTTGGCGTGTAGGTAACTTAAGAAGAGTAACTGTTTCCAAAATCACTTTAGCAAGAATCCAATTATTTTCAGACTGAATGTTGTCTGTTTTGCAAAAATGCAACACTGCAGTGTGGTTCGTCATAGTTCACTGTTTGCAAGGCCCCTCTGACTGTTTTGAAAAGTGAAAGCAAGTAATTTTTCTCTGTGCTTGTCCATTAACCTACAAATGTACC
Organism: Harpia harpyja; assembly: GCF_026419915.1. Lineage (NCBI taxonomy): Eukaryota > Metazoa > Chordata > Aves > Accipitriformes > Accipitridae > Harpia > Harpia harpyja. The sequence goes on along the minus strand of NC_068940.1, from coordinate 96,585,607 downwards.
AGAATAGAGAGAGCTTGTATAGTAGGCTGTGTAAAATTTAGTGTCTGATTTATGTCTTTTAATATGAAACATGTTACTGTTTCATATTGCAACCTCAAATTCAGATAGAGTTGACCATCAATTATTCATGGAAAGGTTACCTCAGTTGCAGATGAACTTGGACTGTTGATGCAGAGAACGTCTGTCTGCCCTCCTGTACAGCATTTCTGAATCCAAAGTATTACCAAACCTGATTCAGAGATAAACTAGCTGCTTTTATGTGATGCTGCACATCAGTTAAGAAGCCAAGGTACAGAATTTATAAATCCTGGTGTAATTTTGCTTGGATACAGGTGTGTTACTTCTGTGCCTGAAGGTACAACCATAATGTTTTGTTCTGGATCAAGCAGACACAGTGACCTGGGTTAGTATCTCATCTGCTGTAGGAGCAACAGTTCCCCCAAACTCTCTTACCTTTCTTTTCTTCAATACAATAATATTTTATAACTGAATTTTCAATTTCTCAGTGTTTTTGCATTTGCCACACTTTTGCATGTCCTTGCACCCTAAATCCCTGAGTGTGAACTGTATGAATTCTAATAAAATTGCGTTCTTGTATAGAAGATACTGGAAAGCAAGAATGTTTCTGATGGCTTGACTTTCATTTACACAGTGGGCAATAAAACACAATTTATTAAGACTAGAGTATTTGGGGAGCAGAAGTTTAAGTAGATCTATTCATATCACTAACAGTGTAGTCCTGTGCCTTCTGTGGTGGGTTGACCCCGGCTGGATGCCAGGTGCCCATCAAAGCTGCTCTACCCCTCCCCCTCAACTGGACTGGGGAGAGAAAATATAACAAAAGACTCGTGGGTCGAGATAAGGACAGGGAGAGATCATTCACCAATTACCGTCACGGGCAAAACAGACTCAACTTGGGGAAATTAGTTTAATTTATTACCAATCCAATCAGAGCACGGTAATGAGAAATAAAACCAAATCTTAAAACACCTTCCCCCCACTCCAGTCTTCTTCCCGGCTCAACTCCACTCCCTGTTTTCTCTACCTCCTCCCCCTCAGTGGCACAGGGGGACGGGGAATGGGGGTTGTGGTCAGTTCATCACATGTTGTCTCTGCCGCTCCTTCCTCCTCAGGGGCAGGACTCCTCACCCTCTTCACAAACTGCTCCAGCGTGGGTCCCTTCCAGAGGCTGCAGTCCTTCAGGCACAGACTGCTCCAGCGTGGGTCCCCCATGGGGTCACAAGTCCTGCCAGAAAACCTGCTCCAGTGTGGGCTCCTGTCTCCACGGGTCCACAGGTCCTGCCAGGAGCCTGCTCCAGCGCGGGCTTCCCACAGGGTCACAGCCTCCTTTGGGCACCCACCTGCTCTGGCGTGGGGTCCTCCCCGGGCTGCAGGTGGAGATCTGCTCCACCATGGACCTCCCTGGGCTGCAGGGGGACAGCCTGCCTCACCGTGGTCTTCCCCACGGGCTGCAGGGGAATCTCTGCTCTGGCACCTGGAGCATCTCCTCCTCCTCCTTCTTCACTGACCTTGCGGTCTGCAGGGTTGGTTCTCTTACATGTTCTCACTGCTCTCTCTGGTTGCCGTTTCTGTGTGCCCCGCAACTTTTTTGTCCTTCTTAAATCTGTTATCCCAGAGGTGCTACCGCTGTTACTGATGGGCTCAGCCTTGGCCAGCGGCGGGTCCATCTTGGAGCCGGCTGGCATTGGCTCTGTCGGACACAGGGGAAGCTTCCAGCAGCTTCTCACAGAAGCCACCTCTGTAGCCCCCCCCCACTGCCAAAACCTTGCCATGCAGACTCAATGCACCTTCATATTTATTAAATTCTTGAATATTGTATTTTAAAGAGAGGAAGAGGGAAAAAAGAAAAAAACCCCTTTTATTGTGCATTTTATAACTATCATTAAGTAAAGAAATTATATTTCTACTTGTGATACTAAAAGAAAAAATAGCATTTTAAATTATATAGAAAAGCTTGGTAGGATAAGGTTGCTTGGCAGTTTAATCTTAAATGTGCCCTTGCAAAGTATTTTTCCTTTTTACTTGTATGGGAAGAAGAACTAGAATCCAAGTATAATTTGAACAGATAAACCAAGGAAGTGGGCAACTTGCTGCTGAATTTCAGTTAATGGTGAGAAAATAATCAATGAAAATAAGATGTTGTCACTTCAGGCTTAACCTTTTTAAGCCCCTGGGTAAATAATGCTGCATATTTTATCTGCGCATCAGTCCAAAAACTCTTTCTAAAGAGTAGAATTTCATTGTTAGGTTGCTAAAAAGTGGGTCTCGATTATGAAAGCAGAGGCACTAAATATTTTTTTTTAAAAAAAGACTAGTTGACAATTGTTTTATAGTATATCAAAAGCTCAGGGTTATGCCCTATGTCATCATCCGTTCCTATGCTCAATAAAATAAAGCAGTGTGAAGGCACATTTTAGGACAGTAAATACCAAGACACTTGTGATATAACAGCGGTTTCAGTTATTAGGCAAGTGATCCAAACACTTTATCCTTTGGAAAAAAAAAAACATTTTGAAGCCTAATTACCTGTCTGAGTCTGAAAGAGTAGAAATTGAGGCTTTCTTTTTGCATTTTCTTTAAAACCCATTCTGCTTCCAGGAGACGAGATCTGCCCCCCGTCTGCAGATCCATCCACTCAGCTGTGGGGTGAGGAGGGCAATGCCACCACAGCAAGGACCTCGCAGCTCAAATAATTTTTGCCTGAGCTGGGAAAGTGACTTCTCTGCAAGGAAGACTGGTCTCTTATGCTACAAGGAAGAACCATGAACGGCTTATTGGTTCAAGTTTCCCCTATATGTGTGAATCACACAAACATAATCAGACCTTTCCATCTTTAAATCCCTGGAAAATCACTCTGTATAATGAAAACCAGAGAGGGGGGAAGAGGGTTAATGTAGACCCAGTCTGCCAGAACTGGATGAATAATTTATTCTTTGAATTTTGCTCACCTTTCTTTTTGCAAATTGCCTGCAAACAGTTTACCCTTTTCTTTCATTTAGTATTATTCAAAATTATTTGCTGAATAGTTTCTGCAGTTAATTCCTGATCTGCATATCATTCATGAGCCGTTGGATAGCAATTCCTGTTAAACATTCAGGCTGCCTCAGCTAATTATTGTGGGATGTGCAAGCCACACTGTACCATAAGCCGAGCTGAACAAGTGTTTCTCAACATACTTTAAGACTGTTTCTCCTATATAACAAGGACCTCCTCGCACATGAAGAAGATTAATTTATTTAGATACTGAAATAAAATCCAGACTGGAAGATTTAAACAGAAAGTGTAGTAAAGGGATGAAAGATAAAATTTTCTTGTGAGCTACAGACTGATTGAATGATAGAAAGACATAAAGTATTAGTATTCAACTGCCATCTCTAAGATAAGATCCACGGACCTACACTTCTCTTTCACTCCTATTTGCTTGTGTTTAAACTGTCCTCTGTCTCTGACCAGTCCTGGGAATATCTTGCCCTTGGCACCCATTCAGTACAGTTAAGTGTAGGCCTTGCTGTCCCTACCTAAAAATTCCCTTTAGGCTTCTCTCTCTTGCATACTTTGTCAATCTCTGCAGACAGCATCGCCATCCTGATGATCACTTACATGTACATCACTTGCATCACCTCCTGGCTTGTTTCATTTCTCATGTTCTGTCTCAAGCTTGCCAATTCCTTCTTCATAGCATCTGGGGAAAGGCTTATGGTAAAAGAATCCCACCAGGCTTTTATCCTCTCCTATCTTGCTGTAAAACCTTTTTCTTTTGGGATTAACAAATACAGATTTACCCAGTAACACCAGTTCAGAGTTTTGCTGTGAGCATTGTTCCTGTAGCCTGTTCCGTTTACTCCTTCCACTGGCTCAAAGTTTTGTCTCATTAAGCACAAGTAATGGTCCTTCATGGCCTGCTACTACTCCACCTATCATTTCTCAGTCATTTGGATGGACTATGGTGCCAACTTCCTTCAACAACTGTGATAAATTTTTGAAACAATCTTCTCCATCTTCTTGTGTTGTTCAATGTTGTTCTCTCCTAAGTCATGGGAGGAGTTTCCCTTTACCAGCTACAAAACTGAGTCTTCATCATCCTGCAAAACCATTCTTAACAGATATGTTATGACCACTGTCAATCATTTGATTAATTTTCTATCCTCATTCTTCTCTCTTACCAATACTCACTTGCTTTGTCTTATACTAAGATTACAAATTCTGGGAGCCAGTCATCTATTTGTTCTTTATTCATACAGCATTCTTGGAGTCATATAGGTGGGAAACAAATGAAGCTCTACTTACACAGGAGGCAAGCTGCTATTTAATTTGTCAAAGATTTCCAAGAGGAGATTGTGAAATTTTAATTGATATTACTTTGTCATTAAGAGGATTGTAGACCCCTGAAAAGTAAAGTGGAAAATTGAGTGATTCAGTCAGCAGATGACATATAAAGAATATAAAGAAATCATTTTAAAATGATGATACACCTGTCTGGACTTCTCACAGTTGATTTCTGAACGAAATAAAACCAGCTAGGAAAAGAATTCAGGTCTCAAAGTAAGAGCTGATTAGTTGCCTGATCTGGTGTTGAAATCCCCCATCTCCTGTGTGTAATTGCCTTTCAAATGTTCAAATGCTGAAGGTTGAAAAGAAACATGCTGTGCTTATTGTGATCAGTTTTTGCAATAAACATACAAATTCTCAAATTTTAACTTGGTTTATTGTCATTTCACCCACATACAAAATTCATCATGAGAGCAAGACATAGGTTATTAAGTGTTACAGAACAATGTATATATTAATGTTAATAAGACTATATTTGCCTGGACCTCACAGCCTTAGAGCATTAATTGTATTTCAGATTCTTTAGTCTTCTCATATATATATATATGTATAAGAAAGCTGTAGGTTGTCCTCATTTCACCAGTCTGAGAAACAGGAATTTCCCAGGATGCAATTAATTATAAAATACTTATTTTAAACTTTGGGATAAAGTGACTCACATTCAATCTTCAATGAATGTAGAAGGAACCCAGATATTTACATCTAAAGTAAATTCTCCCTCCCTCCTGCCACTGATTACAATTTTGCTGAGTTTTACAAAGTTCAATCTCTTTCCTTTTATGAGCTTTGATGTTTTTAAGTGTTCCCTATTTGTTACAGTACCCTAAGCATACAGATATCAAATATCCCCAATAAAAGTGTTTGTTTCACAGAAAGAACAAAATTCTCATCTTCATGTGGAGGGATACAAGGTGGCCATCTTTCAGCCTATACAATTCTTTTGTTCTCAAGAACCTCTGGTTGCACCTTGACTTTGTGTCTTTTTGCTTTGTAGAAAGCCCTGACTGAGACCTTCATCACCTCCTGTGGAGAGGATGTTATTGCTATGATTATTTGTTTTGCCTTCAGTGGCCCAAATGTCATGTGCACAGCAGTCCAAATACAGAATGTGCCAAGCTGTAGAGCCTGTTATTAATTTATGCAGTCACATAAGTGTGTTTATCTACAGGATCACCAACTTAATCAAACAAATTCACCTGGTTCTTGATTGTGGCTTCTAGCTTTCTAGACCATCAGATTAACTGTTACTGTCTTTATAAATTAATGAATAGGAAACATTAATGATTATCAATTAAAGTGATGTTTAGAATTAATTAGTGCATTTTACAGGAAATAATCTAATAATGACTTTAGAATAATTTTATCATTAAATTTGCACCATAAGCTTACTTTACCTTGAAATCTTACCTTTTGAGCTCTGTTTTGAGATATGAGAAATTCAGTCCCTGAGGTTCAGACATGAAGTTTCAGTTTTCGTACAGTCTCATTCCATATTGCTTTAATGCATCTCACCTTCGAGGATCACAAAATTAGGTTCTCAAGAAAATTTGGTCATAAATCAAAGCATTTTACCTGATTTACATTGTGGATATTCCAAACTGCTAAGTTAAGGTGTGAGCAAGATACCTAATAATATCTAATATTATTAAAAATCTTGCGTGACTCAAAGAGGTCATTTACTTTGACAATCTCATAGTGAACCTAGTTTTATTTCAAACCAATATTTCACCCCTAAACTCAACTTTCTATGGCATGGGGTCCTCCCCGGGCTGCAGGTGGATATCTGCTCCACTGTGGACCAACCTGGGCTGCAGGGGGACAGCCTGCCTCACCATGGTCTTCCCCACGGGCTGCAGGGGAATCTCTGCTCCGGTGCCTGGAGCACCTCCTTCTCCTCCTTCTGCACTGACCTGGGGGTCTGCAGAGTTGGTTCTTGCACATATTCTCATTCCTCTCTCCAGCTGCCATTTCTGTGCCCGCCGCATCTTTTTTTTCCTTCTTAAATATGTTATCCCAGAGGTGCTACCACCGTTGCTGATGGGCTCAGCCTTGGCCAGCGGCGGGTCCATCTTGGAGCCGGCTGGCATTGGCTCTGTCGGACACAGGGGAAGCTTCTAGCAGCTTCTCATAGAAGCCACCCCTGTAGCCCCCCCGCTACCAAAACCTTGCCACACAAAACCAATACAGCTGCTTACAACAGGATAAGGACATCTCCAAGGAGGTGAGGAAACCGAAACAACACAGCAGCTGACATGTACGACTACAGCAAAGAGCAGAGGAGGATTTAGGTAAAGTGTTGAAGCGGACTGAAGGAAAGACCAAAGGAACCAGAGCAGGGCTGCTGCTAGAAGTTGAAGAACAACTAAAGCAGAACGTCAAACACAGCTGAAGTAAAGCACTTAGAAGTCCAAAGCACAAGCCATAGTCTGCAGAGAAAAAAACCTTTTCCTGCAGCTTGTCTTTGGCCCTAATTCCTGAGCAGCCCTGAAAGCTCCTTGTGCATGAATACTTTGAAGATGTAAAATACCGCTATATAGGGGTTTGGTTAAACTTCAGTAACAGCCAATCTGAGATTCTTCAGGTAGGCAGGAGTTCATGCGATCTATACATGATGTTGGACATCACACATGCCTTTCTCTTCAATCTATCTCCTTTATCTGAGAATTAGATATCATTTACCATTTGATGCCATTTAACAATAATTTACCACACGTTCCTTTATTGTTTTTTCTGCAGTCATCTTATAGTCACAGATACTTGATTGCTTAAGCATTTCTAATTTCCTTAAGAGAGGTGATAAGGGGTGACTCCACTAGAATGGTTCTTTTATGCACGTTTGAGTGGTTAAACTATATGCAATGAACGATCAGTCCAACTCATCCAATCACAATTTTTTCCTCTACTCCTGCAGCAATGATGAGTATTGCCGAGGCACTACCATAGGATGTATTTCCATTTTCACTTCCCAATGTGCTAAGCATGAAGACAACTTACAGTTTCTTCATGGGGTAAGAAACCATGCAATGAAAGGAAAGAAGTCCCCATCAGAAATAAACCTGCCTCTTCTGCTCTTTGCTACAGTCTTGCATGAAGAACCTCGACCCAGTTACTGCCCTGTTTTGTTTTTTTCCTCTTCTTGGAAATGTCATTTCTCCTTACACCAGGAATTCTTCTTATCCTAGAGACAGAATATTTATTTATACATTGGCCAGTTATGGAAGTAAAAGGTTAAGAAATACTTAATCTGTTTGACATGCTGCTTCCTTTCACCACAACATTAATCTTTTTTACCTAGGAACTTTTTCAATGTTTTTAAATAAAGTATTGGACTTCTTAACCTCAAAATTACACGTGGCCATCAATTGCCAGAAGGACTCTTGAGGGAAGCTGACAATTATGAATGAGATAAGGAAAGAAAACATTTGAAGACACTTGCTAATGCATCACTTGAGGGTAAAAAAGACATTGCACAGAATATAAAAGAAGAATCACGTGTCCCACCTTTGCCATTGTTTAGAGGAAAACCAGTTCTCTGCAATGCCAATTTGGCTACAATTACAGTGAGATAGGTTTTCCCAGTCTGGCCGTGTATGGAAGCGTGAAGATGTTCTTGTGTTATTTGAGATGAGTGATATATTTTCCTCTCTTCAAATTATGCTCTTTTGTGTTTCAGAAGAAATAATAGAAAATGTTCCATGACTGTGAATTTTGCTTCCATTAACTGGAATTTTGGAGACCTATGTTTATTTATTTTAACAGTACTGAGCCAAAATCAACCCTGAAGACAATGAAGCTACTAGGAAGGTTTAATTCAAGCTATTTTGTTTGGGGGTCAGTCTTTTATGTTTTAAGTATCTTACCCCCTCGCCATTCTTTCCTCAAATACTTGCTATTAATTTCAGTGTGGAAACTCACAGAATAAATGAAAGCTTGCCTAGTCTGGTACTTACATGCAATTTTTAGGTTACAGACATTCTGTATGACTCTGAAAAAAATTAGGATTACATGTCTTTCTCCTTTTCCCACTTGCAAGTTAGGGAATAGTTCTTCTCAGGGGTATAGAAATTCTTACAAATGATTGTGAGCTTTTCACAATATTTCAGTGCTGAAAGCCACGTTATTGCCTAAGCAGAATGAGTTGAAATATCAATATTATTGTACTATTGCCATTGATGTTGTTGTTTACATTTATGGTGCAGGTTTTAATGTAATCATCACTTGAATATTGTTTATCTATTAGCTGTTTTCCAATATAAGTCTGTAGGTCAAATGATGTAGAGGTTTAGGTGCTGGGCACTGATAGAAAATTTTAGTATTATTTTGCTGCTTAGAGAACCACAATCCTCATGGTTTGATCGGTCCCATTGTATTATAGCAACATTTCATAGCACTTTTAGTTTAGTTTAATGTTTCTGTTTTATGCATCTAATTTATCTCTTTCATAATTGATATGAGATGTGCATATCTTGTGAAGTGCTGTGGGATGTGTAACATGAAAGGTTCTGTACAGGAACAACTGTTTTTCTTATTAGTGTGAACTGCAACAAGACAGATTAAACATTCAATTAAACAAGAAATTTGCCCATGTAAAAAGCTCACAGGAAGGAGCTTAACAATGTTCATTTTTATGAGGTACTAAAGTTTTTGGAATCAATTATTCTGAAAGTTCATCTACTTTGCTTACAGGTAAAATAATAACTCAGTTGTTTCAGGAAAGAGGCCAAGTATTATTTACATAAAGTTCTACTGTAAAAATCTGGGTACTATTTCTTTATAAGGTTTAAAACACTTTGGTGAGAGAAATGAAAATACTCATAAAAGGCAACCACAGTATGTTATAAACCACCTTTATGGTTCATTATAGGTTTGGTTTAATGCTGTTGGATTAACACTAAAGGTTAATGTTTGCATAAAATATGCATGATTAGTTTAATACTCTGGAACTGTGAACAGGTTCTCTAATGTTATGAAAGGGGTGACATGATATATGGTTAAGGCTGATAGAATCATAGAATGGTTTGAGTTGGAAGGGACCTTAAAGATCATCTAGTTCCAACCCCCCTGGGGACACTTGGCAGGGGACACCTTCCACTAGACCAGGTTGCTCAAAGCCCCATCCAACCTGGCCTTGAATAGAAGGATAGATTATAGAATATATAGATAAAGTAGATCACACAAGATAGAATATATCACACAAATAGAAGTGTGATATATTTTCAACAAAACTGGTCAAGGCTATTTTCAAAATCCTCACTTATGTGGTAACACTTCAAAGTCAATCTGTGCCAATGGGAGATTTTGTGTTCAGCTCTCATAATTAAACTGTTTTCTGGCTGCAGAAAGTGCATGCATTTCTTATTTGCAGTGTAGGCAAAGTGCTTAGATTTTCTTCTTGCATTCTTTTAGCCCTAGATATTATGTGGAGTGTTTTTGTCTTAAGCATTGATTACCTTTGTTATGCTTTAGATTGCCAGGAGAATAAAAATATTTTTTATGCATAGACTTGGAAGTCTGTATCTAACTGGTAGATTTCACTTATTGCTTGTGTAGAAGTGTCTGTAAGCTCTTCACTTACCAACAAATGATTTATAAATTTATGATTTATTTTTTCTAAAATGTATCTTGATGATGCCTCAGACATAATTACAGTTAGGCATTCTTTCATGCTGCTGGGGAAGAATAGTATATTTAGTATGCGTTTGGATAAACATCAGCCGTAAAACTCAGTTAGGCCCTGAACTTTTACTGCTGTCGGGTCTGGATAGCACGTAATGAGAAAAGTCTGTGGGCTATCATAACACAAACAAATAACAGACTGTAATAATCATGACATCGACACAACTACAAATAAATGTACATATAATGCACTGATTTATATGATTATGCATTGTATAGCTATCAGGACAGGTTTTGTTTGGTACACCTAGGGGCATAAATATTCAACAGAGAAGAAATGCTAGTAACCCCTGACTTTTGTACAACATCAGTATGAATCATGATGGATATTATACCCTGTACTCACAATGATGATCCAGCAGTGATTAAAAATAAAAAAAATCACGTAAGAAAAAAAATTAGGCTGGGTTACTTTAACTGTGTCGTGGTTTAGGCCCAGCCGGTAACAAAGCACCAGGAAGCTGCTCACTCACTGCTCCCCCCTCCGCCCACCCCGGTGGGATGATGATGAGAAAATATAAAGAAAACCTCGTGGGTCGAGACAAGGACAGGGAGGGATCACTCACCACTTATGGTCACGGGCAAAAGACAGACTCAACTTGGGGAAAAAACAAAATCGATTTAATTTACTACCAATCAAATCAAAACAAGGATAATGAGATGTAAAACCAAACCTTAGAACACCTTCCCCCCACGCCTCCCTCCTTCCCAGCTCAACACCACTCCCGGTTTTCTCTACCTAGCCCCTCAGCGGCGCAGGGGGATGGGGAATGGGGGTTGTGGTCAGTTCCTCACACGTTGTCTCTGCCGCTCCTTCCTCCTCAGGGCAGGACTCCTCACTCGTCCCCTGCTCCGGCGTGGGCTCCTCTCTCCCCGGGCTGCAGGTGGGCATCTGCTCCCCCGCTCCCCTCCGTGGGCTGGGGGGGGCAGCCTGCCGTCTCACCACGAGCTGCAGGGGCATCCCCTCCTCCGGCGCTCCTCCTCCCCCTCCTGCCTCACGGACCTCGGTATCCGCACAGAGGGGTTCCTCTCACACTCCAATCCCCCTACTCACTGCAGGTTCCCCTTCGTTAATGTGTTCTCCCAGAGGCGATACCGCCATCGCCGATGGGCTCGGCCTGGGCCAGAGGCGGGTGCGACTTGGAGCCGGGGGAGCTTCGAGCAGCTTCTCACAGGAGCCGGCCCTGCAGCCCCCTCCCCTGCTACCAAAAAACCCCCACGTCACACAAACCCAAACCAAACTGCTACTCTTCTTTCGTCTTGAACACATGCAGTATGTTACAATAGTTACTCACTGGCTTATAAACTGTTGTTTGCCAATGCACAGAACAGACTGTCCATTATTTTTATTTTCAATTTCCAATAGGGATCCTATGCCTTATTTACTACACTTCCTCTCTCTCTCTCTTTTTTTTTTTTTTAACTTGGATTATTTTAGACATCCAATTTATACAACTGATGGTGTGGCCACAAGAAGACATGGATGGAAAAAAGTGGCCGTTCATGGGTGTAGTAGGGCAAGCAAGACCTCCTAAGGCCAGCGTCACTGCTAACATTAGCGTAGTATGTAACCATGGCGTTAAGTAAGGTGGGTGACTCCCTTCCTGCTTAAAAGTGAAGAGTTTGGTGTAAGTGGGACAGCAGAGTCAGGAGCAGAAGTCATTCTTCAGGGCAGTGTTTTTTCAAATATTTATGTGTAGGCCTAATTTGGGCATGCTTAGCTGAGAAGGGCAAAAGGCTATATACCCCTGACATAAACGCCTGCCACAGGTCAAGATCCTGTTTCAGACAACTGGACTACCCAGTGACGTTTTAGAGGAAGTCACAGCATTGCCTGTCAAGGACAAAACGGTACCCTTCCCCCACCTTTGATCTTGGAAATAATTGTAATATAATGGCTGCTTCCAAGAACAGAAAAAACATCCTAGCAAAGATAACCTTATTTCACTTCATGTGTGGAATTACAGCCTAGCAAACTGAAATTTGGTTAAGCAATAAACCAAAGCAAACAGTCTATAACTATGGACAGGTTTTTAATGGGCACTGCTATCGGTCTTGTTTATTCATTATGTGTTGGTTATGTAGCCACAGTCCCTAGAGACCAAATTTAAAGACTGAATATTCATTTCTCCTTTTTACCTGGGCTCGGTTCTGTAAAGTTCAAAAGCATAAGTGCAGATTCACTAAAAATGGATCTTCTTATGGAAAGCTTGTTTTAGAGGCTGCATAATATCACTCATGTAAAGAACGAGTTCTCCAACCCAGAAATTGCTAATCTGTTTTGATTACCAAAATATGGCATACTGAAATAAAACATTTGTGCAACATTTATTAATGCCTGTAAAATGCAGGAAGCTCATGAGCGATCATGCATTTTTGGGAGATGAGGTAACATTCTTCTGCTAAGTGATATCAATCTTAATGTAATTAGTTTTAACAGCATGCCCTTCATTATTTTTTCTATTTTTACCACAGTTATCTTCATTTTCTCTTCATTCAGCAATGTCTCTTCATCTGTCAGACCGACAAGAACTTTCTCAAAGACAAACAATGCTAATGAACCGGAGACGTGTCTCAATCAATGTCTGTCTTTCCCCATCTTGATGGGAATCGTACATAGCTGCTAATTTTGCATTAGGGTCTTTTTTTTCCCTCCCCCATTCTTGGCCTTAAAAGCATGGAAAGAAAGTGGTTTCAGCACTTATCAAATAGCTTTTTATCAGACTGACTGGGGGGCATTCAGTGACATGGTTGATCACTCCCAAGAGGCACAGTTTCAGCCAGAGCAAGCTGACAAAGGTCACTGAAAAACAATTTGCTCAGATTATGTTGGAACACACAACAGTCATAAGGAGCTAAATAAGGTGTGCATAAAAGCTAGGCCACCAAGTCTAACTCTCAGTGATCTTACATTTAGATGTTGATACGTTCTGAGAATAGCAGCTGGTAGGAGTCATAGGTAGGCTTGAAAATTATTCTGCAAAGAGTCACTGAACTCACATAAATTGTATTTATATGGGAATTTCATGAGCTCAACTGTTGTTGTTGCCTGACTACAAAGTCTTAATTAACCAATGCATCACCTTACCTGAGACAGGAATGCAAAGTACGCTGCTATTACTTGCAGTATACAGAGTTTCAGATTGTTAAAAGGGGAAAATGAAATAACCTGGACAAGATGAAGTATTAGGTCCTGAATCTTCTGCTGCAGTTTTTTGACCTGCAAGAAAAATGTACTTTTTACAAAATTCTACATTTCTCTTCATTTTTGTGTTAGAAATAAGTAATTTATAGCAGGTTGGATATATAAAAACAGAATATTCCTTACCTCAGTGTAAATCTTAACAGTTTGGTGCCTGCTTGACCTTAGTTTTAGTTTGATTGAAGAGCTGTGGTGACTCACAGAGGTTACAAATTGCGTGTCGTTTTCAAGTATGGCCACTCTTGTCCATGCTACATATTTCATGGTGTAGTTTCTTCATTTGCTGAACCAATTAATTGCATCCATGGAGTTGAATGACCAGAATGAGTTGTGAGAGCTGTGGTGAGGCTGCCCCAGAGCCTGAGAGAAGGTGCATGATGGACTGAAGTCACGAGAAGGGATAACAGCACCTCACAGGTCAATAATAAAGACTGAATTAAATGGAAATGAAATTATATTTACTGAGTGACCTTCAGGAGGGTAATGCTCTAGCCAAAGAAAGTTGAAATCCATTAAAAAACCCCACCAAACCACAACCAAAAAATCTTCATTTTTAGGTGTATCTTGGGCCAACAGGAAGGAATTGAGAAGTCCTTCAGTGTTAAAATGTCATAGAAATAGTGAATGTCCATTTCCAGATGGAAATATAAGACCATTGGTGACATAAAAAGACAAAAGTTTGTGATTTTTTTCTGTTTTCATGGAAATGGAACACATTACCAGAAGATGATGAACTACTTTCTGCTCCGTTAATAATCAAAGGATGCATAAATCAACATCTGCTAAGGACATAAATATTTTTCAACCAGCATAGTGATTTGCACTAAAAAAAAAACATTAAAAGAGGTAACTGAGGGGAACTTTTGTCTTCTATCATAATTGCTAATAATTCTTGAAGTACTGAGAAAATTCAGAAAAATGAAAGAATGTCAATGTTGTGCTAATATAAAAAAAGGTTAAAGGGGTTGAAATGAGTGATTGGAGGCTGGTTTGTTTGACCTAAATGTCATGTCAAAAAAAAGGGGAAAATGTTGGCTCCCATTACCATAATGGGAGCATAAACACTGAAGCAGTCAAATGTTAGACAACTACATGTCACTTGTGGAATCTCAGCAGTCCCTGAGTGCTGGTCTCAGGCAGCTGTGGAGTAGCAGGGGAGCATGTAAGTTACTTTGCAGATCTAACTCTCAGTAATAAATTACTGGACAATTTTTTTTTTTAATTAGCAGCAAATATCTTTTCCATTTTTCAAAAAAGCAACTGTTGTCGTTTAACCCCAGCCAGCAACTAAGCACCACGCAGCCGCTCACTCACTCCCCCCCCACCCAGTGGGATGGGGGAGAAAATAGGGAAAAGAAGTAAAACTCGTGGGTTGAGATAAGAACGGTTTAATAGAACAGAAAAGAAGAGACTAATAATGATAATGATAACACCAATAAAATAACAACAGTAATAATGAAAGGATTGGAATGTACAAATGATGCACAGTGCAATTGCTCACCACCCACTGATCGACACCCAGCCAGTCCCCGAGTGGTGATTCCGCCCGCCCCCACTCCCCCAGTTTCTATACTAGGTGGGACGTCACATGGTATGGAATACCCCGTTGGCCAGTTTGGGTCAGGTGCCCTGGCTGTGTCCTGTGCCAACTTCTTGTGCCCCTCCAGCTTTCTCGCTGGCTGGGAATGAGAAGCTGAAAAATCCTTGACTTTAGTCTAAACACTACTTAGCAACAACTGAAAACATCAGTGTTATCAACATTCTTTGCATACTGAACTCAAAACATAGCGCTGTACCAGCTACTAGGAAGACAGTTAACTCTATCCCTGCTGAAACTAAGACAGCAACTCTATAAAACAGATAGAAGAAAGGTTAGTTTAGAGCTTGGTCTGTGTTTAGGAGTAACCTTGACTCACTAGTATGCCTATGATTAGCTATATCTTAATTATTTCCTAAATGGGTAGCAAGGACAAGGAAGAGAAATAAAAAATAACAACAAAACAGAGACGCTCAAAACTCAGTCTAAGCTACTTTTTTCCAAATGCTTGAGGGTTGCTGAGAGTAAATGTTTGAACAAGCTAGAACTGGAAACTCAGAAATCTACACGGCTCCAGCAGTTTTAAAAAGAGCACAGTCTCAAGAGTTCGGGAATGGTTGTTCAGTAGCAGGAAACCAGATTGATGTTCAATGATCTCCTGAGGGTGTCCGAACAAAACAGGCCTGCTGAGCAGACTGTAACATCTTTTTGAGGAGTTTATGTAAAATAGACATATGTTTACACTGTTGGTTGTTTTGAAATGCCTTTGTTCCAGCTTATACTTTGTTCTCAGTGCTTAAATAAACAGTGCTTTGGTTCAGAGAAGACTCTTTTGTTGCTGAATATCTCCAGTTACTGACTCTCAAAGGAAAGAAGCCCTGGTGCCAACTCCAGCCACATGCAATAAATAAACCAGTAGGCAAGATAGTGTGACCCACCAGCAAAAGACCATGCAGCAGAAAAAAACACACAAAAAAGAGAAAGCATAGAGTGAAGATGCTAATAAATTGCAGATAGCCATATCACCAGGGCAACTCTTTTTTTTTTTTACTATGGACTTCTAAGCCCCAGTGGAGAAATGGACGTGCATTACCTCTATTTATATATAAATGGCAATGTAGCCACAACCTACGTTATAATTGAGTATGCAGCAAATCAGAGGATTTATTTCCCAGCTTAAATAATTTATGTTTTTCATGTAAGAAACCATTTTCGGGAAACTGGGTGTATAATCAGACATGGTGCAACTGGACGCAGTTTTACTGAGGTAAGTTAATTTGAGCTGACTTACATTAGATGTGATTTCTAAGCCAAGATCTCTAGAAATGCTATGTACACAAAAATTCAAATGGAATCAGTCCTTAAAGTACATCAGCTGTATTTTGTACCTTTAGATCCTATAACAGAAGTGCTGGACCTAACACAAATAGGTTCTTCATTTGCTGAAGAATTTAATTAGTGCATTACACTTGTATAATAAGTTTTGATATTGTGCAGTTATATTAAATAATTAGTCTTCTTGATGAGCCCTTTTTCTGCTATGTCTTTTTTTTTCAGTACTAATTTTGAATAAAGACACTAGGGTCATGATGATCAGAAGTGGAGGTCAATACAAGTTGAAATAAAAATGAGCTTTGGGGGAAAAACAGAAAAATTAATTAGTTGGGGATGTCAAAGCCTCCTTAACATGCAAAAGGAGTGGAGCTGGTCAGTGAGAAAAAATTATTAATTGGTTTACTTCATATGGGCTGAGGATACATTTAATTAGAGGAAGAATGTCCTCTCTCATCTCTGAGAGATGCTAGGTCAGAACTTTCCTTTTTCTTTCACGTTTCTCACACCTTCATCAGTTTCTTGCGGAAACAACTGTGAGTTACCAAGAGTTTCCAGATCTGATGAAAGGAAGTATCACAAAGTGCACTGTGGGAATAAGGTGTTGCTGCTTAAAATATATTTAAACCAATGTTAATATCTCCACTCCAAATTCCAAGTGATTTATTAACTTAGGAAAATACGATATAGGATTGAAGCGTATTGCAGTAAACACTTCTTCTTACTTTCAGGCAACCACATTAGGCAACGCAAACCAGAAAGATATCAAGTTTTCTTTGGCTTAGATGACTTTCCGATTAGTAACACTGGAATTTATGTTCCTAAAAAAAGGCATAAAACTATAGGAAGCTTCCATAATATTCCATTGCTACACTGTAACAGCCTGTAAGTAAAAAAATATCTCATTTCCCCAATAAAATATAGCAGATATTTCCCAACACAGCCACTGTTCAGGAATAGGGGTTGAAAATGATAAGATATGGGACAATGGTGACAAGAGAGAACATCACCTCTGAATCACAGGACAGAGACAGCAAACACATTTCTGGAAAAATGTAATTCAAAACAATGAAGAATGGCATTGAAATGTTGGTATGCAGTTGGATGACATCCTCAACCATAATACTTCAAGATGGAAAACAGGAGAAACCAACCCTGACTATTGATCAAAGTGGAATTAAGGAAGAAAAACATTTTCTTCAGCTTAATTAACTGACAGCCATCTTCACTTTCAACACAGTTTTTAAGCATCGTCAGACAACTTTGTGAAGTAGATGTATGTTGCCTCTATTTTCCAGATGAACTGATCAGGATACAGAAATAATTTACAAAACAGGAAGGAGCCAGTGAACCACCAGATGAACTGGTCAATCAGTGTGTACTCAAAAAACTCATCTATATGATGAAAATAGCAAAATATTCCTTGAAACTTTAATAGCAATTCTGGTGGTACTTGAGCCATTTGGGCTATATTCTCCATGAGCTTAGATTCTGTGTGGGTTTTGACCAGTCTAGGACTAATCAAAACATTTTCATGAATGAGTATATTAATATGAGTAGTCTTTTTTTATTCCACTGAATTTCTTTTTAATTTCTTAGATTCCTTTGAGAAACAATGCCTGGAAAAAGCAGCAGTATGGTTTTGTTTTTCCCCTTTACTTGTTTTCTCTTAAATGACAGGTGAATTGCAATGGAAGTTCTCTTGAAAATTAGATATATCCTAGTATTTTAAAATACTACTACTTCTAAAATATTTATTGACTAGTTTTACACATGAAAGAGTCACACAGAATGAGATATCTAGCAGAAAACTTGCTATATATTTACTGAGTTTGAAGGCAAATGTGATATTTGTGGAATGTCTGTTTTTCCACACCATTTGTGAGATGCTGTAATTTTGTTTTCCTATACACAAAACAAAATAGTCAAACTAGATGAAATCCTACTGTAAGTAACCTGTTTTCTTTTAACATCCAGCTGATAGCTTATAATGTCTGTAAGCAGCAGCCATGCAATGTGTGTCAGTACGTGGTGCATATATCTGTAAAGGTGGCAGATAAAGTGGTTGATGAAAACAACTGTGAAATCCTGGACCTAATGACACGACTTTCACTGTCTTCCTGTGGCTTGGGATTTCATTTTCATTATGTTCAATATAGCATTTCTTAGGCCCATGTATCCCAAGTAGAATATCACCTTTCTGTCGCAGTGTGTCAAAGAGGCTGTTAGAACTGCAGAGGCTGGTGGTTGCAAGGTTATTAAAACTTTTGAAATATCTGCCTGGTTTTGCCTCCAGAGATTAGAGTTAAATGCTGTTTCCTTTAAAAAAACTCATAATCTCATTTTCTGATGCTGCTTCTGTCTGAAAAAGAAGCTCATTACCTGTCTCCTTTAGAAAACCTCCGTTGTGCTGCTGTTAGTTGTTCCCAACAAAGTCTTCCAATTGCCTGTTCTTGCCTATACAGACTTTGACTGTGATAAGTGCAAACTTCTAGGTTTTCTCCATATTGAAAGATCTTAGTTAGTAAAGGCAAGATAGCATTTCAGGTAGGTTGGTACTTTTCTTCTTCCACCCCTTTTGGCTGGTGTTTTAAAATTTCTTTAGCAAACCAGAGTAATGCAAAGGCAGTGTGAGTGAGAGGCATTGCCTTTTAGTTACTAGTCTGTGGGAAGGATAAGAAACTTCTTGCTCTACTCTAGGACTTTGCCTCAGGTAACAGCACAGTCTGTTTTGGAATTCATTGCTGCTTCTTATTCTGCATGTTGCAGGCATTACCTGCAAAGGCTCCACATCTGTGAAACTAAGGTAGACTTTTATAAGGAGAATGGTTTACAGACCTGCTGTTGGTGCAGCCATAGCCAGATAGTCACCTCCTGGAACGATCCACTACCTCCCCCTGCCAGCAACCTGTATTTGTCCCTCCAGAGCCCATGTGAGCTGCAACAAAAATTAAGGATTCTTCAACTGTTTTCCAAACTATGTAGTCATGAGTTTTCTAGCAACTGTGTCTTGCAAGTAATAAAGCTTATCATGTATCAGTGTCAGTACATCAACAGACTTAATAAATAGGATCATTTTTTTCTCTTTGTGGCATGATATTGTCAGTTTTTCACTTTAAGGTCCTTCAACATCCAGAAGTTACATTTGAAAACCACACTGAAAGCTTAGGGTTTTGTTGGTTTTCTGGGTTTTTTTTCCCCCCATATAGCTAGGTACCACAACTGAATGAAGTATTCAGAACCAACTCACTCTCACTCAATATTTGGTGTTAATTAGACATTGCTTCAACTCTCCTTTGAGATACTCCCCTAAACCATGGACTACTAGTTGCAATTCTAGTCAACAGGTGTCAGGGGCAGAAAGCACATAAGGTGGTGAGACAATACATCTCTCTTTCTTCTTCTTCTTCTGAATATAATTTCTGTATGTAGCAAAATTCTTCTCTTGACTTGGGGTTTTTACTGGCATCTTTCGACTTTCTGTCAACAGAGTAGCACAGAAAATAAAAAGTTCCTTTGGTCTCAGTCTCCAGAAGTAACAGGTACTTTATTATATTTTCTAGGTACTTACAGTAGATGTTGTTATTGTAATGCTAATACCAGACACAGATCTAATAAGTTTTGCTTTACATAGAGCACATTCATGAAAGATTACTTGTTGGTCTGCACGGACTTTGAGCTGACAGAATTTGAAGGGAGGTCAAACAGCTTTCACTAAACCATACATCACATAATTACAGTGGCAATTATTTTCCTGTGCTGAAAAGTAATTGCTGGCAGGAAAAACTGATGCCAATATGCGTAATGTTGAAGAATTAGTACCTCAGTTCTCACCACTTCTTTCAGTGATTTGAACTGACAAATTTTGCTGAGCAAAATCCAAAAGAAATTGGTGATAATAACAGACTGAGGTAGATTTCCTTCTTGAGATAATTACTCTGTCATTGTCTTTCTCTTTTTCTCCCCCTCTCACTCCAAATGTTTCAGTATTTGGGAAAGCACTGAGGATTAAATAACATAAGCTTAAGATTTTTAGACAAGCATAAAGAACATAAAAAGGCATACATAAAATACAACTTTTATTTCTAAATACATGCCACACATAAAAATATACCTGTGTTTACAGATAAAAATATATTATGCATTGTACCTATTATGTTAAAAATATTTTGCTCTTCCATAGAAGATTTAATCAAAGTGTCTAGCTTGCCTCAAATTAACAAACTATATATTGAGGATATTATTTCTCTACACCAAACAAACAAACTTGGACTTTGTGCCTGCAGACATGACAAGGGAACTCTCTGGTGGAAACTAGCACACATAGGTGCATTCTGAGGTCTACACTCTGAAGTTGATGGATGTCACATTTGGAAGATTCACTATCAATATTAATCTATGTACATGTATATTTGTAGCATGAGGCTTCTATAGACTCTTCCTAGATGGAGTATTTATGGTTCCTTTCATTTCTCAGAAAAAAGAAGAATTTCAATTTCACAATCATTCTTAATGAAGTCCTTTGTGAACCTACAGTGTATTATAGTGTACCCATACAGAGAGCTGGATGTGCACATGTACTTTTAAAGATATGTATGACATTTACATCTAAAGATATAATTCTCTTCTCATACTAAAGCTCAGTATTTTTTAAATGCTGTTAGTTATATTTTCTCCAATAGAGATGAAATTTTACATCAAAGGCAAAGAACTTTTTCTCCCTGGTTGGGAATAACCTACTTAGGCAAGAATTTGGACCTAAAAAAATGATACAATGTCAAAATAGAATGTGAATGCAAATAAACATCTTAGATATCTATTCACAGCTGAGCCCACTTAAATGTCAAAATGCAGACTCAGCAGTGGTTGTGTATGTCATTGGAGATGACACCCACACTGTCAAATCACAACAAAGCATTGTCAAAGTAAGTCTATGGAGACTACATTAAGTTGTCAAATGAAACAGATGCCAGCACAGATTATATTACCTCTGAAAGACAAATAATAAGAAATTAAACACAAAGACTCTGATCTTCAATCAAAGTGTACAAGTGCATAGAGTGCCACCTGGCTTGTTATTTTTTTCTTTAAAAATATTCCTTTTGGGTTTAAAAGAGTTAGAAGCAATGACCCTTTTCCTCCCATTCATCCAGCTATGTTTTCTGGGGGTTTTTTACTGGGTTTTGGGTTTGTGGTTTTTCTTGTTTTGTTTTGTGTTTGTTTGTTTGGGGTTTTTTAACATACTGCAGATTAAATTGATCTGTTAATAAGAATAAGAATAAGAATATGAATAAGAATAAGAATAATGTCATGTTTTGACTATGTTTGTTGTTTTCTTGTTCTTTCAGTGCAAGAGCTACTATTTAGAAAATGTTCAATGGACCATACTGGCTGAGTGTTATTAGTTTACTGACTGAAAGTATATCAATAGCACAGAGTTATACATTACCAGCCCCAAAAGAATGTGTTAGTTTCATCTATGGTATAGCTTAATAATTAGCAAAACACAAAAAGAGTTCACCTGCTGCTAGATTTTCATAGTAAACCTAGGAATTCTGGTAAGACAGTTGTTATTCAAATCCTTGAGAGCAAGATGGGGGCAGCTTTCATAATAGCAGACATAGTAATACTTAAAATGCATATTTTATTACATCTAACGGATTAATATAAGGAGGTTATGTAGATGTGTGAATTTTAATATTTTACCAGCTAATAAGGAGAAACCTTGCTTAAAGCTTTCATAGGATTTTGTGTCAACTTTAAAGAAAGCTGTCTAACAGCTCTCCTCATTGGGCAAACAACTTTCCTCAGTGAAATTTATTGCATGCTAGGGTGACTTTTGTCAGCCAGTTGCACTGCGAAGTTCAGTCAAGATGAGTAACACAGTTGTCTAAGTTCTACCACAGAAACACCTAGATTTCTCAGCAGCAGTGACTCAGTTCCTCGTGGGCTTGACTCATGCCCTTAATTTCCCTAAGATGGATAATTTTAAATGAAGCCATGCTATTGCTATCGCTATCAGAATGGGCTTCCCAGATGCAGTATTTTTAAGGATTTGCTGCCTGCTCAAAATAGACATTGTAAATACACTACCTTTTTTCCAAGACAAGGCCAAACTGTCCGCAGAAATGTATCATTCATGTTACTTTCATTTATGTTTGCTTTGCAACCTAGAATCAGCTGTGAATTTTATAAGGCTGCTTTTTTCAGAGCTGTGTCTCAGCCGCAATCCTAAACCACTACTCAATCCCTTATGCTGAAAGACTTCATGGAAATGAAAACCATAACGTGTCAAATGCAACAAAGTTAATAGTTTTTTTGTGGTATGTAATGAGAAATTCTAAAAAAACCAACCACAAACACTGTATTGAGAAAGTAATTTGGGCATGAAGTAATCTAGCAGGGTTAATCAACTTGGATGTAGTGACACACTTCTGTAACAATTTTAGGTTCTGAACAGGCTCTGCCTAACACAACTAGCACAGTTTCTGCACATTGCTAAAGCACAGGCACCATGGGTGTGACAATGTCTATGTCTCAGTGGACTCTCTGCATTCTGTAAGAAAAGATGCTTTTCCACATTCTTTTTCTTCCTCCACAGATGTTACCCAAAATGTACTCTGTTTTTCTCTTCCCTGGTACAGTAAGCTCAGTTTGATCTCCTGAGGTTTTCCATCCCCTCCATTGGTTCAGCAGATTGATATGGAAATTTTGTTCCTCTTATGCCTGTTCAGTTTTTTCTTTCTTTTGTTCTCCCCCCCCCCCCCAATTTGCCAAGTAACAGGAGGCTTCTTAAACACCTCCTAAGGGCTTTGCTATTTTACAAAGAGCATTTTGCATTCACTGGTTTGTAATCGCAATAAAACCTTTTGGCCATGCTGCAATTTTCATTTTCTGGCCAATTGGTTTCACATATGTTCTCAGACCTTTAGAATGTTAAATAAATGTTATCAGAAGCATCATTTAAATACAATTCAGTTGATCTCAGCTACGCTATGACTAGTGGCAAGAAAACAAGCATTTTTTTGGTTATTCGACATTGACAGAAAGCAGCTTTGGCCAATGGGTGCTTTGATTCCTCTAAAATCCAAACTTCTCCATTGGTTCAGAGACCAATCCTGCTAATGCCTGAGTGATTCTCAGTAGTCTCTGATCCAACTGCGGTCCTCAGTCCTAAGAGAATTCAGCACCTGCTTCTCTTCTCACTGCTAGGTCTTCTATTTTTAGGAATATTACCTAAAAGTATTTTGCCTTTGGGAGCTCAAGGGCCACATCACAAAATTTGAAATGTCTCCACTATGTCAAAAAATCTTTGAGCTTCCATTTGTCATTTTAATTTTAACTTAATTAGAAAAGACAAAAAGTTTCCAGCAGCATTCAGTTCTGCCGTCACTAGTCAAGAGGCCCCTGAAAAAAAAACCCCCAACATTTTCAACTTGTCAAGCTACAAGTTTTTGAGTAGAGACCAATAAACTCCCTTGTGAAACTCCCCACTTTGTTCAGGCGTACTTCTGTCAAACAGGCAATGTACAAATTTTGCCTGCATTGCAAAAATATGTTCTCATTCATAAAAATATATAGAAAATCTTAGTGCTAGGTGAAAAGAAAATCTTAATAATTAAAAGTCAACGTGTTATGAGCTCACATGCTTTCACTATTATCCAAAATAGAAATCTTGTTAAGCTGGGATAACTGCCTGATGAGATTTACTGTTGAATGTATCAGGAAAAGATGATTTTTGCATGTTAGACGATGTAGTGATTAGAGTACAAATGGCCCCCTGATGTGGCCACAACATGACAACAGTGAAATCCACTGTCTGATTAATTCCATTAATTCTAAAGTTAGCAACAGTCAAAAATTTAGGGTGGGAAAAATGCTGCTGTAGACATAGGCTACAAGATACTCTAATAATACAAATATTAATTGGAAATACCTGCAGAGTTGACAATGTTAAAATGAACTTTTCAGGAGGACCTAGAGAAGGAAAGCATGAAAACATGCAAGCCCGCCTACATTTAAAGGTTGACAGAAGGTAGCAAATACTTTCAGAAAGCATGTTTGTGATATTTATAAAACTCTGATATTTAATTCTTTTGAGAACAATCACATAGTCTTGTGTTCTTTCACTTTGGTACCATAGCTTAGGTCCATGTATGGCTATTACAAGTAACAGCCTTTTTGAACTTCCTTCCATCCTGCTCCTTGTCCATTGGAGGGAGGAATAGACAGAGGGAAGGACGGGTTATCTGTTTGAAATGCACAGGCATTCTTTCTGCTGAAATAGCATTATTATGACTAACATGCTGTATGTGTGTTTCA
The DNA here is from genome assembly GCF_026419915.1 of Harpia harpyja. NCBI lineage: Eukaryota > Metazoa > Chordata > Aves > Accipitriformes > Accipitridae > Harpia > Harpia harpyja. The sequence continues at coordinate 96,561,188 of NC_068940.1, read as the reverse complement.
ACATGTTTTCAATAAAATTATATATTTTGAACATTCCTATCAGTTCTTTCCAATCATTTATAACTGCAGCACACATATTGCATAATTCATGTTCAAATCATTTGCTGATATAGCAAAGAGTTGCTCTTTATAGCAATTGTTTAAAAGAACAAAATGAGGGTATTTAAGTGACTAATCATACAGTTTGTCTGGGAAGATATGAGCATTTAAATTACATGCTGATAAACTGATCAGAAACGAATGCTGGCAGCTACTAAAAATACAAAACAAAAGATGATGTCTCTGCATCTGTGGTGTTATTTGAATAATAATTGCATTTTAAACCACTTTCCTTTATATTCTTTTATTAAAAAGAACCAATTATAGAACAAATTGACACCAAAATTCGTATCATAAAAAACACACCTTACAGTGTGAATGATAGGATGTTATTTTTATATGTATGATTTAGTCCAAGTGTTCCCTGAGATTAAGAAAAAATATCAACTATTTTTGAAAAGTGTGCAGAAAATGTACCTTTTCGAAGTGAATTGGATTCCCATGGTTGGAATACAATCTGGTAGCAACTGAATTATTATAAATGGATCAAATGAGACAAAGCAAACTGTAAAACTAGGAACCATTGGCTGCGTTGCTTTACTGCTTTTGTTTCTGGTAACTGAGAAATGTGGCATCTTTACCTCCCTGTTGGTTTTACTCTAGTATAACCCAGCTGTATTCAGGATAAGGAATTCCAGTTGGAGTTGGTTGCATTTTTCTAAGAACTATTGTCCAAAATGGGATCCATGTCTATCAGAAAGAACAGAAGGCTTAGGTACAGCAATCCACTTGAACATCTATAAAGTATCTTAAAACAGGATATTCTCTGTTTTGGTTACTTTTCAGGAATGACTCACTGAAACATATCAGTTTCCTGTGAAAAGCATGCAAATGTTCACCAAATTATGTTTCAACAGGTTAAGAAAAATTTGAAAGCCTTAACAGGGAAAAAATCTTCTAAATGCCTGTGACAGTATATAATTATTTTCTATCATTTGTCAGCAAGTGCCATAGCTCTCAGGAAGTAACACTGTAATGGTGTTTCTAGCCATGAACATGATCAGTCCAAAGGAACTACTTCAGAATTTGACTGTACTACTCAGTGAACATCTTGTGAGTAACATCTACAAAAGAATTGGGGCAGGTTTGCAACTATTTGTAGCTAGAAAAGAAAGGGCTGAATTGGCAGTGCTTGTCTAAATCGATTGTAGCAGTCATTAAAGTCTAAATAAATTGCAGTGACTCTGTGGCTAGACCCTAAGGTATGGAAAAAAGGAGTATGTCAGAAAATGTCTAAGCTCTTCTGAAAGACTTGTAATATTTCATTCCCCTGGTTCAAAATGTAAAAGGTTACTTATAAAGAAGGATGACAGATCACAAAGATAAAAATTTTGTATATTAAAAAGTTTTATTCTCATCTAGTTCTCAGCGTTAGCAGTGATTTGGCTACCCAACTTATTTGGTCTAATAAGCCCCTGTTTTGGCAAATTATTGATCCCTCATTCTTTTGAGGTCTTCAGACAGAGACCGGAGGCCATCCTATGGACTCCATGCCTAGTCAAGCCATGGAGCTTCCTGTGAAGAAGCTACTCAGTGAAGCGCTATGGTTGTAGTGCAAAGGGTCCAACTAAGCAATCAGAGAGGATCATTCCAGACCTAGAATTTGCTACACCTCATGCTTCAGCTTCTGTATGCTGAGTCAGTCCTCACTCGAGAAGAGAAAGAATTTCAGGATGCCAAAAACGTCTTTGTTCATGACGGGCTTTAATAAATATCCTGCCATTATTCTTTGGCACTTACCATGGTCATTTAAAAACTGTTTTTTAAGGAATGGGCTCTTCTCCTTCATATATTTTACAGTTGTTTAATTTTTCTTCCTGTTTGAAATGGGTAGTGCACCTTTATCATTAACATGCTGTATGTGTCTCCTTACTTGACTTTTACATTATTGCTCTAGCTATTACTATGCATGCATTATTTATATGGTTGGCTATCAAGGAAAAAAGGCAAGCAATTTACTTGTCAAAACATATTAGAATGCATGACTTTAAATCAAAGTTGCACGGGTTTGTAAAAAGCTATAATAAATGTTCTTTGGCTAATATGTTAGTGTCATGCAGTGGGCATGGTCAATGTATTGGCTAAGAAGCCTGTAATCACTTTAAAGACTCATTGAATAGGAGAGCATTTTAGATTATTATGCTTTGTTTTTAATTGTATGATACTAAGACTTAATTTGTGAAGACTATATTATTTCAGTATAAGAAAACTCTAACCTGTGCTTTAATGTTACCATCAGATTTAAACAGGTATTTGCTCAGTTTGAAAATTATAAACGTCATGGAACCTAATTATCTAAAGCTAAACTACAAATACAGAGCTCTGGAATTAAAAATACACCTTCGTCTCTGCAGAGTGCATTCCTCCAAGTTACAAAAAGTTCCTGCAATGTAGATAATTCTGTCCTGCAGGACATGGATTTTATGGCTCCCGTGGCCTTATGCTTTAGTTGTACAATACAAACAACTGCAACTGAAATCACTGCACACAATCCTTACACGACAGGTTCCTAAAAAATTGATGGGAGCCACCTGTTCCGTGCAGAAGGTGAATTAGCTTCCTGTGAACTACATCAAGAAAGCATTTTGACAAATACAGAATAGTTTCCAGTTCCCAATTACTCTTGCCATGCAGAGAAACTTGTATACCTTATTTATAAATTTAACCACTGTTTAGCTAGCACTGTGAAAACTTCTGAAGTTTAAATTCACTGACCAAACTGAAAAACAAATTGATCAAAAAAACCAGTTTTACCTGTCTGAGCAAATGAAACCTGGAAAACAACTGAGGGTCAATTATCTAGAACATAAATTTTAAAATTAAACCCAGGCAAATCTTGCAACAAAGTGTTTCCAATTAGAAAGCAAACTATAATTCTGAATATATTTAAATGAAATATTTAGTGCATTACATTTCTTACCTCATTTTTGGACCGTAGCCATTTGTTGGATTCAGCACTGTCAGTAATAGCTTTCCTCAGTCTGAAATAGCATTTTGGGTCAAATAAACATTTCTGGTTTATTCAAACTTTCAGACTGCTGTCACAAAGGTATAATGAAAGTTTATCACACTTACAGACATGCTTATAAACACAAGCCCTATTTTTAAATCATTGTTCACCATACCAGAGAGGTTTTTCTCCTTTTCTTTTCTTTTCTTTTCTTTTCTTTTCTTTTCTTTTCTTTTCTTTTCTTTTCTTTTCTTTTCTTTCCTTTCCTTTCCTTTCCTTTCCTTTCCTTTCCTTTCCTTTCCTTTCCTTTCCTTTCCTTTCCTTTCCTTTCCTTTCCTTTCCTTTCCTTTCCTTTCCTTTCCTTTCCTTTCCTTTCCTTTCCTTCCCTTCCCTTCCCTTCCCTTCCCTTCCCTTCCCTTCCCTTCCCTTCCCTTCCCTTCCCTTCCCTTCCCTTCCCTTCCCTTCCCTTCCCTTCCCTTCCCTTCCCTTCCCTTCCCTTCCCTTCCCTTCCCTTCCCTTCCCTATCTTACTGAGCCCTTATGTGGCATTTATCTTTCCTTCAGATGCACACTTAAATCACTTTCCTTATTTTTTTCCATATAAAAAGAAAGTGACTTGAAAATGTGAAAATTCATGGTGTTCACAGGATATGTTCTCTCTCTCATTCAGAGAGAGTCTATGTCACTATTTGGTAGCACTGTGCCAAACAACAGAGCCTCTTTGTTTTAGACAGCTATCCTGAGGGATCTATGAACTTGTGTTATCCAGAAGTGGCCACAGTTTCTTCCCAAATCAGGTTGAAATTACTGAAAATGAAAGGGACCTTAGATGAATGTTGAAGTAATTATAAAAGGTATCCAGCAGGACAATCCCAGACTCTAGGGAAAATCCTAGCTGATGATGTTCTTCATAAGGAGAAGGCAGAAATGCGCCATGGCAACATACAGTTTTTTTAAGGTATGGTGGCTCTTTCAAAGTAACTGGAAAACAGTATGGCTTAGGACAGTTAATGATGTACTATTTTCCCTGCCTACTGACATGGCAGATTACCTTAAGTGTTCAGCAAAGTAAAGGTGGTTTGGTGTTCTCAGAGTGGGGACTGATCCATTCTGGATACACACCACCAGTAAATTCTGAATAAGAAGTCAGAGTTGAAAAAAACAGATGGCCAACACAAGCTTATTTTTATCTAGGTAAAAACTGGCAGTAGTCTATGTCTTAATGTCTAGGAAAGCTAGGCATTAGCATATGTCTTAATGTCTAGGAAAGTTAGGCATTAGCCAAGATCTGCTTGAACTAAGTGCTGTCTGAGCAGTGGGAGGTCTCTGCCTTAAAGAGCTTGCAGTTGGAGTATTGTCCAATGGGCAATAGTGGTATGTCTTCCTAAAAGTTATGTACTAGCTTAAGTGAGATTTATCAGCTTGATACCTGAGGTGCTAGCTGAAATTATTTGACCTGTGTTGTTACCTGACGGTGGGTCAGATTACCCTAATTTATGTAAAGGCTGTGGCCATAAGATAAATTTTTTCATATGGTAAAATAGTCACCTTTTATTTTCTCTGTTCTCAGCTTCAATCTGTTTCAACATTTGAACAAGATGAGCTTCACAATTGTTAGGAAAAAAAAGTCATTTTAAATTAGTCTTTTTCACATTCTTATTTATGATCTCAGAGGAAGGAAAAGCACATTTTTACCTGGGGGAAATATGCCATTTTTAGAAGGTCTATTTGTCAGATTGTAGAAGGTGTTAAAAGAGGAAGCAATTATTAAGGTTCTGCAGGGGGAATCAGGGAAAATAATTTATATAATATTATTTGTCTAAGGTTGCTTTAAAAAACCCCACAGATTTGCTAAAGCCAATCTATTAGTTATGTTCCCCATGTGAAAAGAGCAAGACAATCCTGGGTTAGCTATTTAAAAAGGCTATAACAAGATAGTGTTTGATATATTGAAATTATATTTGAAAGAGGAAAAAATGCTTACAGACAAAGGAGAAAATTGCAAGGTTTAACAGGGTTTTATTGTAAAGAGATTGATGGACATTTGTGGGCATATGTAAATAGGTTTAGTCAGTGCTTCAGTGAAAACAACATTGAAGATAAGAAAAATGCCATCTTCCTGCTGTTGTACAGTGCAAGACACATGAAGGCTGGTTGGATTTTCTGTCTCTTCGTAAACCTGATAAAGGCAAGAAATTATTCCAAACAGACAATAAGTAAATGCCAACTTTTTATTGTAAATGGATTATTATGCTTTAAACTGGTTGGGGAGTTCGAGGGGGAAAAAAGCGCAGTGTATAGCATGCAGGGTTTATTTTGGATATGATGGAGAATGCTCTGGAGATACATGACCTGACTGACTACTGGAAAAACAGCTTGAAGGTCAGATGATGGGTCAGATGATAGACTCATTCAGAGGCTGTGGAAGTAACGGGTATTTTTGTCTCTGGTCTGTGGAGCTGTGATCAGATATTATGACTAACCAAGCGTAGATGCCAACTGTACAATGAACTGAGTCGCTTTCCAGACTGTGTTGACTAGATCTCTAGTGATTGTAATGTGAACACATGTACCTAGCTCACATACAAGTCTCTAGCTGTAAATATCTATATAGAGAGGTCCTTAACTGCAGCTTTTTCTAAGACACAGAAATCAAAAAAGCCCAGATGAAAAATTTCCAAGTAACCCTGTTTACAGCCCATGTAGGGCACCATGAACTGAGAATTGCCAGAAGCTCAGAGACACAGAAATATTAATACAGGGATGCTGTAGGACAAGCCAACCTTGGGTTTGTTACCAGGTTCTGCCTTGGTGAATGGTAGTGCCTTGATAGCAGGGAATTTCATATTCCACTTAGCAGAGAGTGACCATTATTCACTCAGGAGGTGGGCGACATGATGCTGAGATCTATGCTGAGGACAGGAAAGAGCCAGCTGAGGTTTCTAACATACATAGCTGGTCAGCAATAGAGACAGGAATAGAACTAAAATCTCTTGCCTCCAAGCCAGAAACTTCTTTAAAAAAATTTGCGGGGTTCTATTCTACCTGAAGCTGTCCTTTCATTTTGGCCTGTGTTTTGTAGCCTCCTTCTGGACTTTCTTCCTTTAATTATTGCTATTTATCAAGAAGTTTTAACACAGTCCTTCTGTAACACTATATATAAAGTAAAAATTCTCCTTCATACACCGCTAATGCTACAAAGATAGTATGATTATTTTTAAGGACAAAATATCACGTGTGACTTCCCAGCCTTCCCCTGCAAAAGAAATAGAAGATCATGTTTAATGAGTCTGTTGACAATACAAGAAAGGATCTAGTCTGCTGCAAGCTTTATAAATATACTTTAGCTGGAAGGCTTAGTTATGTAGGATATGACAAATTTAAGCTCTATGATCTTAGCTATGAAGAAATCTCTGTGGAAGCTGGTTATCTGTCATGGGGCTGATACCAAAAGAGTTCAGAGATTATGGAAAAGCTTTGTGAAAACAATATGCGTATGGGAGGGGGGGAGTTCACCCACAGGATTTTTAATTTTTAATAGTTGAGTATGAGGTGATAAGACTAAGCTAGAGAAACAATAGGATATTTCACAGAATCAGGACTCCTCTAAATATTGCATCATCTACTTCATCCTCTTAGTGAAGCTTGGGAAAGCTGTAGAATGGTACATATTGACCTGGAGGAATTAAGAATCCTGTGTATATTCAGTAATATTGTCCTTGGCCTTTTTTATGCTTTCTTGAAGGTTAATTATCTGTAGGTCTTTTATCCTATTTGTATCTTGGAGGTTTGGGTAAGCTAAATGATAAACAGCTTATGTACAACTTTCTTATTTCAGCTGTTTTAGATTGGCTTTTTCTACATAAGTTATACTGAGAAAAATATTCTGAAGGAGGATTTGTGTATGGATCTGTGTCGATCTTTCAGAATGACTGGTAAGAAGAAATGGGAGGGAACAGCACTATCGTCTAGTCCATTCTTTGCCCAAAGCATGTTCACTTATACAAAAAATATTCTTAACAGACACTTGTCTAATGTTTTTAAAAACTTGTATGACAGAGGTTCTACAAATGCCTTTGGTAATCTTGTCTAGTACCTCTCTATCCTTACCATTAGGAAAGCTACAGATATTTTCCATTTTGCAAAAGAGAGATACATGCTGTAGTTTAACACTGACAGTAGGTAGTAACTGTCCTCAACTGAACCATTCTGAAATCAAGAAAAGTTTTTAAAGCTTGCTGTAGGTAATGAGTGACTAACATACTGCTTCTTCCAGAAGACCGATAAATAATTATGGGACAGATATGAAAGGTAACAAAGATTTGCCTCGGTCTTTTCCTTATAGTGACTTCACCAGAGAAAATAAAGACAGGCTACTATCACTTAAAAATCTAGATTTATTAGCCCATAAACTAGAATATTTAAAACAGTCAATGAATGGAAAAGACAGAATTAAAATTAAAAAATTGGTTATAAAGCAATCTTCCACTGCCTGATGTGTCCGAGGGGGTTTCTTTCTACCAGGTTTTGTTTCATTCAAAACAGTGGCTTCTGTGTTGCAGCCAATTCTACATGGTGCCTTCTGATGGCTGGAATTTTTTTTTTCCCACGACTTCTGAGACTTGTCTATGTGTTTGACCCCTAGTCTTCTGGCAAGACGTAGACTTGCAGGTTCTGCAGGAGACTTTCTGCTTTTCTTTGCTTCTCTGCCATAGCTTTATATCTGGAAGTTTCTGTCCAGAGCAGATTTGGTTCCTGCCCCTCCAATTAACCCCTCACCCCAGGGAAGAAAAAACTCCTTCTGCAGCCAAGAAATTCCACCTCAATTCTCCTTCACCCTTATAAAAGAAATATGTGAACTCTGATAAAAAGCAAGTAATGGTGGACTAAACCCATGTACGCTTTTTGTCACAGACCCCATCTTAAAATGACCATGCCTATTATGAGCATGGTTATTCAACAGCAGTTACCAACATTTTATAAACATTGAATTAGAATATGCAATACGTTAACCATTATGCTGATTCTGATGGGGATGGTCTCAGAGCCACATTACTGGGTTTTTATTTCAAAATAATGAAAAATTTGAGACACTTTCAGAAGGAAACCAAGACTAAAGTGGCAAAGGTGGGAATAAGTTTCACTTAAAGAGAATCACAGTCATGTGAATGTTTCCTCCAATAAACTGCTAGACAGCCTTTGCATCTGCTAAAGCAATTGCTTTTAGCTTGTCACTGAATAACTTTAAAATTAACGATAAAACATTCAGTAAATAAAGGGGAACTTCTGCTTGCCTTCCTTTTTCTGAAAACAAATATGTATGAAAAAGGAAATTATGCTAAAAATCATTGAAATATGCTTTTATAGTTATAATGTCCTTTGGCATATTCCTTGGTGAAATCATCTTTCGTCAAATATCTTCTACAGTATCTTCTGGATTTTTGTTTTCAAATGCTTGTTTCCCAATCAAAATAAAGAATTTGTATTACTTTCAGAAGAAAGGAATGATTTTCTTTGGCCCTTATTTCTCTATATGATTTTGTAGACCTCAGGAACAACCTCTATATCAAGTATGGACTAAAGACAAATAATTTTTGACTGAATGTCAACTCATTCAGTCTTTAGCCAAAGCTTTGTCCTGCCATAGACTTCCTTGGTGACCTGTAGCAATTTGAAGGCAGTCAGTTCCGTGAGACTTAAGTTTATCTAACCATGAGTTAGAAAACTAAACAACTTTGTGGATTTGGTAATTACCCTCCCTCTCTCAATGTTATTTTGGATTATATATTCTGTGAGAGATGATTAATTTTTGACCTGTGCAGACTTACGCTTAAGACAAGAGAGCAAGTGTTAACTTTGATAGAAATCCATTCAGTGATGTCTCTATTATACACAGTCATTCTGCCCCTCAGATCAAAGTGGATGTACAGTTTGAGCACATATGCAATAAGTCCATTGTACTGTTAGCTAATTCATATACGCAGTAACGTCCAGAGGACCTGATTAGCATCTGCTGTGTTCGATACTGAGCAGAAGGAGATGTTATCCCTGCACCATCTAAGGGCAGAATCCATCTAATCTAAGAAGATGAACTGCAAAACCATGGGAAAGAATGTGACAATATCAATTTCTTCTATATACATGGTTAAATACTGTTTTTTTAAGCTTTTAAAAAGTCATATAAAAATATTATCTTTCCTTATCAGTTACTTCAACTATTAAAAACAGCTGAATTTTTACTAGTGTCACACCAAAGGGACATTTTATAGCACTATAAGATGATTGTGATGGCATGCACTAATCCCTGAACTATGAACAGACACTGGTTTGTAGAGTGTAATTGCCAGAACAGCACCAAGACTGGGCTAAAAGTTAAAAAAAAGAACACTAACAAGGCAGTTCCCAGGGACTTTCTTCTAGCTTAGACATAGCCCAGGTGTGCAGAGAAGGACTGGAAGATAACTGACAGTAAATATACTTAATACATTTACAAACGTGTACATGAAAGATAAAAAGTTAAACTTATATATGGACTGAAATTTGCTCTTGAACTTTAGATATAAAGGTTCCAGTTAAAACAGAAACTGAGACAGATCCTCCTCTAGTGTAAATCAGAGACATTTGATGTGTGTTTAGTGTTATGGTCAAGAACCACTTGTACCGTAAAGACTACTGGATCATCAGGTAGGGTGGCTGAAAGCAATGCCTCGTGATCACTGAGTGATGAATAGCTCCCAGACTCAGACTGGACAGAGCAGTTACATTCAGAAGACTCATCCTGTACATTCAGTGTATGCCTGCTGGCATGATTAAAAGTGTAAGTAAAACAGACATCAAGGACAGTAAACGTTGTCTGCAGTCATCAAATACTTTCTACAGCATAGATTTCTAAAATTTCCAAGGGTAGCTATGTACAAAATTCTCACTCAAAGTCACTGGAAGAAGTATGCCTCAATGTCTTTTGGATCTTTGGAAGTCTGTTTTTCTTGTTGTCCATCTCATCCACAAAGGTTTTTGGGTTTTTTTAAGTTGTTGTTATGCCCTCATGTTCTTCAAATCATTAGTTTTTCCACTGCATTTGTTTGGAGCAGAATGGGGACCTCCAGAAGGAATATTGGACAAGCTACCTCTCTGAGATTTTTCTGAGTGCTTCACATAAGTAAGTGGCCTTTATTTTCTTCACTCTATCATCCACTTTTACATTGATTGTCTAACTGACTTTTACAGATATTAGAGAGTGAAGCCCTGATGTTTTTCATATTAAAAAGGTATTTAAAAGAGAAATGTCGGAAATGTCTGCATTTCCCCCACTGTTCTATTGCCTACAGAATAATTAACCCAAATACACTTTTATTTTAAAAGACATTTTTAAAATGCATTTCCAGCAGCCTGAAGAATGTTCATGGGAGATCATTTTATGCACAGTCTCATTGCAGAAGTCAAATTGCAATTCAGCAATAAATCTGTGGCAATAGGTATAATGAAAACACCATCATTATTTGGGATACAGCTATATGACTAGAGGTATTTAAATTACTTACTGAAAAGTACATTTTTTTAGACTGTATCAGACATTTTATTAGTAGTATGCTTTTTTAAAACATATATTTTGGGCAGGCTGGTTCTAGATCAGGACTCACCTGTGTTGGGGAGTATACAAACATGAAACAAGCCAAAAAAGATAGTGGATTGTAATCCTATACTGGACATTGGAAAATTAAATCAGACATTCCATAATTTAAAGATATCTGCATGAAAGACATGAGAAATATTGTGAAAAGGATAATGCCTAAGTGATCAGTGCAAGGTTTTTTTTAAGTTTACTGTTCCTTAGGGTAGGATTTTGTTTATACTATGCTACTTAACTTTTTGTCTCTTGCCATTTACCAACTAGGTCATTCTATAAAGTTCTGTGCCAAGAATTTTGAGAAAATGTATTTCCCTCTGAGGATTTATAACATAATTCTGTCTTATTACGCCTGGTGTTTTTCTCCTCATGTTACGATATCCTCAAAGAGGAAAGAAATACACCAGCTTGTCTTCTTGACAAGAAGGCACAAACAGACTGGAAAAATTAGTTGCAGCAATTAGACAATATGATGATGCCAACTCATGTGCACTTCTGAAATGATCCTAGAACAAAAGGGAAGTACTTAAAGAGTGTGTGAACTTCCCTGTGAGGTAGAAATGAAAAGGATAATAATTAAAAATTCTAAGGTATTTCAGCAATAATCAAGCTGTGAACTTTCATCAGAAAACAGAGCTGCTTCTTTATATCTTATTCCTGCCTGGTTAGCATTGACCTCTGGCAATGTAACTTATAAAGTAAAGGCAGGTGTTTTCTGACCTGATGTGTAGCAGAAGTTGAAATATTTATCCATTTTTGCTAGAGTGACCCCCCCCCCCGGAATTTACCTTTAATTCCATTTGTGGATTCCTTCAACAGATGTTCGAACCTTAACTTAAAATGAACAGAGCCATTGTCTATTTTGTGGACATTAAACCAGCTATATAACAAATTTGAACTCCATGCATATGGAAACACATAGTTTAATGAAAAAAGCATCAATTACCACAGATTAATGTGGGAATAAGGGAGTTTTAAAATAAATATTGGATTAAACTGATGGTTTACTACTTAAGACAAGTAAACAGAAAATTGTAAAAGAGGTGTTCATGATAAAAGTTTGGAATGTTTTCTAAAAATCTCATAATTCATTTTCTGAGGTACAAATTATTCAAACCCAGGAACTACAGAGCAGTTTCACATGCAGGAATGGGAAAAAGAGGGAACAGAAAGAGATGGGACCTCGAAATGTCCTTCCTTCCTTCATCCTTTGCTCTGTGGATTGACTTTCTTTTGCCCTTTCCTCCTTTATTACTGTGTATTGTCCTAATCTCAACTCATTTTTTATATGCTTAATCCCTGGGATTGTGTATCCCTGCCCTAGAAAGAGAACAGTGTAACATTCACTGGGGCAGCTCTCCTGAGCCAGCATTCAGTGCTATGAAAGTACGGGATTGCAGAGAAATGCATAGGAGGGCTGTGCACCAAAAGGAAGCTTTTCACACAAATGAGCATATTCTAAACTCAGTTGAATCTTCTAGTAATATCTCCTTTAGTGGGCTAAAGTAACTTCACTATCGGTAGGTGATAGTTATCAGTCTTCTGATTATCATATTTTTTTGCTTATCATGGAGGATTCAGCAGCAAGGGCAGAAATCTCTAAACAGATTGTATCTTTTTCCTTTTCAAGCCTTTTTGTGTGTTCTGACTCATGGAATGGTAATATTGCATCTCAGTGTTTGCCTTTACATAGAGAAATTAAAAGAAAAATAATATCCTGACAAGATTTTTTATAAAGCAAATCCTAGGTATTTGTAAAATTACTCCTGTATACTAAAATTGTTCACTTGATAATTCCAGAACCCTGTACATACCCATGAATTCCAGTTATCCATGATCTTTAATCTGGCACTGCAAATATGGGAAGGAGCAATGATGACCTCCAGAGGATTTAGCAGAGCAAATAGTCCACTCTAGCTCATAGAGAATATCTGCTCCCATCACAAGGAAAGGACAGTTTCAAGCCATTCTTCACAGAAGTTTCCTTGAAAATTCAACCTGCTGTTAAACTATCACCAGTTCAAAGAAAGGACTTTTTTTCCTCTCCCTCTCCTCCATCAGGCTGCTTCTCTGCAATACCTATACTATGCTTTAAGTTAGAGTGTAATCTAGTAACACATTTGTAATTTATAAGTCTCTCTGTCTCATCCCTTTTTCCTATCAGTCATTCCTTAAAAAAAAAAACCTGAAAATTATCTCCAAAGTTGTGAGTCTTTGCTGTTAGTCTGGGTAAACACTGACACATCTCACACCTCTGACATTGCTGGTGGAAATTTCCTTCTCACTGAGATTTATCTCTGCTCTTCTCACACAGGTGGTGCACTGAATTCTGGGGGAAGCTCTTCCCTCTGCTGGCCTGCAAGCCAACAGGACACATGCCTGGACCAGTTTCCTGCTTGAAGGAGGAGCTCAGAGGATGATCCAGGTCCAGTTCAGACACCTCATCAGAGCTTACTTGTACTGTGTGCCCAGGAACATGAGGGAGCAACAGGGGCCTATTCCACCAGGCTAGGACATATTTGGAAAAGCTGTGGTGACTTGTGGATGGCTTACTGGAAAAGAGACCAGACATCAGGTCTGTGTGAGGGAGAAGAAAAGAGATAAGCACCCATAGGAAGAAGAAAATCTGTGACTCAGTGGAGATATGCAAATACAAGGTCTTCTCTCTTCCTTGCAGTGAGCTCTGATATGCTGAGCATAGGCTTTAGGTAAAGGCATAAAGAAGATTGTCAGTGTGCGTGATGCACATTTACAGAGCAAATCCAGAGGGCAATGGACATGGAGAAAGAACGTACCTTGTTCTGTACATGCAAATGAAGAGAAAGAGCTGAATGACTCATCCAAGCCAAGATCTCAAGGGTGAATTGTCATTACACATCCGAGGGACTTACAAAGCTATGAAGCACATCACAGACGCACACTGTGTCATCACATACAGGCATTGACAAGAGATCCTGTGTTTGAAGCAGATACCTCTGTGTACACAGCAAGATTTCCACTGATGTGGCACTGATACTTACATACCACATCCCCATCTTTTCTCAGATCATGTTTACTATCTGCTTCAAAAATATGTGCCATCCTTCTGTTTGTCTTTCTTGTAGACAAATTATACCCTTATATCCATCACAGTAAAAAAAATAAAATTCTAAAGAAAGACAAACTAATAAGTGAAAGGGCCAACTCAGCATTCACTTTATCTACACAAAAGAAGTGAGACTTGCAAAAACATTGCCTTTAAACTTGAATATCTTCAGAATTACCACAGCCTCCCTTTGTCTCCTAGTACTGGTAATGTGTAACTTCTCCCCATAACAACTTTCTGTCTTTCCTCCTTCCCGAATCCTTTTCAGTCTGAAATCTCCCTCAAGCATATAAAAAGAAAAGTAATGAACAACTGTTTTAATCTGTTCTCTTCCCTGATATATGCCAGTGAAATACCCCTGCTTTTATTTCTCTATGTTCTAAATTTTAAACATTGCCCTACCAGTGATCCTTATTTAAACAGAACAATTGAGACCAAAAGTTAGCTGCTTTTGTTGTTCTATTAGGATCTGATTCCATTGTCATCCAGCATCTTAGACTTACCTTTTAAAAAACTGAACTCATTTTTGTTGCTTATGTTCAAAATCCCGATGTTTTTATCACAGACAATAGGAAGACCCACGCAGCTTTAGACATAAGTTCTCCTATTGTCTATAGAGCAAAACAATTACAGTCCTTTAAAGGACTGTGTTGAGTGGATAATGTTGAGAGCATTTCTGTCACTTAAAGCTGGCTGGAGTCCCTGAACTAAGCCTGTGTGATCTCTATCAATCAGCCCAAGGATCACCTTCAGTATCCCAGCCAATGTCTTATCTCCTAACTGACTCTGAGCAGAGCAAACAGACACTGTTGTGTGCAGCGTTTCTTGGTGAATTGGCATAAATTGACATAGTAGAGGTGACCTGAAGATCTCTGATATTGCTAAACATTCTGCTGATGTCCTTTCAAGACCCTTTTCTAAGAGTGCCGGTGCAGACTTTCAGGCACATTTTTGGCTCAAATTGAGAAAACTTGGCTTATGTTTACAGAAGAAAAACAAAACAAAACCAGCTTCCCCAAAACTAGGTATGAAACTAGGAAGTGGTTGATACCTACCACATGGGTGCAAATGTTTAGAGCCCTGCACTTGAGAAGACCCTGTTTTCTGGACAGGGCCTGTGTTTGTTGGGGAGTTGAACAATTCCAGCCATTTTGATCTTGTTTCTTCCCCTTTGCATTGGACATTTGAACTATGTCTTTTGCTGGGAGCTCCCTATCAGCCCTTACTTAATCATGCTTTTACAGTCAGTGAATCGTTTCATAAACATTTTAAAGTCATTTAAGTAATATTTCCAAATAGCTACAAATTCAGTTTCAAAGAAAAGAGAATTTGACTTTTAACAGAATGCAGACTTACATGCGCATGAGACTACTTTGAATAGGCAGCACCTGGCATAAACATTCTGGGTGAAACGTGGCCTGGACTGGCTTGCGTAAGGGTTATTACTTTCTTGTTTTCTTCTTCAGTGCTGTGACTAAAATCTTTTCTTTCAATAGATACCAAAGATGAAGGGCAGGCATGTTTCTAACCAATATAGAAAATGTATGAGGACTTAGATGGAGCTAACAAAACTGGGGCTGTGAAGGAGGTGGTTGGGAAGTCCCCTTTCTATAAGAAAGAAAAAAGACTTTCCCTCTGCTGTTTATGTTTGTCCTCTGCAGCTACATGCTAACTGATGCATTTATATAGATGAAAAATAGTATATCTAAGAATGGAATGTAGGAAAAAATTGTCTAAAATATTAGCTTAAGTGGACCCATCCACATCTGAGTGTGAAATAAAGGAAACATTCATTACTAAGGAAATATATTTAGCTTCATTATCCTCCAACAACTTCTGAGGCTTAATTAATGTTTTGCTGCATTTTGAGATCACCAGATGGGCGGCACTATAGAAATGCAAAGTGTTTTTTATTATAAACACCTTCAATTTGCTGATAAGCATCAGCTCAGAGGGTTGTGAAATAAAGATATAGTCAGGTGTTTGGACAAAGGAGTGAGGCAGGTGCTGGCCAGGCTTTTTGGTAGTACAAATGATTTTGTAAGTGTTCTGGTTCCACTTCAAGAGGAGACCAGTGCAGACATATTCAGAGAGTTCAATATACTTCACTTAAAGTACTTCAATGTCAAAACCAAGAGATGGCTTAAAGTAATACATTTGTTTAAAATAAATAAACATATATTGACTTTGGATTTTTCAGACCTAAAGATTTTTTCCGGTGTCTGTTTTTAAGCTTCCTTCAACCTCAGCTGTGCCATAAACCCCACAAACATAACACATGTATATTTGTTTGTATAAATATTCACAAGTATCAAGATAGAAGTTGAATCCTGACTATAGGAGCAGGAGGTTTATGGAGGACCTTCATGATAAGTGAGGGGTGGGTGTGTGCGCCAAAGGAATACGATAAACTCCTATCTCATTATCACAGAAATATAGAACAGTTTGGGTTGGAAGGGACCTTTACAGGTCATATAGTCCAACCTCCCCCTGCAATAAACAGGGACATATTCAACTAGATCAGATTGCTCAGAGTCCCGTCCAGTCTGACCTTGAATGTTTCCAGGGATGGGGCATCTACAGCCTCTTTGGGCAACCTGTTCAAGTGTTTCGCGACTCTCATTGTAAAAAATTTCTTCCTTATATCTAGTCTAAATCTATCTTCTTTTAATTTAACACCATTACCCCTTGTCCTATTGTAACAGGCCCAGCTAAAAAGCTTGTCCCAATCTTTCTTATAAGCCCCCTTTAAGTACTGAAAGGCCACAATAAGGTCTCCCTGGAGCCTTCTCTTCTCCAGGCTGACCAACCCCAACTCTCTCAGCCTTTCCTCACAGGAGAGGTGTTCCAGCCCTCTGATCATTTTTGCAGCCCTCCTCTGGACCCGCTCCAACAGGTCCATGTCCTTATGTTGGGGATCCCAGAGCTGAGCACAGTACTGCAGGTGGGGTCTCATGAGAGCGGAGCAGAGAGGCAGAATCACCTCCCTTGAACTGCTGGCCATGCTTCTTTTGATGCAGCCAAGGATACGGTTGGCTTTCTGGGCTGTGAGTGCACATTGCCAGGTCATGTACAGCTTTTTATCCACCAGTACCCCCAAGTCCTTCTCTGCAGGGCTGCTCTCAGTCCCCTTACCCCCAGCCTGTATTAATACCAGTGGTTGTCCCGACCCAGGTGCAGGACCTTGCACTTGGACACATTATGATATCTTACATATGAAAATTCATAATGATCAGGTTAGGACTGTGCCACTTGCTGTTTAGGAGAACGAGGAGTGCGATAGATATCCATGAAACATACAAATCCTAGTGGATAAGAAAAAATACTCTACTCTCCAAGGTAGAGTACTGACTTCTTACTTCCCCATTGTTCCAAAAGAAGGTGGTAAAAACAGAGGAGATGATAGATAAAAGCAGTACTAACCGATGGGCAGTGAGGGATGGAACAGGTTATTAAGGTTGCTTTTGTGACTATTAAAAAATTAACATCAGGAAATCCTTCTCCATCTTTTGGTCAGGTCAGCTACCTCGTGCTGGAGGGATACTGTGAATTTTCAAGGAATGCAAAATACTATGTTAATTAGATCTATTAGAAAATGTAGACTTTGACGTATTAAATAGTCTCCTTAATTGTGGTAATGGATTGTTATGGTTGTTCGACTAATGGCCTTTGTCATTCACAAAGACAGGGCATGACTGCTAGAGAAATACAGTGAGAATTAAAGTGCATGATAGAGGCCAATTCAGAAAATGCACGTTTTCCAAAACCCTCTTTTTCTTCCATGAAACATTGTTCAGATAGAAAGATAACCACCCTGTTAGTCCCCTCCACAATACAGGAAACCCTGAAATGGTCCAACAGGCCCAACACAACATTCCCCAAACCACCGGTTATTGTTATTTTCCTGTAGGTTAACCTGCATCTCTGCCCTGTGACTTTATTTAAGCGTAGGTTATGGAGTGAAGCATTACAATGGAAAGTTTATTCCAAATACCTCTCCTTAATAATTTCCATAAAATTAACTTTCTTTTTCCCAGCTATTGGAGCTATTTACCCAGAATTTGATAGGGGTTATGAGAGCACGATAACCTGATCTCGCAGGATTTTGTTTTACTTATTATCAGGGACTAATACTTTTGAGGGAAGATAGGTATTGAGACACAGATTACACATCTGAAAGTATGGCAATTGTACTGGTCTTACAAGGAAGAAAAAAGCAACCTGATTGTATCACATCAGCTGATGGGTACCTGCTTAACTGAGAGATCCTTCTTTCAGTTGCACATCCCATATGGATACATGAATGATTCTTCTCTTCTGTTTGTCATTATACTGCTTCTCATTATACTAGAAGTAAGGGAAATACAATTCCTTATCTACCTTCTCTGTGCCAGTTAGGATCCTCATTCATGGCACTCATTTTAGCTGGGAAGATGTCCCACTCTCTGTCCATGTTGTGCGTAAAATGGAGCTCCAACTTGTTTTAGCATGCTGGATCTCCAGGCATCACCAGCTGTATAGAGAGAGGCAATGTGTTACAGCATACATGTAGACTTAGACAACATAAACATGCAGCATAGATACTGGGCAAGTTATGTGATATCAGTACATGCTTTAGTTTATTGAGAAAATGGAAAAAGTCCTTTTCCTAAGGTCAATGGAAATGGCATAGGCATTGAATGAAAGGCTATGAGCAATGATGCAGAGACTGGAAGAGAAAGCTTGTGAGCATTAAATTAAATATAAAAACTCTCCTTGACTTCGGGGAACCAGGATTTGACCCCGGGACTTTTTATTGACTATGGTAAAAAGTAAATCACTCTATGTCAGCCTGTAATGTATATTAAGTTAACATCCTTGCTAGCCATACATACAGGAGACTTGAATGACCAACACTTGTCCATTGCTCAGATAGAAGATAAGTTCATTTTTAACTTAGTTCTTGTTTTTCGCCTTTTGTAAATACTTCATTGCAAATCCCCAAGCTCCTAGAAGCTTTAGATAATTAAGACAATCTACACCAGATTTGTTTGGGGAATGTTTCTGATTCAACATTTGCTAGCAACAGAAGTTTTCCAAGGGCATTGCTGCATGGAGTTTAGGTCATTAATAGATTGAGGCACTGTATGATCTGTGGGAAGGCACCATCCACGTAACAGTTGCCAAGTCTGTCCTGTGTTGTATAAACATGATAGTTTCTTTTCCAAGAACAGTTGGAGAAAGATGAATTCAAATGTTTTTGTATCTATGGCAGATTCTTTCCCTAAGGCAATTAAAATATGGAAACAAAACATGTACTGCTCATACTTTTCTCAGGAGAGAGAAAAGAGCATGAACATATGACAAATGTGAAAGTAACTAATGCATTGGTGGATGGTGGCTTTGAACTATGGTGGATAGCCCTGTAAGAGAATCCAGCTATGAAAGAATAGCTGTACGCTTAATAACTAGTCCCACTATAAGCTATTTCTACGTCCTTTCATGTGTGGGTAATTTGTAACACCATGCATGCTATAAATCTCCCTCCTGTGTTTTGTTGCACTGATAACAGAGTATTGCAGTCTCTAACCATGAGTTTAGTTTTCATATATAATTATGGAACAATGAACGCAGACAATGAGCTAAGATTTTGGCATCTTGTTTGGTGATTATCTATAATACTTCCAAATGAGCTATGAAGAGAAAAGGAGAAACAAAAGAAGACGCTTCTGTGCTCACACACTGAAATCAAGGCCCAGAGAAATCTTTAACATCGTGGTATTATAACAGCTTAAACTGGTGTCAATACCCACTGCTACACTCAAGGGGAAACTGTATTTCAGGTTCCTACAGCACAGCACATTTTGTTTCTTTAGTAAACACTACAAGCATAGTGTTTCCCCAGGACAGCCTAAACCTCTCACCCTCCATCTTCACCCTGTCTTCTCCAGTACTAAGCACCAAATACAAGCAAATGTCTTGTCCTGGAATCCAGGAAGAGCATCCACAAAGCTAAGTCACTCCCATGGTTCAAACATTTCTTTTCAAAAGCCCATTTCATTTTAAAATCCTAGATGTCAACCTTTCCTTCTGGTATTGAGGGATTGTAAAATAACTTTACAGAATACTGTATGATGTCCTTAAGTGACTATAAAGCCATTTCTCTTCTTTGTTCAGAACTGGGAAACCATGCCAAAACTCCAAAAGCTATTTGATAATCTAACCCAGAGTTTCTGAATGCTCTGAGCACCCTTGAATTTAATCCTAGCAATTTCTGCAACATTACAAAATGAGGATGACTTACAGCTCAGATGATTGTTAAGCAATAGAAAATTAAGATTCATGGTTAGTTAGAATTAATTTTCAGTAAGATTTACATGAGTATGAGCATGTTATTTTTTGTGCCTCAGTTTGTTGTCTGTGAAACCAAAAGTGGATTCCTTCCTTACAGATCTGTTTTAAATACATACATGGAGATGCTCAAATGTTGGATTAACTATTTCAGGAGTGAAGACTTTGCTGACTGCATTTTTTTGTGGTATACAGTGAAAAATAGGTAAGCATACTTTTAAGGAATCAGTGTTATTGTGGATTACAATGTACGAGAAGATGGAGAAAAGATAGAATTTGCAGAGGAGAATGGAAAAAAATTACATTTGTCATTGAAATTTTAATTTGTTGAAATATGTTCATTATAGACTGCTGAATTTCAACCACAATTTGAAACAAATGCTGTGAACTTGTTATAGGCTCTAGGAACTGGGGTGCACCCTAGGGACATTCCAGTCACTCCAACCACCACTAAAAGTAATACTGAAGCTTTTAGCTTGCCCACAGCCTAGCAGGAAGGACACTGCTCCTCTTCCTCAGACAGATGTGGGCTTCCCACCAAACTCCCAGTCTGAAAGGGAAAAAGAAATGTTGACAAGACCCTTTTTGGGAGATAATCAACAAGCCAATAAGCCTATTTCACCTCTTCTCAAATAGACTTTGTTCTTTTCCTCCCTGGCTCAGCTGGGAATCCCAGGATGCCTAACATCTATCTCTCAGAACAGGCCACTTTTAAGTTAAAAATACTGCAGTCTGAGAAGTTCTGAGGACACAAGCTGGTAAACTTCTCTGTTGAGGGTCTCTGGTTCTCTTTCAATGTATCAAAAATAATTTTTTTTCAAATGATCAGAATGGGCTGATTTAAAAAATATAATTTTAAATATCAGATTTCCTTTTCACAGGAAAAAAAAAAATCTGTTTTAAGTTGGGAAGAAAACAAATTTCAAAACTTCTGAATCCTTTGTAAAATAAAAATTACTGTTCTCTGTCCAGCCTTAATAAAATGTCACCTTTTAAATGACCTAAATTCACAGAAAACTAATGAAAAAAAGAGTTTCTAAAAGTTAATTTTGGCTATTCTTCAGTCTTATTTCATAATTTTCTAACATGTGCCAGTGACAGACAATGCACAGGAGCTTAATTATTATCTTCTGCTGTGTGAGCATGCTGTGAAAAAAAGATTATGGGGAGCAGGAGAAGGAGGAGATAAAATATCCTGACACAAATTAGTATTTAACATACATTTTGAAATCAGTCTGCTGCTGCTTCCCCTATTTCTTCAACTCTTTAGATACAGCATGCCAGAGAGCCCATCAATTTTATTTCCTCAGCAGAATGTAGAACTGCTTTGTGTTTTTTTCCATTTAACAACATCTTTCCCCAAAAAGAACAGACATCTGAGGATGATTGCAAACATTCACTCCATCAGCTCAGGGCTGTGTAAGAATCTGACTCTAAATGATTTAGGGAGAAACACTATTTGTCCACTTATGACGAGCGTATTTTTCAAGTTAGGATACCAGGGTTTTCTGTCTAGCAGACAGATGACAGCCACAGTTTAATCAAACTGACAAAGTAAATAAGAACGTGTTCAATATTTAATGCACAGTATGTAAATAGCCCCTCTATGTTCATGTTTCTATTCGGTTTCTCAAGAAAATTACTGAGTGGATATGCTGTAGGAAGATATTAAAACATGAATACTATTTAATAAACTAAAAGGAGTATAGAGTTTAGTTTTAATTAAAGAACTGATGGAAACTGTTTTGGAAATATGGTTGTTCATTTCTGTCTCTGTAAAATTTGTGAACAATGTTATTTACTAAAGGAGTCCCTAAGAGTGTGGCAGAAATTACTGCAGTTGGAAATGACCAACAATAATTTCCCATGTGTGCTTTGGAGAAGCTGATGTAAAGAAAAACTCTTTGATCTGCCTTGTGTGCTTTGCACAGAAGACTAGTAAGGGGAACTTGGATGAAGATATACAAAGTAATCAATAGTATAGGTAATACAGAGTTGGAAATGGTGTGATCTTTTCTTATAACAATAATTGAAAAGAACATGCATCGAAATAGAAATATGAGAAATACAGACTAATGAAAAAATAAGTTCTATTTCACTCCACATTAAATTTTTCTTGTGCAACTCCTTGCTCCGAGAGATTCATACAAGCCAAGACTTTACAATGGTTCAGTAGAGGCTGGACATTTAAAAAGCAAAACAAAACAAGAAAAGAAACAACCACACAAATGGGACAAGAAACACTGTTTCTCAGACATAATCTAAGTTGTAAGAAAAACATTAATTTATGAATCTATTACACTCTACTTATCGTCTGAATTATTGCTTGCATTTAGTCACACATCTCCTTTGGGGTGAAAAGTGCACACATACCTTGCAGTGTAGTGCAGTGCAGTAGTCCAGTTTTCACTTTAAAATTCTCTTAGTATAAAAGCAGGATCACCTTTCTTCAAAACAATTGTGTTGACAATGATACACCAGAAAGGAACCAGTTGTTCTGACATAGCTCAAACAAAAGTTAGAAAAAAATACCACTAGTTCTTCTGCCAGTGCAAACAGTTCTTCTGCCAAGCTTGCTGTAATGTAGATCAACTGAGAAATCCAAGCTTGCCTTTGGGAAAGGGACCTTTAAAGGTTAGAATTTTTGATTTAGACTTCTTTTTCTATTAGTCAGAAGAATGCATTCTCAATATGATAAAATAGTGAAAGGATAAATCTTTTATTTAAATTGTATTACTACTAGGAAGCAAGTCAGTATTTTTGTTTTATTTTTTTTCAGGGGTTTTTGGTCATGCTCATCCTGCCCTGGCTAATTTACCAAAGCAGTAAGTGTTTTCAGCTGCTGTTGAAAGATGTCATAATGAAGAGCATATAACTTCCCACTGAATCAATATTTGAGCTCTGCTTGAGGCCATTTTCAGTCATCATTGGGTTCGATTGCTCTCATTTTAATATTATTAACAAATGGTTTCATTATATTGTTATATGAGAAGTGATGTAAAGTTACCAGCAACTTCCTTTGGAATATGTGTTTTTCCCTTATTAATATTTTAAGACAAAATCTTACGCTGGTAAGACATTGAAGACTTGTGTTTGAATACAAATGCAGAAGAATTATGAAACAGGAAGACAAAATACAAGCAATTTAGCCTGTTTACAAATTAGTTGTTAAACGTTGAAGAATTACTTTCCTTTTTCTCCCCGTCCCACCAAAAAGCAGGAAATATGTCTATCAGCAACAGCAGCAGTAGAACTCTTCCAAATAGGTGTAATTTGAAGGTGAGTTTAATTACTTTTTCAAAAATTACACATTATCATTAGTATTATTCTGCCAAGAGAGATGATATAGCTTTTCCCCTGTTTTAAATAAAGTGATTGTCAAAAAGGGGAGTTTGGGGGAGATGTTTTTTTGCCTTTACAAACTAAGGTCAGCATAAAATAAAGGGTCACTCTGACCATGTGTATAGTTCAAATGAAATGCACTGGATTGAGTCTCACAAAAAATCAGGTCTCTACTCATATCTGGAAGATTATCTCAGGAAAATAAATGAGCCCTGGGATTGTGAAGCAGTGCAGGCTATATGGACATGAAGCTAGTGTGGAGGGAAGATTATTTCAGAATATCTCTCTCTAAAGTCCCTTTTTTCCCCAACCCATCATTGCTTGATTCCTTAGAGGGTTCCCCTCTCTCTGCCATATCGACCCTCAGACTGCTGCCTTAGTGTCATTTTGTGGAGGATATCGAATAGTGCAGGTTGCCCGGCATCATTTTTTTTAAGCAGTGCATTTTTAAAGTGCAGTGGGTTCCCTGGAATTTAGGTTATATTCATGAAAACATTGAGCTTCCTTTTAATTACTTCATGAGCTCTCCAACTTATAAGGACTTACATTAATTTTCAGCAGCTGAAGATCTACTAATTTGTTTTACAACTTTCTCCATGCCATAGGTCAGCTCATTCCCTACAGCATCTTTGCTTGTTTTGCCATTACTTTTCTTACCCTACATTTCCTTCAGTGAATATTTTGGGACTGATTCTTTCAACACTATTCACATTGAGAAATACTTCCCTATGCAGTGTTTACTTCCAGTCCGGTCTTTTGTTGTTTTGTCTTTGAGCTCTTGCTCTAACTTCTAGAATCCCACAAGAACGAGAAGTGCAGATGGAAGCAAGGAATGAAAAAAGCACGCCATTCTCTTGCCTGTATAATGAGGCTTCTGCGAACAATAAATAAAGCATTCCTGACAAAGAGGTGTTTTGCTCTCAGTCTATTAGGGACTTGATTCTTCTCCATTGAAATCCAATGCCCAAATTCCCAGAGATTTTGATGGAAGTAGAATGCTATACTCTAATCCGAGAAATCATACTTTTCTGCTTTTATTGATGCAGCAATGTAAAACCAGGTATGTCCCCTTTGCTGTACTTCCACCATAAATAGAAACCTAAACTGAAACCTTTGGGGTTTAAAGCAAGACAAAACAAAGATGATCAAAAGTCTTTTCTAGTTCTAAAAGGTAGAATCTATATCAAATTACATTATTTTGAAATGGCTCTATCTTTGATCAAAAAGATGTTAGCTAAAGTAAATCTGTTGGAGATATTGTAGGACATGCCTAATGAGACTCTATCACCTTGTATAATTACCTTCAAGACAATGTTACAGATCCCATTTTCATAGACAACAGCCCTATCTCCTTCTCTTGTTTAATTTTATTATGATAAAGAAACCTTTTAGTCATGCACAATCTCCCTGGTCAACCTGGAAAATAGGCAAGATAGCTTGAGACAATCCAATGGTTCTTCTTGGCCAAAAGAAGAATCTCTTATGCCCCTCTTATTCCCTCATTTCTTTCATAGATGGCACTGGAGCCCATGCTGGAGAAGGGCAGAAAAAGAAGCTCAGGGTTTCAGAGGTGGTTTGGGTTTTTTTTTTGTCTTTTCAGAAAAACCCTAGACTCCTTTCCCATGCCTTCCTGCAATAAACTTGACTTATGAGACATGCCTGCAATAATTAGACTTGTACAAGTACAGTGCAGATATAGAAGAAACTCACATTTTGAGGAGCAAAATTGCAAAATGGATGTTGTGCTTATGTGCATTCATCATAATGTAAATTGTACAACATAATATTGACAGCCAAAAATAAACCCATTCCAAAATATATCTTAAAAATATCAGTTTAAACAAAGTAGCTTTATTAAAAATACATTTCAGACATATAGTTTTTTAAGATTAAAGACAAATAAAATTTGACTCTAGAAACTCTAGAAGTACTCATTTTAAGAGAAAATATTTCACAGAAATGCTTTCATTTCTGTTTTCATCTAAATATTCCATTTTCTTTTCTACGGCAAGCCTCAGGAAAAAGCAAAAAATGGAGGAATATCCTATTTTTCATTTATATCTAATATTCTGTGTGTGTATATGTACATGAGTTTGTGTACTTGCATTTACACACAGAAGTAAGTGTGTGATGTTATTGTTTCTGTAGATAGTATTTTTCTATAAGGGCCTTACCAGAGTTTCTTACCATAACATTATTAAGTCTTGATCTTTATGGAAACACGTTGTCTCCTATATTCACTTGCCTTTTTCACAGGTGCATAGTATTAATTCCCCAAATCCTTTGTGATTCACTCATATATCTTTCTCCTGTTCTGCCATTTTCAGCAAATGCCCTCCCGTGTAAGAGGAGAAATTCCTACATCAGTCCGTCGTGTGCTCAGCTTCATAAAATTATAAAAGTAAATGTGTTCCTTACTTTATGGCGTAACAGAAGTACTGAACAGTCCCTCAGTATCTCTCCATGAGGCCAGTCTCCATTATTGAACTTGACCAAGCTTACAATATAAAGTTTGTGTGAGCTGTGGAAATGTTAATAGTCTTTATTCAGCCTTTCACATTCTTCTAAAGTTTCAGAAGGTGCCAGCAAGTATCTGAGATTATCTGCTAAAAGGGAGAATGTTCTTATTTGTTTGCTTTTTGTTTTCTTTGTTTAAATAAGCCAGTTACTGTATTATTAATTTATATAATCTAACATGGCTGAAACACAAGCTAATTTCTTCACTTTTTAAAGATATGAGCTTGTAATGTTTGGAATTTAAGCACAGATGTCTGGAAGCAACTATGATGGGTTTGTAATATAGCATCATGATATTACAGTAATGGTCTAATAATTGAGGCTTGATTCAGCAAAGCACTTACGCATGGCCTTGAATTCTCATTTATTTTATATGGCCTAAAGGCTTGCTTTTCATATCAGAATGGTGTAAAATAGATTTAGCCAAATGAGAATACAAACAGGTTAAATTAGAATTGATTTTTAACCACAAATTGGGGTCTTGAAAACACATTATTTCTGTTTCAAAGCATTCACTTCTATTTCAGGTAGAACAAGAATTTTGAAAATGTGTGTCTTAAGACTCTCATACATGTTAACAGTTGTAAGGAAGATGAAACAAAACTAAGAACAACTAAACTGTGATCAGGAAAAGAAAAGCTATTAGAATGAATATAGCTCATTTTTAACAGATTTAAATATTTCTGATAAGTGCAAAACCTATCTTGCCTTGCTGGAAAGAAGGTTAGCGTTTATACTGAGACATGTATATTGCCTATTTTACAGATTAAAATTCCTCTAGCACATCAGTTAAATCATAAATGTGTAAGAGAAGACAATTCTTTTCCAGATAGAGGATGAGACTCTAAATGGTTCCTGTCTTTGGCATAATAGATAGTGCAGTTAAAATCTCCCCCCAAAATCAGCACATTCTGAGGCAGACAATTCGATAAAACTCTACTTACACAGTAATTCAACAGAGCTCCTTTCTTTCCCACAGTAGTGGAACAAATGTTAATGAAGCAAGCACAAGCTTGATCAAAGTTGTCCTGAACTTTTAATAACTTTTTAATACCCCTGAATCAATATAGGAATGCCATAATTTGTATCTGAATCAGACTAAGATTTTTTTTTTATACAAACTGTCCAATTTTTGGCAACAGCAACAGCACAGATTCATGCTATATAATATGAAGACTTTATTGTGAGTTAATATATTTTAGAATTATCCTGTGAAGGATTACCTTGGCTTACCTTTGGTAGCAGTTTATAGAGTATTTTACTCCAGGTTGAACTGCTGCTTTCAAAAATGTCCCTACAGAAGTAGAAGAAACATAAGGAGCATTGATGAGGTCAGTGGGCAGAGCAGGGTGTCCAAGGCAGAAAGTGGCTGGCGGTGGCCCTGAGCTCCCCAATGGGTGACTGGCACAGTGCCGGCTCTCAGGGCACACGGGCTGCTGGGGGACCAGCCAGGAGCTTGTAACTCTTTGGAAGAAACTAAGAGATCTATTGCTTGTTTATCCTTACTACAAGGAGGTGATATGCTGCCTATAGCTGCATAAAGGGATTAAATTCTACATGAAGGGATTTAAGTCCTGCAAGGAATAATTGATAAAATTATTTTTTCAACAGTGCTGACAACACCTGTATTGGTAAGGACTGGTTTCAATGGATATAAGCTGGAAGTTAGAAAAAAAAATCCCAGCAACAGAGTTCCAATAGGAATAGAGTGAGCAAAATAGGGTAACTGCTTTTAAATAGAGTTCTTTACATTTCTGAATTAGAGAGTGTGTTCTTCAGGATAGCAGGTGAACTGAACTGAATGGTGAGAGATGTCCTCTCTTTGCCCACATGCCAGTTCTGGCTGTGTCTCTGTTGCTGACTAAATCTCAGTGAACGGAGCCATGTTACACAACTGCACTGTCTGACGGGTGGTTAGGGAAAGCTTTCATTTAAGATGCTGATCCTATAATCGGGCAAAAGAAGAAATAATCCAGGATGTGATAATGGATCACATGAAACCTGTGCATGTGTATCAGCTGAGCTATAGTAATTGCTAGTGCAAAGTCCTACATATACATATATATGCATTGTCCACAGCACATGCAAGATAATGCACCATGACATGACTTTAATTGTAATTCTAAGACTAAACCAAGGAAAATTATTTCAGTCCTGCCATAGGTTGAGAATGCACAAAGACACTGTTACTGCAGCCCAGGCAATATATAATGATTTCTTAATCTGTGGCATTGTGAAAACGTGCCAGAACCCAGAACTGTTATCTAAATTATCAGTGAAAAAAGTGTGAAACATTGCAAACTCCTTCTGTCATTCTAAAGAATGTTTCAAAGTATCTATAAAATGTGTATATGTGTATATATTAGCATCACAGAAGTAAACTGTTCCATCTGCTAAGCTACTAATGAAAAACGGGCAGATGATAAAACATCTTGGGGTTGGCATGCCTTTCTTCAGGGATAGTTACAAGAAAGCAGTCCTGCTAAAGAGTGAAGAAGCAGCGCAGGGTATCCCCATGTTTTTCAGAAAGAGAAGGAAACAGCACACCACTGATGCAAACTTGGTGTTGAGAAACTTTCTAGAAGTGTTCAAAGACAGTTCCCACACACTAATATGTAAAACGTCCTTATTTCCTGCAGCTCAACAAAACAAAAAATGTTACTTTTCCACCAGTCTCTGAAATCTCCTTTTAGTATCAACCAGGGAGGGAGTAAATGTCTATTCTCCTTCTTGCTGTTACACTGTGTGTAATGCACAAGTGTTACTGACTTGGTGACACAATGCATTCTTTGGCTGCTCTTTTGGAACAATTATGATGCTTTGAATTCTCTAAAGCTTATTAAGAATAGCAGGAAATCAATGAGCTTTTGTATTATTCCTCAGAGCTGTGGCAGTGTAAAGTCACTGTGCTCTAGGTAAGACTATGCAGTGGAGTGCAGCACATACAGAAGTTGTTGAATGGATGCTACACAAATTCTATCAAACTTGACCTTACATTTTATTTCAGCAGGGTGTCGCTGTAATTAGAGCAAATGCTAGCTATCAAATAATTACTTAGGTCCAGAATTTATGTAATGAAGGTAGCAGCTGCATAAATTTGATCTAAAAATAACCAATTAGACTACTGAATATTGCCTTATTTAAAAAAAAAAAACAACCAAACAAACAATCAACAAACCAAACACAAAAAACCAATACTCTGAAATCAGAATGAAGCAGTGTTGACTCAATACAGAAGTTTTCTTTGAGGACACATCAGATTGTGTAGCTGATATTTTGTGTTTAAAAAACCATGAAGCTTGCTCTGGTTCTTCCTTTGCGATGTGCTCAAAATGCGTCTTGGAATAAAGCAGTTCCTTATATCCCACCCTAAAGCCTCTGTAAACCTTTACTGGAGTTACGCTAAGCCTGGATCTGCAGCCATTGGAAAGGAATTAATGCTAACATCTGAACATAAGCTGCCAAATAATTTTTCAAAACCTATAAAAACACAATATTTTTTGAAGTAAGACTTGAAAAGGGCAACTAATACTTTTAAGAATTACTTGTACAGCTGTAGTTGTCCCAGACTACCTGAGTTCTTCACAAATTTGCTGCATGGCATTTTTTTTTTCCAGGAACAGACTTGCAAGGATTGCAGCACTGTAAAAAAATGGGAGCAGCTAAAAAATCATTCTGTGCTGAAGATAACCAGTTTCAGTTTTCCTTCTGTGGCCGAACACTTCCCTCCTCCACATGCTCTCCTCTCTGGAGTAGAACGTAACAGGAGGAAGACCTCTGCATCTTTTGCAATGTGTTCAGGAAAAGGCCCATGTTTTGATGACAGCCTAGATTTAAAAATGAATTCTGACAGAATGAATGACTGAAGACAGTAGGAGCACATTTTGATTAAAAAATGTAGGAAGTACATCTAAGAAGGAACAGTTACTTCTCTATAGTGAAACTGTTGTGATGTCATCTAGACCTTAGCAATTCTAGCTTCTCTATTTCTCAAATTTTAACTTCCATCATCATAAACAGTGACATTGATATTTAACCATTTTTATGAATTATGGCAAATATAGGTCATATAGTTTTAAAGGCTGAAACAGAACGTGTGAAGAAAAGTTTTAAAGTGGGTTGCTTAATTAGGCTCACTTGCTCCTCTTTCATATGTAGAAATGTTTCCAAGATCAAGATGTATACTCTTCTGTAGAAAAAAACCACAACTGACCACAGTGAGCCAGCTCATCCTTGGAATAAATTGATTGACTAAGATTGGGTTGTAGGAGGGATGATTTTGGCTCATGCTGTCTGTCTTGTTTAATGTATGTAAAAACCCAAGCTAAACAGGGCAAACATAAAAGCAGCCTAGACCCTCAGTATTAAGATTGTCTGCAGAGACAGATTGTGTAATGTAGGGTTTATTGAATCCCTGCAGCTTTCCAGCAAAGCTCACTGTGTGACGTGCATGTACAATACCCTGGTGTAATTTAAATGAAAATGTTGACTAGCCCTAAAAGCTCCATTAGGTGGTCGAAACTGAATAGGCAGCCATTTGCCATGTCCTCCACACCTGCTGCTTAAAACAAGGAAGGCTGTTACCATGGGTTACCAAAAGGTATTGTGTATCAATGGAGAAACGATGAAATTATAAGAATTCATGTTTCTTAGAGCTGAATGTTACAAAATACACAAAAGAGCTTTTCATAGAGAGTTAAAGTGCAAAAGTCCTGCAGCACGAAGCATCTTTGTTCAGCATTAAAGGATTGTGAAATAAATATAAATAAACATCAGCTCAAATGAGTACTTTGTTCCTGAGTTATGATTTGCACATTTTTTACTACAGTGTAGAAAACCGTGCCACACCTGTGAGCTGTAAAGTCTCCAGGCTGGGAAAGCTGCGGAAGGTAGACAAGGCTGTCAAACATACCTGCCTTCCTGGGAGAAATATGCTTCATGCACCTGAACTGCCACTCTGCTGAGTATCCTGATCTCCCACTGAAATGTGGATGTGCTCATCACCTCACAGGAGCTCACTTACACATGGTCTTTCAAGTTTTTTATACTGGACAGCTGTCACCCAATCTACAACAGTTCATCCATATTCAGCAAGGCATTTTTCTGGCATATGCTGATGTCCCCTTGACAGTTAAACATATGCTTCTGTGCTTTGTTGAACATGGTTGGACTCGAGCATTTTCCTTAATGCTTCACTGAATAGGTAGCTTTGCTTTGCTGGGCTGGAGTCTGAAAAGTGAGAGATGAATGCTTCAAGATTTCCAGTATTGAAGGCATGAAGTCTAACTCTGTGGTCATCAAAGGGTTTCTCAGCCACACTCCAGCAATTATGGTTCTGTGATTTAATTTTGATGGAGGGACTTTTTTCAATGATACAATTTTCAGTCCAACACATCAAAATATGTGTTGTTCTTATCATTCAGTCTATTGCACTAGATGCAAAAAGTCACTTTCACCCTTCACCTTGTTTTTGTTTGTCAGTGAATTTTCTGAGAAATATGTTAATTTTCTGAAAATTAATTTAAAAAATAGTAACAGAGATTGCAGGTTTCCTGGAAGCTGTGTAACAACCCTATTGGTTTACACAGAGATAGTTCTGCAGATCTTTTGGGAAGACACTAGAAACACATTTCCTAAACATCCTCTGAATTTACTCTAAAGGATTTCTGAAAACCAGGGCCTTTATTAAGGCTCACTACTTTTCACGATAATCCACTAACATGAAAAACAATTGGGGGGGCAGAAGGGGATGGAGGGATTGTAGTTGGAATTTATATAAAGTTAAATTCATGTATTTAACGTTATCATATCATATCATAAAGCAGTGCAATCACTGGGAAAATAACAGCTTACCCTATAGCCTTCTTTTAAATTTGTAACTTGAAATGGCAAGGAAATAGCCTTTCTAACAGACTTGGCACAAAGAAGGCTAATGGTATCCTGGCCTGCATTAGAAGGAGCATTGCCATCAGGTCAGAGGAGGTGATCCTTCCCCCCTATTCAGCACTGGTGAGGCCACACCTGCGGTGCTGTGTCCAGTGCTGGGCTCCCCAGTATGAGAGAGAGACACAGACATACTGGAGAGAGTCCAACAAAGGGACTGCCGCTAAGATGATTAATGGACCTACAAGGAAAGGCTGAGAGAGCTGGGACTGTTTAGCCTAGAAAATAAGGCATCTCAGGGGAGTGTGGAATGATTGCTGGAGGTGACTTAGTGATATGACACCCCCCTCCAAGGGAAGGTGAACCTCCAGGGTGGAATGCAGTGGACACATAAAGAATCAGTTCCATAATAATTCCCTAAGCAACATAACCTGCAACTTTAGATGTTAGCAACACCAGGTATGCTGACTCTGAGAAGAAACACAGAGGGTGGAGCAGAGTGGAGATACCACAGCCAGGCTCTGTGATATCACCACAGGGACAGGGAACTGGAATGATAGGAGTGAGAACGATAGGTCCCTGCATTGAATCCACTGAAGCAAGGAGGTAAAATAATGGGGGTTCTGTTGACCTACTGCCTTACTTCTGATTTATATCACACATGCCCACTTTTGTGGTACTGACATGCAACATCATGTCCTTTGGGTGAACTTTGCTCATCATAATATCATTATAATACAAAAACACACCTCCATCCCAAAAGTTACCCACCTCCAAGGTGTGATCACCCCTGCACTGAGCATGTGCTCTGAATTTTTTCTAGTATAAACCTTTAAAAGCAAAGCGAGAACTTTATACCAATCAAAGTAAAGGTAGTATGACTAGAGTCATTCGAGCTCCACCTAAATAGGAATAATAGGATAAAAAGGCCCAAAGAGAGGGGGACTATTAGGGAAGATACCATCATAGACAAGTCGGGAGGACATCGCTGACTTCTGGGATCAGTCAACGGGCTGAACCTCTCTTTGCCCCCCATAGGGATGCCTCTTGGGTGAGATTCGAACCCTCAGTTATACTGAGTGCTTCCCCGGGAAGCTTAGAAATCTCTATAGAGTTTTTTTCCGTAATTTAGTGTGCTTGTAGTTGACTGTATTATTATTTGCACGTGCTTTGCAGACAGTGTATTTAACACCGGCAATCCAAAAGAACCTGTACTGTTGCTTTAATAAACTGCGTTGCTCATTAATCTAGTCGTGATAGTTCATTAATGCAACCAAACACCCTAAGTCTGGTAATCCTTGTGCGTTGAACAGGGCTAAGCTGAGTGCTGTATGCTGTAAGTGCATCCATCATCGTGATAGTTCAGCATATTGAACGTGACCAGACTTATAGCGCTGACTCAGACATTACTCAGAAACTAAACCTAGTCATCCCCAGCCCCTCTGACATCTGAAGATAAGCTGGAATGCAAGGGGCTTTATTTTCTGACAACTTCTTTACCCTTTAACGCAACAGGGGGAAGTTATTAATGTATATAAGTACCTGAAAGGGTAATGCAAAGAAGATGGAGCCAGGCTCTTCTCAGTGGTGCCCCATGACAGGACCAGAGGCAACGGTCACAAATTGAAACACAGGAGGTTGTCTCTGAACATCAGAAAACACTTTTTCACTGCAAGGGTGACTGAGCACTGGCACAGGGTGCCAGAGAGGTTGTGGAGTCTCCATACTGGAAGATATTAAAAAACTTTCTGGTCAGGGCACTGGACAACTGACTCTAGGTGTCCCCGCTTGAGCAGGGAGGTTAGACTAGATGACCTCCAGCAATCTCTTCCAACCTCAACCATTCTGTGATTCTGTGATAACAAAATTTTGAGCATAAGAGTTTAGTGAGTAGTAAATTTTCAAGGATGCTGTCGGTCAGGGGAGTGTTCACCGGGTTCTATCATGCCAGAACTGCAGCATGCCAGATCTGACACATTTTTAAAGGCTGGATTTTTTTAGAAGAGCATTTCTCTTGTAGCAGCACTCTGGGTGAAAGCCCTAGCCTTTCCTTCCTTCAACATGTGCCTTGTTACTCTATTAAGAGAGGAAACTAATTTTGGTTCAAATTATCAAACTAATATCTCCTAAAGGCCTCAGAAAGATCCTGTGTATATAAAGATGTATGAAAAAGATGTATGAATGGAAAAGAGCTGGTTAGGTTTAGGAGAAAAACATCTCACATGATGAAGATTCTCACATACCCTAGCTAAGTAGAGACATTGTGCTTAGTTCACTAAGCTAACTTTGAAATACATTAAAATATCCTTTCTGAAAATTATATAAAAGGGATAAAAAGCAATGGACAAAAGGGACATATGTCTTTTTATCAAAAAGACTTCCACAGCCAAAGAGTACTAAAACACTTGGACTGTAAAAGTAATTGAAACTACTGCTTAGTGAAAGAAAACTTCAGAGTTCATCATTACAGCTTTGATGCTGCTGTGGCAATACGCTGAAGTTGATTAAATGTTATACATAAGGTATAAATTTTTACGTAGTCTTTAAAAAAGTCACTTCATTATTTAATAAGATTCAGTCATGAGTATGGATTACAGATTTTCCCCGAATTCAAAGTATATTTAAATATTGCTGTTGTTATTATTTTTTCTTCTATTTTATTTAAGTAGGCGTTGAATTCAGATCTCCAGCTCTGTGAATCTATAAGAGTTTTAGGGACTTAGAAAGTATTGGAGGCCAAGCAGAAACTGCTGCACTAAGTCTAAAATTTTGTCACTGTAAAATTTAAAAAAAACAAATGTCTTCTGTGACATTCTTGTATGATGATGAACAAGCTAGTAGTGAAGGATAATAAACCTTTTTTTCTTACTGATGCAAATTCCTCTGTTGATCTCAAATAGAGGAATTAACCACTTCCATTAAGTCTAAGTGAGTCAAATTGGAATTGGGCATTTCAAACTTTCTGATTTGGGACTTTTTTGTTGATAGGCCCCCTTGTGATTCTATTTTAAATATTATGTAATAGTTTGGATAGCAATCTGCAAATTAGAATGAAAACTGAGCAATGCATTTCAACTATTTGCCTAAGAAATACACCATTATTTCTGATCTTTGATTTGATTAGTGAAACTTCTTGAAGAGCAAGTGATTAACAAGAAACATACTTACAACTAGTGAATACTAGGTTGCAGAAATGCTACCAGCCAGCAGCCTTCAGCATTGCACTTCTCACAGCAAGGGCCTGGCCCCCTCCCTCCTCCTGGGTGCTGCCTGGATGAGGATGGAGGGGAAGGACATATGGCTTTCATCAGGACAGGGTTGGGAGGGACACAGACACATGACACATTCATTGTCACCACCAAAGCCCAAGGCATTCTGACTAACTGATGCAAAAGTAATATTTCACTATTTGGTTGGCCTCAGATGTAAGCCAAGACTTTGTGTCCCCTTATCTTGATTTGACATAGCTAACAATACTGAGTTGCTCATCAAATCAGTATTTCATTCTTTTTTTTCCAAAACAGGCAACATGACCACAGGATTCCTAGGAAGATGTAGAGTCCATGAGATACTTGCACATGATGAGGAATAATCAAGTTGCATTAACCTAGCATTACTTTAAACTTACTTTTAAAATTATTATTATTTTGCAGCTGGACAAACAAGGATGTATACAGAGAATTACTGTGATTGGGCTTTGTGGTACTTTGTGGTGATAGCATAACTGTCTTTGATAGCATCTGTATTCATATAGAATAACCTTACGTTTCATGGTCTTTACTCCTGTTAAGAGGAAAAATTGAGCATAAGTTTGGTAAAGAAGAGAAGCTTAAGGAAGATCTTTCTAACTGTGAAGCTAATGAAAAAATGCAAAAATTTTAAATAGCCTTAGCAGGACATTTTCCAGAACAGGTTAGACAAATATCCATCATAGATAGCCATAGAAAGATCATAGTAAGGCAAGGAAATAGATTATCTCCTGAAATATCTTCCAGTTTTATAGACCAGGTGAGTGTTTTATTCTTGGGTTGGCCATCTGCACCAAAGAACCCTGTACATCAAATGCAGAAAAGAAGAACTAGAATTTCCAAATTCAGTGCTCTCTAATGAACCTCGAACTCCAGCCTTCCACGGCAAGTAACTTGAAGAGTTTTACTTATTACAGAAAACAAGTGAGGTGTTCCCAGCTATTTTGCAGCAACTTCCCATAGACAAGCAGAAAGACGGTAAAATTTATTTGACAGGTTACTGTAATGCAAGCTATCAAATAATTTTATTAAATTTAAGCCTCATAATAACTTGGTGCCCACTGAAACAATGAAGCTATAGTACTGAATAGGAGCTATCAAAATGGAGTGGGAAAATTACATTTAAAGATGCAGCAGAAAGATATCCAGATAACAAAGAAAAAAAAAATTAATTTTTTAATGTATTCATTAGTAGAGATTTTCCACATGACTAGATACCTATTATTGAACTAATAAAAATAGCACTGTTATTGAGAAAGAATGTAAGAGTTTTATCTCTGTGTAAAAATTTAATTCTGGAAAAAGACTTTACACTTAGGCAGAGGAAAATTATCACCTTATTTCTCTTACACTATATTCACTAGTGTGTGAAGAGTGTGCACATGCACACAAGCTGAGTGATTCAGACAAGTTCAGCTTTCCTTTGCTTCTCTTGGTGAATAGGGAAATTTCTGCATTAAAAAGCCTCACAAACCCTGCCCCTTGTATAAAATCTTTTAATCACGTTCAAAGTCCTAATCACTGTGCCTAATCTGATAATTTGGGATTAGTGGTTGTCCAAATGATTTTGAGAAGTTGCTTCCAAGCCAAAACTCAGGTCCATAATTGCCAAAATCCAGCTCCATACTTAAGATACCTTCCCAGCCCTTTTCCTTGGATATTGATGATAAAGAAAACATCTGTATAATTTCAGAAATGGACTCTAGTGATGTACCATCTATCATGCACTTAAGTAGGTGTGATAGAAGTGGTGGCAGCCATACCTGTGAGACTGTCTGACATGAATTAACAAGAATCAGCTCTTATGTGATACAGATTTTATTTTCTTGCTAAGTTGATCAGTGAGAACATAGGCACTGAGGGAATGAGAGTGCTCTGGAGCTGCTTGGCTGTAATTATCAGTAAAGAGTAGAAGTGACTGCACACTAAGATAGCCAGGAAAATAGTTTTGAACTTGAGACAGACAGGGTACAATTGGGATGCTGGCTGGTAGCAAAAAAAAAAAAAAGAAAAAAAAAGAAAAAGAAAAAAGAAGAATAAAAAGACGAGTTTGCATTGCTAGTGGTGTAAAGTTCAAACAATCACCATTTGAACAATCTCAGCTTCGAGTGCAAATGAAATTAAAAGTGTTGATAAAGTTCCCAGAAGGGTATTTCGTGCACTATTTGCTTATATGTATTATATTGCTGCTCAGTACCCTATTCCAATTTTCTGAAGAAACTTTTCTGTATTATGCATTTCTTTGTATTTACTTTTCAATGTCATAGTTCCATCTTGTAAAGTGAGCCTTTACTTTTGACAGGCTTGAGTTGTGCTATTGACCCTGTAGATGCTTTAAAGACAAGAAGTGAGAAACAAAGATTGAATACCTGGGAGATTTTCTGTTAAATATACCAGTCTGTGTGAGTAGTGATTAATTAATACGCAGATGTGTTTTGCTGATTAATTCTTTTGAAAGAATTAGATAGCCACAATGTCCCATGATTTATAATTGCTGTGAACTACCACCCTTTGAGATCTGAGTTGCTAATGTAGTAATAAGGCTAATTGCTACTTTCTATGCAGGTGGGAACCTCTATTATAACAACTTTGTCATTTCCCTTTTTTTCTAGTAAGACTATACTCCCTTATACTACTCTCAGAGAAGTTGACTCCAATTTACTAAAGGCTTTGGCATCACACCCTGAAAGCTATGAACAAATCAATGTGTAGAATATTAACCTGTCACAATGCAGAAATGTGTTTTCTTGCACTGTCTTCTAAAGAGAGTTTTTATCAGGAGTCTCTCTCCATCTGTGAACTATAAGTCAAATTCAACTGAAAAATGGCACACTCGGAGGTGTGAAAATTTGCTGTGAAATGTAGAAAAAAGGGCCAACTGGTAGCCATTAGGATGTCAGAACTCAGAGAGAACTATTGTCCCTTTATGAGAGAGCAAGGAAACTCTGCAGAGATAAATCTGTGCTGGGAACATTGGCAAATCTGGTGGGTGGCAGAGAGTGTTCATGGGAAAAATAAGGTATTTTGAGCTCTAGCAGCTTTGATAGAAACAGCTGTGCTCTGATAAGCATGTCTTCCTGCAGAGTAGATAAAACACTTGATAAGGAATGTTGAGAATGTTGTATGACAGATAGCAAGACTAGAGATGGTTTGGTACAGCTTCCATCAAAGAGATTTGGTCTGTTTGCCTCAACCATGCTGCTTTGCTCATCCCTCCAGCATAAGAAATCATTATGTCCCTTGTGATAAACAAGGAAAGAAAGGAGTTGGGGCGGGGTGGGGAATTGGGAAGGGAAAGCAGAATACTTCTTCAATACTTCTTATGCTTGCCACTGAAAATCCAGAGAACAAAAAAATAAACAACCAGTGAGATTAAGGTTGGTAGTGATCTCTAAAAATCAAGGGACCGTTACATTAGGGAGACTCCTTAATTGTACCCCACTGCTCCCAAAGCACATATATGTTTGATGGTGACTGATACTGAATAGATCCAAGAAATTTCTTACACCTCCAGGTGCACTGAGGTGGTGAGTAAGAAACAGGGTGTGTGCTCGTTGGCAAGTTCTCTTGCTCTACATTGTCCAGATCTCAAGTGGCAAATTTTGTGTTAACCTTTGTTTATGTTACCCTACACAGCTGAAAATCATCATTTCCCCTGAAGGACAATGCAGCAGTAACAAACTCACACTTTCTCTGTCATCTAGTACATGACACTGGTAAATGTGGCTTCTGTCTACATTGTTACAGAAATCATATAATTCAAGAAGAGCAATGATTAATTTGCTCTTTGGGCTCTATGCACTTATATCGGTCAGCAGCTAGAGATTTGATAAGAATAGTGAAAAGATGTCACTATTGCTAAAAAAATGTCATAGAAAGTGTAGAAGTGTCCCATAGCTTAGTGTTCCCTTGAATTTTAGAGCATTTTTGGCAGAATGTCAGAGCTCGAAGCATCTTGTTAAAGTCTTTCCAGCTATGCTCTTGTGGAAAACCTGCATATTCCTGTTGAAGAACAGACCTAAATGAGAGGCTTATGAATTAGTTCTGGAAAAAGCTTTGGGCAAAAGTGGTAAAGGAAGATATGACATACATTTTCCATGTGGAGCTATATGATGAAGTTACCAAGTATCCTAGTGTACCCACCACTGAGCGCTTTTAAGGGACACACAGACAAAGCGGGTAAGATGCACAGGATTGCTTGTTTCATGATCAATGGAAATGCTACTTCCGCCCATCAGCTTGTTTAAATGTGGATTTAGCAACAGACACCTGTTCGAATGCCCCCTGTTTGCCTTAAGAATGTATGAGCTGTATGGTACTTGTGAAGCTATACTAAACGTATAGTGTTGTGCTTGGTAAGGTGCTATAAAACAAGCCATTTATTTTATTAGCCCCTATTTCAATAATACTTATACACCTAGTAAGAAAGTAAATCCATAGCTACAAAAGATAGTAAAAGTTCTTAGTTTCAGTAATTTAATTTTATTATTTCAGGATTTAAGCAAAAAGTCTTATATTCATCAGCAATAATTAAAACATCAGTAGAATAAATGCAAGAATACAGTAGGGCTATTATTATGCCTTACCAGTACCTAATAGTCTCACCTGCTTAAGAGTTATGAAAATTATCACTTCCAGTTGAAAATGTAGCTAAACCACAGTGATGCTACTAGGAGCCTTTTCACTTCAGTGGGATGAATTGCACCTATTTGCCTTTGAGCACACAATAAAGTCTCATGTAAGGGTTTTACTCTTATCCTTGTCCAATCACTTTGACAAACATGGAGCGGCTATATCATTCTTCTGCTTTGATCTCTGATATCTGCATTACACTGGTGAAAGCAAATTCTTGCAACAAGCTTCAGAGAAGCTACAAATAATTCTTTAGATAATTTTCAGGCAATAACTGATCAAGTGGCCAAAGGATCCTTTCCCTTATAGCTGGACGTGAGGCAAACAACTATAAAATTATGTCCAGTATATAACGTCTAACCTGGTTGGTTGAATTCTAATATAATAAGAGGAATATGTTAGAAATGGCACATAAAACTCTGGACTGCGTAACTATTCTGTCAAGGCAACAGAAAATCTTTTGAAATCTAAGGTGACAGAAGTTTGATACAATGACAATTTATATTCATAAAGGATTCTTAGGGAAAATGGACAACCTGAATGGATCAGTATATTCTGTCAGGGTAAGGAGACTAAGCAGATGTTGTTTTGACTTTTCCAGTGTTTGTTTATTGTTTGAATTAAAAAGTTAGTTTCTTTACTTTTGCTGTAATTTTAGGTAAAGACTGAGAAAGTCATGTACAACGCAACATTAAATTACTGTCACAGATTGATTGCACCATCTACTTGTTCTACAGCAAGTGAAAAACCATTTGAAAATATATGGACAAAAGGAAACAGTGAAACAGCAGTCCTGGATTTCTGTTGAAACACTCTAGCATATGGTTAATATAAAACATTTCACATTTGCATTAGATGTAGAGTGAGCATCTCTCTTGGATGGAAATACAAAAATATTTTATTTAAAGGTATAGTTAGGGAACTACCAGTGCTTTAATATAAGTGTTTTTCTACTTTGTATGACTGGAAAATGTTATACCTTGTAGCTGAAATGGTTATGATATATAAATATGTGAGAAGATCACTGTGTACATTTCCATGTATTTAAAATCAGAAATAGAATTACAGATACAGAAAATACAGAATAGAAAGACAGATATAGAAAACTTGTTGAAAAATGTGTCTTATCCAATTTTCAAGATCAAATGATGACATATAAAAAGTGCATTGTAATGCATTTAGTAGCGTATGCGCCGGACAGTTAGCCAGAAGTAAGGAATAATTCATGTCAAAAATAGCATTGTCTTTATCAGCTGCAGATTATTGCACATAAAAGTTCAGTTCATCCTGTGATATACACTTGCTACATTTCAAATATTTCTAACATGGTTCCAGCATTGTCTTGAAAACAATCAAGAAGCCAAATTCCTTTCTTAAGTATGTCTTAATGAATAACTAGTGGAAGCTTTTTAATATTTCCTTGGAAAGAATCAGAACCCTAAGCAGAGAAAAATGCCCATCATATTCCTGACAATACATAGGCTTAACCCCACCAAGATATATCATTTTACTTACAAGTAAATCTTGTAAAACTATAGTATTTAATTTGTTGTCACAGTACAGCAGTTTATATGAATGACAATACTGTGGTATACATGCTTGTGCAGCAGCTACCATTGTTTTCTGCATTTTCATATGAAAATGTGAATATCAGATTAAATCTTAGATGTATTAGAATTATTATGACCAGCTCCATTTCAGTGCTTTTCATAAAGTTTATGGCAAATATTGCTCTTCAACATCTATATAATTTATCCATTAAATCTAGAAAGGATCAATGCCATGCTTTCTGAGGCTCTATTTTGAGTTGATGGAATTTTACCTTTGTATTTCCTGTTGCAGCGAGTGTATGTAAGAAAGTAATATGACTGCTTCAAAGTATTTAATACAAGACTATGCCTCAGTTTGGCATCAGAGCTACCTTTACATCTCATATATACACAAACACTAGTACCCGAATGCTATTGTCTGTACAACCTTTGTCAGCCTATGGTAATTGTATAAATCAAATAATTTTTACTCTTCATAAAAACAGGAAAACAAGAATATGTAGGGAAGTTGCAGTTGTAATGTAGATATAGTAGAATTATTCTAGAAAAAAAATAATTAAGTCTTGCATTTAAAAAAAAAAACCAACACATTAATATAAAAAACTTCCAAAATTAATTTAGGACCTTTTATTCTTGCAGCTGTGGAATAAACGCATACCATATCTATGGTCAGATACAGAAGACTGCATCTCAACTGGAGGTTTGTGGAAAGAAGTAACTTTCAGCAAATACAGCCTATTCAATTGCAAAAATTACTGGTGGAGAAGGCTATAATCACAGTCCTGATCTTTGTCTTGGTGTGGTGATGTCCTTCACTGTTCAAGCAACAGTTTCAGTGCAGGAACTGAAAAACAATTCCACTTCTCTGAGAAGAATGAAGCAAAAAAGAAACCTGTTTCTCCAGTTCTGTCACCAAAACCCTCCTGCTCCAATTTCCTCAGCACTGAAATGAGATAAAAAATTTCCTCACTCTACTGTACAGTCCTGCCCTGTTCACAGCCTGCTGGATTGGGATGAACACGTCCACAAAGCTCTGATGAGACGTCAGTGTAGGACAGGGACATCTACAGACAGACCTGAGCTTCTGCCACATATTAACACCATACTGCACACAACAAACACCAAGCCTGTATCTTCAGATGAAGTGCAGACAATGGCAACCATTTATTTGCTCATTCATTAATTCCCTTTTCTGTAAGTGTTATTCCTCACATGACATTTTCCAGGTTCAGATAATATATTTGCATAGGCGAAGTCTCATATGTAAGTTTCAGCTTGCAAATTGCAATTTGAGCTTTGTGATTTTTTATTAAAATACTAGATTTCTTCAGGCAGAGTTCTATGCTCTAAACAGGCTTTGATTTATGGTTACTATGCTTAATTTCTTTTCAATGGTTTTAGAGGTTCAGCATGCCTTTACTCATGAAACAAATGATGGTTCCTTAAAATAAAGGAGATGTCACTCTAATTATATCAATACTGTTCTACTCTTTAGCCAGCACACCTATGGATCTATGATCCTCAGAAGTTATAGAAATTACAACAACTAAAGAATTTCAGTAGTTAGTAAAATCAGATTCTTAATTTTAGTGTGAGTCATGAGGATTTAACATTTTACAGCTTTGGACATGAAATAAGACATCTCAATTATCTTAGCTGTTTCACACATAAAGTGATTTACATACCACCTCCTACCCATCAACCTGGGGTTTCCTTTCACTTAATTAAATTTCCAGAACCACAACACATCGTATATGCTGTACTCTATTACCTTCATAAGCAGGGTTCTTCTGTATATATCATAACCCATTTTGTACATATAAATGTTGTAAATGAAGAGATTTCTGTCTCTCTCTGAAGTTTTAGAGAATATCATCATCATGTCTCTATTTATTTGGTTTTGGTTTTGGTTTTACAGGATTTGTAATTATACAAGCAGTTTCTGTGACAATTGTTGTGGTTTAACCCCAGCCAGCAACTAAACACCACGCAGCCGCTCACTCACTCCCCCCCACCCAGTGGGATGGGGGAGAAAATCAGGAAAAGAAGCAAAACCCGTGGGTTGAGATAAGAACGGTTTAATAGAACAGAAAAAGAAGAAACTAATAATGATAATGATAACACTAATAAAATGACAACAGCAATAATTAAAGGATTGGAATTTACAAATGATGCGCAGTGCAATTGCTCACCACCCGCCGACCAACACCCAGCCAGTCCCCGAGCGGCGAATCCCCGCCCCCACTTCCCCGTTCCTATACTAGATGGGACGTCCCATGGTATGGAATACCCCGTTGGCCAGTTTGGGTCAGGTGCCCTGGCTGTGTCCTGTGCCAACTTCTTGTGCCCCTCCAGCTTTCTCACTGGCTGGGCATGAGAAGCTGAAAAATCCTTGACTTTAGTCTAAACACTACTGAGCAACAACTGAAAACATCAGTGTTATCAACATTCTTCACATACTGAACTCAAAACACAGTACTGTACCAGCTACTAGGAAGACAGTTAACTCTATCCCTGCTGAAACCAGGACACAATTTAAAAAAGAACTTCAGGATTTTGGAGAGGTGGGGGGTTAAGAGAAAACCAAATATTTTGAGAAAAGCTGTTGCAATGCCTCAGGGAGTGAGAAGGTGAGAGATCTTAGGCTGGAAAGCTCAGGCCTCAGTGGAATAGAAAAACTGAAATAAATGCTATAGCATTCTACCTCCAGTGAAAAGTAAAACATTTACCACAGAAAGCAAACCCTATTTTTACATATAACCCTTTCTCCTCAAAATATTCAAATATACACACATATCTACTCTCAAAGACCAACACTGAAAAACACTTCTGAAAGAGATTTTGTAAGTGCCATAGTACAATGGGAAATTCTGCAGCCACTAGTGCAGGATTATGGAATTGATAGGTCTTGAGTAGCTTCCTATATTTTCACTTTGAAGAAATTTCAACAGGCACTAAGATGTTCAAAACATCCTGAAAGGCAATTTGGCATACAGCCCCACAAGGCTGACTAATGCAGCTCGGTCCAGACTGATTATATAGTTATACTGGATTTTTCAAATGTCCAGTCATGGGGACAGCTCAAAAGATCAGG
This sequence comes from Harpia harpyja, assembly GCF_026419915.1. NCBI lineage: Eukaryota > Metazoa > Chordata > Aves > Accipitriformes > Accipitridae > Harpia > Harpia harpyja. The sequence goes on along the minus strand of NC_068940.1, from coordinate 96,516,832 downwards.
CAGATTGCTTCTTTGGCTTCTTGGAAAAGAGAATGTTAGTGATTTTAAGATACCGTTTGAAGATTAATCTTTTATGTTTGCCTGTAGGCTCACAAATGCCAGCTGACATAGAAATACAGAAAATAAAAGCTAGTATTTTTATGTTAGGGTCATAATATCAAAATTATCAGCCCTTTTTAGAAGGTTTGCTTACAAAATAAGTATAATATCTGGAATTTTGTAAATAATAAGAATCAGCCTAAGAGATATTTTGGTTTTACCTGTATGATCTAAATTAACCTTGGTTATAACCACACTCTGAAGGAAGATCTGCACAATCTGTTGGTTTCCTGAAACAAAACTCAGCTCCTGCCTATAAAAGTGCTAGTTGTGCATTCTGCCTAAAGACCTAAATACTAATGGTTAAAGCCACCAAAATTTTGAGTGAGCTCCTGGTCCCACTGATGTAATTCACTTTCTCTTTTTATGAAATTACATACATTATAAATAATTATTGATATACAGACTTTAATCACTGGCTATATCTATATGACTCAGAAAGCATGACCTGCTGGTATCCCTTCCCTGAGACCACCTGGCAGTGCAAAAATATAGTACGAGACAAGGCGGTTACATGATTCTGGTTCTGTGGCAAGTCAGTGAGCACTCTTACCTAAAAGAGTTGACATTATCAGGAAATCCCTTAGAAAATTAGCTTGTTTTCCTTCCAAATCCTGCTCAAGACTATTTGTTCAGGTGATATTTTTTACTGAGATTAAAAACCTGTTCATAATATGAAACAATTAGAAATAAAAAGATTATATACCATTCCTTATTCATCATTACCGCCTTCTGGTACAAAGATTGTTGACGTAGAAAGTTATTAAAAAAAAATTTATAACATTGTTGCAAGCTGAAAACGATGATCAAGAAATTCCTGTTGGCAAAGATTAGGGAATCCTTAAGCTATTGTTGCTTGATAATTGTTACTTTATAAATTTTAAACAGGTGCACAATAAGGGATTCTGATGTTTACCATACTCTTACCGTATCTGATTCCTCAGATTTTTTGATGTAAAAAAAAATATTAATTGAGTGTGATTCTATGCCTACCTCTAATTCAGGGAAACAAGGAGACATCAAATACAGGACTGGCACTTTGGCACCTGGACCACCAGCCCTGACCTGTGTGTGTAGAGATGATATCCTGACATCAGCTGGATTGTCAAAGAGTTAATCTTCAGCACATTCTCCTTGCTTGTGGCTTTAAAAGATGAAATCTTTATGTGGATTTTTCTATTGCACATGGAAAAATAAAGAATAGATGTATTGAACTGAATTTTTGACCATTAAATTAATAAACTAGCAATTTACATTGCAGTTACAGATTGATACATGTTGTAGGCAATCAGAACTGTCTACAAAGTATTTGTTGTATCTTTAGATGACCACCAGCAGTTTGGAAAAATATTACTTCTCATTTTAACATATTTTGATTGTGTATTCTGATCTTTCTGAAACTTCCCAAAAGCTACTGAAGCAGGCAAGAAAAGCTGAAGTTCTCATGAACTCTGAGTTTTACTTTTGTGAGATATGATGTCAGAACAGAAGTCTACCTATGGGCAAACTGGAATCTTTCCAGTCCAGGATCCCCCCTAGCATATTTGAAGAGCTGAGATCTTTGGTGTGCTGTACAAGACACATGCACCATGTAAGGCTTCCCTCAGGCAAGTTATGCAGGTCTTAGCATTTGGTAATACTTCCCTAACACAGTAATAAAACTACTTAGACCCAGGTTGTGGTCAGGAAAGGAACTTACCAAAGACCAAAGAAAGAAAGTGGGAAATAAATCTTAGTGAGAGTGCATGCCTTTTATTTCCTTATACTTCCATTTAAAGGAAAAAGTTCTTTTAGTTTATCAGATTAAAAAGGTCTGAATTCTGCCAGGGATCAACTAGCTAGGTAGCCACTGGTCATTTGGTAATTGATATGAAGTGCTTTGTTTCACATCTTTAACTTTCGTTGAATGTCTTTTGAGCTCCTTGGAATTGCTTCTAAGGTGACAGGTAGGCTGCTGTAGTCACTGCTGTTGGGGGTCAGACTTTGCTAATAGCCATCTCTGAAACAAGGACAGTCACCCCTCATTCCTCCCAGTACTGGGTTTATGTGGCAAAGTTTTGGTAGCAGAGGGGTCTGCAGGGGTGGATTCTGTGAGAAAACACCAGAAGCTTCCCCTGTGTCCAACAGCCAGTTCGAGCCGGCTCCAAGACAGACCCACCGCTGGCTAAGGCCAAGCCCATCAGCGACATCAGTAGCACCTCTGTGGAAACATATTTAACAAGGGAAAAAACTGCTGCACAACAGCAGCTGGGAGAGAAGCGTGAGAATGTGTGAGAACCAACCCTGCAGACCCCCAGGTCAGTGCAGAAGGAGGGGGAGGAGGTGCTCCAGGCACCGGAGCAGAGATTCTGCTGCAGCCCGTGGGGAAGACCATGGTGAGGCAGGCCATTCCCAGGGACGTCCACGGTGGAGCAGATATCCACCTGCAGCCTGTGGAGGACTCCAAGCTGGAGCAGGTGGATGTGCCCCAAGGTGGTTATGACCCCATGGAGACCCCAGGCTGGAGCAGGTTTTCTGGCAGGACTTGTGACCCTTTGGGGGACACACGCTGGAGCAGTCAGTTCCTGAAGAACAGTACCCTGTGGAAAGGACCACGCTGGAGCAGTTCATGAAGAACTTCAGCCTGTGGGAAGGAGTCATTTTGGAGAAGTTCATGAAGGACTGTCTCCTGTGGGTGGGGCCCCATGCTGGAGCAGGGGAACAGCATGAGGAGGAAGGAGTGGGAAAGAACATGTGTGATGAACTGACCGCAACCATCATTCTCTGTTCCCCTGTGCCACTTAAGGGGAGGAGGTAGAAGAGTTGGGAGTGAAGTTGGACTTGGGAAGAAGGGAGGTGTGCAGGTTTTGGCTGGGATAAAGTTAATTTTCTTCATAGTAGCTCGTATGGGGCTATGGTTTGGATTTGTGCTGAAAACAGTGTAGATAATTCAGGGATGTTTTTGTTATTGCTGAGCAGTGCTCACACACAGAGCCAAGGCCTTTTCTGCTTCTCACCCCACCCCACCAGTGAGGAGGCTGGGGGGGCACAGGAAGTTGGGAGGGGACACAGCTGGGACAGCTGACCCCCACTGACCAAAGGGATATCCCAGACCATATGGCGTCATGCTCAGTATATGTGGTGGGTTGACCCTGGATGGACGCCAGGTGCCCACCAAAGCCGTTCTATCACTCCCCCTCCTGAGCTGGACAGGGGAGAGAAAATATAACAAAGGGCTTGTGGGTCAAGATAAGGACAGGAGAGGTCACTCACCAATTACCGTCATGGGCAAAACAGACTCAGCTTGGGGAAAATTGACTCAATTTATTACAAATCAACCAGAGTAGGGTAATGAGAAATAAAACCAAATCTCAGAACACCTTCCCTCCACCCCTCCCTTCTTCCCGGGCACAACTTCACTCCCGGATTCTCTACCAACCCCCCCCAGCGGCACAGGGGGACGGGGAATGGGGTTTACGGTCAGTTCATCACACGTTATTTTCTGCCGCTTCATCCTCCTCAGGGGGAGGACTCATCACACTCTTCCCCTGCTCCAGTGTGGGGTCCCTCCCACGGGAGACAGTCCTCCACGAATTTCTCCAATGTGGGTCCTTCCCACGGGCTGCAGTTCTTCACAAACTGCTCCAGCATGGGTCCTTTCCACAGCGTGCAGTCCTTCAGGAGCACACTGCTCCAGCGTGGGTCCCCCACAGGGTCACAAGTCCTGCCAGAAAACCTGCTCCGTGGGCTCCTCTCTCCATGGGTCCACAGGTCCTGCCAGGAGCCTGCTCCAACGTGGGGTTCCCACGGGGTCACAGCCTCCCCCGGGAACCCACCTGCTCCGGCGTGGGGTCCTCCACGGGCTGCAGGTGGATATCTGCTCCACCGTGGACCTCCCTGGGCTGCAGGGGGACAGCCTGCCTCACCATGGTCTTCCCCACGGGCTGCAGGGGAATCTCTGCTCCGGCGCCTGGAGCACCTCCTCCCCCTCCTTCTTCACTGACCTTGGTGTCTGCAGGGTTGTTTCTCCTACATGTTCTCACTCCTCTCTCTGGCTATCCCAACTTTTTTTCCTTCTTAAAAATATTATCACAGAGGCGTTACCACTATCGCTGATTGGCTCGGCCTTGGCCGGCGGTGGGTCCGTCTCAGAGCCGGCTGGTATTGGCTCTGTCGGACACAGGGGAAGCTTCCCGCAACTTCTTACAGAAGCCACCCCTGTAACCCCCCCCGCTACCAAAACCTTGCCACACAAAGCCAATACAGTATATAAAGCTGGGGGAAGAAGAAGGAAGGGCGGACGTTCAGAGTGATGGCGTTTGTCTTCCCAAGTCACTGTTATGTGTGACGGAGCCCTGCTGTCCTGGAGATGGCTGAACACCTGCCTGCCAATGGGAAGCAGTGAATGAGTTCCTTGTTTTGCTTTGCTTACACACACGGCTTTTGCTTTACCTATTAAACTGTCTTTATCTGAACCCAAGAGTTTTCTCACTTTTACCCTTCAGATTCTATCCCCCATCCCACCAGGAGTCAGCACACGTGAGCAGCTGTGTGGGGCTTAGTTGCTGGCTGGGGTTAAACCACAACAGGAGGGATGGTGGAAGGTGTTTGTAGATTTGTTCTTATTTCTCATTAGCTTACTCTGTTTTACTGACAATAGATTAAATTAATTTCATCAATCCAAGTCTGTTTTGCCCATGATCGTAACTGGTAAGTGATCTCCCTGTCTTTATCTCGACCCACAAGCTTTTTGTAATATTTTTGACACCCTGTCCTGTTGAAAAGGGGGAGTGATTCCAGCATTTTTTCCCTATTGCACAAGATTAACTCAAAAGAGAATTGGGTTGACTGTTTTTTTAATTCTAAAATTCAGGTTAACATTTGTATGTTATCTCCACTCCACAGCCCAATATTTCTGTTAAACTATTCCTCCTTGAACTTTATAAAATAATGATTCAGGCGTCTAGGTTAATATAACTAGAGCAGACAGAAAATTAAAAATGCGAAGTAAAAAAGGGATAGAAATTGTCTAGGTAGCTTTATCTCAGAATAGAAACTTAAATGAAAGGTCCATGTTAATGTGACATCAAAGAAAGTGTCTCCTCTTTTGACAGGTGAAACTGTTATCAACCCCCTTTATTGATAATATCAGGATTGCTTTAGTTCCAGACTTTAGTGTTATCAGATAATTTCACTGCCTTCACTACCTTCCCTAGGCTGTTTTAAGGTTGACTTTTCATCTCTCCAACTCACATCTCATCATAACTCCCTTTGCTATCTAAATGTGAGAGAAAGGAATTTTGAAGAAATACTGTTTGGTATTGAAAAAATGAAAAAACTGAAATTTTCTTATAGCCCTGTTGATTTGATACATTGACAATTCAAATGTATCAAAGAAAGAAGTGACATACAACTAGACAAAATCTAACATTTTTGCTTTTCAAAGTAGGATCTTACTGAAGAATATATCTACACAGCTGATTTTCTGAAACACTACTAAGATGCTTAATCTGTGAAATAAGCTTTGGGAAAGTTGTGGTGTTTCTTTTCCTGACTTCAGACTGCTCTGAAGCATAGGCCAAACTGTCCACTAAAAAATGCAAACTTTGCATAAAAATATTATTCCTGGATGCACAAGAATAATTGCAACTGCAAGTTGTGCTTGAAGTGATCTTAGGTATCTGACCAAATAGAAGATAGTACCCCCTTTTTCAATACTCAGAATGAAGTTTTATAGCTGTATGAATGTACACATTTTTATGTAGCATTTAAAATAATGTGATGGGATACATTTTTTTTAAAAATAAGACATTACAGTGTATATAAAACAGAAATTACTTGGTTCCTAACAAGATTTTAAAAAGATTGTAAATGAGAATTTTTTGAGAGTGTTAGGAGTTTGCTATAGACGGTAAGTGTTGGATTTGCTTATGAATGTGGCATAATTAGAGTAATAAGTAGTGCTAGAAATTGTATTATTTTGAAAGACTTTAACTTCTTACAGATAGAATATGTGATATCATTACTGATACTGATGAGGATTGTAAAAGCTTTAGATTTCTCTACCGATCAAATAAGAAAGGGTTTAAACTTTGTTCTCATAAGTAGTGGAGAAATAACAGAAAAGCCTTAACAAAAAATAATCCTGGAGCAGAAGATATCAGAGATTTAACTGCAGTTAAATAAAAAGCTAAACAAAAAAATTAGCAACTACTGGTTTAAAAAAGATAGAATATGAAAAGCTCAGGGAAACCATTAGGGAAGCCAACAGGACAGAATATCTCCTGGAATTAAAGTCTGAAGAGACTTTAAATGAAACTAATTGGACTTGGCCTTGCAAAGAAGGAGGAAACACTTACAAGGAATACATTTCAGGCCAGACTAATTCAATAGTCATCTCTACATGGCAGTAGAAGTTAGCAGAGAATCTCTTGCTACTAGGAGTAAGTAGAGAATCTATAAAGTAGATAAGAGAAATAATAGAACAGCAGATAATATAATACTCTGAATATATAAAAGTTTAGAGAAACGACATGAGAAACGCCAAATTATAAAGAAGTTAAAGGACATTTAAAAATTAGAAGAGTATATAAATACAGAGAGATCAATACAGAGATGAAGTAGATTTTGGAGATAATCTAAGTAGGGACCCCAAACAAATCTTCTCCTTAGTTTTAAATAAATAATAAAAACAGGGACAACGCAAGATATTGGGAATGAGTGCACAAAAAGTAATATGACTATGTTTGAATTGGAGGTAAAATATATGGAATTTGGTACACTTTAATCAGGGAGCCTGAACACTATGAGGTGTAGATTTTGATACTGCAATTTCAGTACAAAAAAAATTTGCATGACTGGTGGAAAGATGCATATGGAAAGTCTCTGAGTTACTAGATCTGTTTGTGTTCAAATTGAACTGGACAGAAAAACATCAGGAGCTGTTGGAGAGCTTGTTTACTTCATGAACGCTTTGTTTATTCTTCTCCAAGTGAATAACTTATTTCTTTTGATATACAGGAATTCAGCTTGATTTCCTTTATTTTCCTCCACAGAGAAAGGAAAGAAAGAAGAGAGAAGAGAAGAGAAGAGAAGAGAAGAGAAGAGAAGAGAAGAGAAGAGAAGAGAAGAGAAGAGAAGAGAAGAGAAGAGAAGAGAAGAGAAGAGAAGAGAAGAGAAGAGAAGAGAAGAGAGGAGAGGAGAGAAGAGAAGAGAGAAGAGAAAAAGGAAAAGGGAAAAGAAAAGGGAAAAGAAAAGAAACAGAATGGCAAGGGAAGACAAGGTTTCTTTGTGTTGCACCAGGGTAGGTAAGACTTTGCTGTTTTGCCTTTTGAACTTCTGAATTTCTGTGTTACTACCCAGGCCAGCTGCTCAGAGCAGTTGAGATGAGCCTATTGCTACTGTTAGTTTCACAGGTCAGACTCAAAACTCACACTGCTGTGCAGTACGTTGTTGGCTTTCCCAGCTATTATGACAAGCCATTTAAGAACAAATGCCTGTGGGACTGAAAGAGTAGCTATTGCTTCTCAGTGCAATGCTCAGTACTTCAAGCTGTATGTGCATCACTCTTTATCCTTTTCCGTACTCTTTTCTTTTTTTCTTTTGACTCTAGTGTGCCTCTCATTAGGATTTCTGTTTAATGCCCTAGGAAAGGCTTATGCATTTATAAGGAGCAGATAATAGATGCATGCACTTCAATGTCTGCCATCTTGGCTTCCCTTTAATGTAATTCATTATTCTGCAAATATACGGTACATAGTGCTGCCAAGTTAATTTGTATAATAATAATGAGCTATTAATTAACATCCAAGAACACATGTTTCTTCCAACAATTTGTGGTAATAAAGTAATTAATGAAATTCAAAATTTCATTCTACACAGGAAGTCTGACGGATATTTCGAACATTGCAAGCAATTTATCTGTCAATACGATCGACAAACTCCAATATTAATCTTCTAAAAAAGGGGTGGGAGGTGGGAAATAGATAAAGACAGCCTTGTAGAATTGTGTGTGATGCGATTCTTCTCAGAAAAGTTATATTACTTTTCTGGTTTATACCAGAAAACTTATTCAAAAGATGTTTCCAGCAATCAAAATGAGAATAACATGCAATTCCTTACTCACTGGAAAAATTTCCATTTTTTTCTCATCTAAATAAACCCCCACCATTTTCTGACTCCTTGTACTAGTATATCATAGACTTTAAGGTCTTTGAAATCCCAGAGACGTAAGTTGGGAGAGAAGTGCAATGCTTGATAGCTGTACACTTTGCTGCTTCTTGGGACACTAAGAAAACTGTGGGTCATGGTGGTGGTATGAATCTAAGGGTAAAAGTAACGCTATCTTCGTTGCTTAGCCTGATCTGAACCTCAACTGTTTCAATGGCACCACTTGCTTTTCTAGCAATGACAGTCTAAATGGAGAGGAGCTACATGTGGTTTAAAGCATGTATAACAAATTCTGCTCAAAATCTGTGCAGAGTCCATGAAGCTTGCTCAAAACTTAGGTCTAATTTCACAGAGAATTCCATTACGTTCCGTGGAGACAGGACTGAACTTTCTGATGGAAAGCTCCTCCTGAGCTTTGTTATATTTGTACTTTGCAGAATGTTTAGAATATTATTTTAAAAGTCAAATAAATTCTCATTCTAGTACTCAACAAAGTACCAGAACAGAACTTCATGTATTTATTGTATATTTGGCAATTAATCCCCCCCAAATGAATCACAATATACGATATCAGTTGTACTACTACTACTAATAATAATAAAAAATAGTCTCCACTGAAATTTTTATTAAAATAAATCAGTTTTTAATCAGACACAGGGGATTTTTTTCACCATGTGAAATTCTCAGAAAAAAATGAGAAAAACATCCATATGACACTTGAAACTTTTTCCTTTTGGTAAAGTGATTCTCAGCAAAATAGTACATTTGGGATACACACGGTATTTACCAACTTTTCTTTAAATAAATGCTTTAGTTGTGCTTTTAGACTCTTCATGAACCATTAGAATAGTTTCTCCTTCAATTACTTATAGGATTAGTTATTATTTTATAAGGATATTTGTGTAAAATGAATGTCTTACAAAAGCCTGAGTGAAGTTATGTAGAAAAGTATAGATTCAGATTCCTTTGCCATCCATCTTCCTTAAGATATTTTTTCAAAATCAAGACTCATGTCTTTCTGAAGTCAAAAAGCACTTCATATGATTTCTGACCAGATGTGATAATAAACAGCCCTAAACAAACAAACAAAAAAGTATTATTAATTCTAGTTTAAACTCAAACTAGAGGTGCAGCAAACTGAAGGTGCAACAAACTGGAGGTGCAACAAACGCACGGCTGACTTTGTGGATTGTTCACAACTTCAAGGAAAGCATGCGCCATTTTCTTGCTGAGAGGTGTTCAACTATTCCTACTGAATACTGTTAGCTTCCACTAAAAAGAGGGGGTGTATGTCCGGCCCAGAGCTCTTCTGAATGATGGTCAGAGGAACATTATGTATTACATAATGCATACAACGTATATTTCACTCATACCTTTTCTGATGTTGGCCTTTGCCTTGTAGGTAGACATGTTCATGAAGCCCTTTCCTACCACCAGTTTATAGGTACAGATGTTGCAGGAGGTGGCTGTAGAGGCGAACCAAGACTTGCACATGGAAAGAGCAGACAGAGTAGCAGTGACAACCAGCATCCTCTGTGCGTTTGTAGTGCTATTAGGCTGGTGGTTCATCTCAGTGATGTGAATACACTATTTTATTTCACCATAATATCTAGGAGTGCTGTCTATGTATAAGGTGCTGTAAAACATGAAGCAAAACTTCGAAGCAGTTTTCTGTTGAGAGAAGGGAAATATTGACAGGCAGCTGGTAAAACACAATAAATCACTGTTCAAGAATAAGTCAGAGAGAGGGAAAGAGAGCAGCTCTGTGGGTGTTTTCTCTAAAACCACTGCAAACTTGAACACACAAAAGTCTTGGCACAAATAGTGCTTAGGAACATCACACTGAAAAATGTGGTGACCACTGGAGGGATTTGTGAAGGCAGGCAAAACTTCCTATATCTGTCCTCAGCCATCCAAAGTCAACAGAGTGAAAATCATTGCTAATTCTCATCTTTTAACCACTGGTCTCATCTATCTTACCTAAAGACCCCATGTGAACTGTGTTTGAATGATGTTATGATGCTTGATACGTTAATCCTGCATTTATTTTTAATTTAACTAATGATGGTTGATTGTTATTAAAAAGAGGAATGTTAGTTTGTAGATGGTATTATTTGTTACCTTTTGTATCCAGGTCATTGGTTTTCATATTTTTTTTTTTTCTTCCTATCTGTGACCTTCCTCTTCTCTTCTTTCTGTTTGAAATATCATGTATTGTGAACTGCTTTTCTCAGTCAGCTTTTGTGGACCTCTTAGAAGTGCACTGGCAACCTCCAAGAATCCCCAGACTACAGGTTGGATATATCCGGTCACATTTTGCTTCTTGTAATCATGCACTGTGGACGTATTTCCTTTTCAGTACAAACAAACAAACAAAAACAAACAAAAAAACATTGTAGCTTTTGTTCATTTTTTAAAAATTCAGCTCCAAGGCTTTTAAAGAAAGTTTATTGTTCATGTACTGTCACTTACAGATTTTTTTCCTACGTTTCCAGAAAATTATATTCTTAAACATATGCTTGGTCTAGGATATCTACTTTGGAGACAGGTAACACCTGGGCCAAATAAGTATGGATTTCAGAATTTAGATGTCTTGGTAGGTATTGATTTTTGAAGTCTTGCTGTTTATTTAGAGAAATGCTGTTCTGTTCAATATTGCAAAAATGTGACAGTGACCTGCTGCCAATAATGCTAACTGTTACCTGCTGTCTGTTATATACCCATAGTTATCTGCTTCTACAACCAAATTATCTGTAAATATATACTGGTAAGGCAACAACACAAATTACTCTTGGATCAGCTTGATTTTTAGACATAAGTTTCTGTTCTTCCACTTGTCCTCTGATGGGTTCCATCAACCCTTGCATTAGTCTTAGGAAGTTGGATAGAAAAAATCTTAGCTAGTTTTTATAGCCTTTCTTTATAGATGAGCACCAAGATAGCACTTTCAGAAAAAACAGTTATCTGGCTTGTTTCATTTTTTTGTTTATAAAGGAAACATAGGATGAGTAATTTAGATGTAGGTATCATGTATAGATTTAAAATATCCTTCTCTGAGGTAATTTTCTACTCCAAAACCAGCAAGTTCAGGGGGCAAAAAAGTTTCTGAAAAGTTCAAAAAATGAAGTTGGGCATTAACTAACATACGAATTGATTTGCAAATAAACCATCATAAATTCTCAGCTTTTTCTTGGAAAAGTTAAACCTTCTCCTCTGGGGGAAAACTATCTACTCAAAGCTTCCAGTAATTATAACAGCACCTTTCAGTAGAATATTTAATAGCCAGTTCTTTGAAAGAAACTACTCTTCTGGTCTTTAAAACAAACACTCCAGAAGATGTTGAACTGTGTAAACCTAGGTTTTATTAAAATGTGAAATGTTAAGCTAGAACATAGCATCATAAATTCAGAAAGCAAGAAGAGTAGAAGTAGGGGTGGGGAGAGACAAATGTTCCCCATGATTATGTCTCAGTGCCTTCCTGCATCACACAATGCCCACACCTCTCAAGGTTTCCCATCACCTCTGAAGGGGGCTTCATGCTGGGTCACCTCCTTGTTGCCAACAAGCTCATACTCCTCTCAGGTTTCTCCCGGTCCCAGATAGGCTGCAGGCCAGCAGACATGGATAATGCTTTTCCAGAGAGGATTACTCTGATTAAATGTTGACATCTCTATCAAAGACATAAGCATTTGAGCAGCCACCACTCTCTCCTCTCTTTCTTGTCAGTGCAATTCTAACCAATGACATTGAGGATAGAATTTTCTTCAAACTAAAATAGGTAGAAAAATTAGATTACTTAGTTTACCCCAAATGTAGGGTGACCTGAGCTTTGCACGACTGCATTACAAACACGTGAAGCCAAGTGCTGTGATCCTCCTTTGCAGTGTTTGCTTTATCAAGCAGCTTGCTCTTGAGCAGAAGCTCCTCTGAACATTCCTGATTGCCTGTTGGACAGGCACAATCTCCTCCTTGCTTAGAGGGGCTGCACCTGACCATCATCCTCTCTCCGCAACAGGGGGGACATTCACCCTTCCTCTTTAGTAGTCAGATAAATCCATTTACACAATAGTATATATTGAACCTGTATATGTATATACTTACATACTTGCACAGAATAATTTTTTTTAAAAAGCTTAAAAAAAAGGCATAGACAAAACAAAGTATTATGAATGTAGCCTTTGATTTTAGAGAAATTCCTTGTGAATGATACCAGTTGTCTGTACTAGGTTATTGCAGAGACTCCCATCTTTCACAGATCTTCTTGCTATTCATTTGAACTGGTCTTATTCCTCCTAAAATACTGTAGTCTCACTCTAACTACTTTGCTGATGATTCTTAATTGTGATTCCTGCTCTGTGAAAAATGAAAGGACTGTATCTGTGCTATTAGCTGTGAAGACTGTCTTTTCTATTTCAAAAAATACTGTTTTGTCATATTACAGATACTTAAAAACTCTAAACATGGATATAGTTGAGCGGTAAATAAATATGCTGAAAAATCAAAAGTTGCTAAGACAATATTGCGCTGATGACATACACACAATGTAGCCAGATGCAAAACTTCAGGCAAATGTTTATTACTGTGCAAAATGATTATTTTCCATACAAAAACTAATGCATACTGCTTTAAAATTAACCTCGTGGCAGCATGGCTGAAAAGATAAGAAGATATGACCATATGATACTTTTTCTTGAAATCTTCTGTTTATCCAATTCTTTCCTAAGAACCAAAGGAATTCCCTATATTTTCCTAGAATTACTTTGCTCCTCAAGAAATGTTGTTTATAACATTCTTTTTTTTTTGCTTTTAGAAGATTCAGGGATATCTAACAAGTTGCTTCTCAGCATGTTATTATTTTACTTTTGTCCTTGTTTTTTCTGTTTGTTCCTGTCACTTCATCTTATGTTCTTACTCTGCTGTTCTGAGGGTAGAGGAGGCGGGGGATGGAATGAGTGCATGAAGGTAACTCCTCACATGAACCAGAAATATGCCATAATTCAAAAAGGAAAACAGCTGAGAAAGAATAAATCTTGTTTTAATGTGCCTGAGCTTGTATTAAAAAATACAGATGTACTGTATGCATATGAATTTTTTGATTAAAATATCTCTCACCAGTCTGTCTCTTTAATTAAATAAAACCTGCTTGGTATTAATCAAGGCATAAAGAATTTATGCCCCAAATCCAGATTAATTAAAAGCCCAGAAGCTTGAAGAACAGACTGTGTATAAATACTAAAATAAATCAATCTAAACATAATATTTATGGATTGGGGCTGTGTATTCCAAAAATATAAATAATTCCAGGAAGTGATTTATGGTAGATTCGCTGTGGAAATACGTTGCTTATTAGCATATATTTAAGCATAAAATTAAGCAAACAGTTTGATTTACAAATTTCCTTTTTTAAACACTTAGTTTTTAATTATAGCTCTATTGTAACACTTTCTGATGGTTAATTTCATATCAAATCATGAGAAATTTACTCTTTAGTCTGCCATATCAGTAAAAAATAAAGGCTGAAAAATTACTTCTGTGGTCCTGTGGATTTGACAAAGCAATATTAAAAACAATATTTGTCTTTCCAGGAATAATGGAGCAGAAGTACCATCAATACTTTTGGTAATATTAGTAACAAATACTTTGGTTTTGGAAGGAAAATCTTTTGAGTTTGGCCTGGAATTGAAGTCTAGGGCAGAAAATGCACATGACAATGTTGTGAGAGCTCTTTGAAAAAAGGGAGGTGATACTGGGATCCAAAAGCAGCCTTTTGTAATGCACAGCAAGCCACTAATGAAAAAAATGAATGAAAAAGCAGAAAGCATTCAAGAGATTTCTTAATCCTTGCCCTCAGTGGTAATTCTGTGCCTGTATTAACTGTGCCTCTAAATAGGAAAAGTTTGCCTTGACACTGGCATTGGAACTCCTTTGCGTTTGGATGTGGATCTGAGATTCAGTGTCTAAGTCTCAGGCTGGAGATTTGGAAAATTTCAGTTTCAAGTGAAAATTCAGCTTTGAGCCTTATACCAAAAAGCAGTAATCAGGAGACCATTCTCTTTCAAGGTTGAAGAGAAAGGTCACAGTGGATGTTCCAGTTTCATTCCATAGTTAACTACAATAGCCTGAAGATCTCATAACTCACGAAGCTCCAGAGATTATGTTCACACATTTACCTAATCCACTAAGTAACAAGTTGACGCTAAGTGCCAGTTTGGAAGATAAATGGACTACTGTCTCCACTGATACAAAAGATATTGAATACTCTGCCCAGAGAGCTGACTGATGGCTGCAGTGGCTGCACAATAGTAATTTCTATGCAACTGCAAAATAATGCAAATTATTCCTTCAATTGCCAGCATTTCTTATGGTATCAATGGCTGCCAGTTACCACAGCTGTGAAGACAATGCATGTCATTGCTATAGCTGTCAAATACTAGATTTAACACCTGTTTGCTAATTTTGAAAGTGCAGAGCACGGGCCACAAGATAATGACTTTACTTGGGATGGGATAGGAGTGGAAACCTTTGAAAAAGAAAGTTCATATATATCATGAAGACATACATTTTCCTGTCGAGGCCACCTATTTTTTCTAGTGTCCCTTTCCTCCCTTTGTCCATGGTAGTGACACTGCATGTTGTTAAAATGATATTTTTGTTCCAGACAGGCCTTCTTTTCAATGAGTTTTATATGAGGAGATAAAAAACCTGACCCAGGCTTTTGCAAGTTGTTTGTGGTTCAGGTAACCCACCTGAAAGTCCTAATTTTTGACATCTGCACATAACAGCTGGTAATGAGTATTTGGATTCCGAAAGTCTCTAGTATTTAATCTTTTGCATTATACTTGTTAATAAGGATAGATGGAAAGCAGGTGTGGTAGTGGTTAAGAGGGTTATTGGAAGACATAATTGCTTCAACTATTGTTTTAAGCTCTGCTTTTTTTTTTCTTCTTCTTCCTGCACAGTTTGTCCTTCTTGCAGCTGTCAGTTGCAGCTAAGAGGGAAATGTACAGCTTTTACGTTTTCTTCAGTATTTACAAATGTAAATGAATACATAGAGAAACTCCAGGATTAGATTTTTTTTTTTTTAAATGAAAAGTCTGAGCATTCAAAATGAAGCAGCTGAGCTGAAATATGTAGTGTAAACACACACTGTTTAATTCCTTCAGAGCTGTGATCTAATAGTAGCTGGGAGCCAGGGCTGCTTGTGTTCTGCTTCTGGCTCTAATTTTACTTACTATGAAAGATACAGGCAAGTTGTTCTGGATCTGTCTACAGTGCACGCTGCAGCATAGTGCAGAAGTCCCCAGACATAGCTGGGTACTGGAAATCACAGTGGTATGGAGTGCTAGTTTACCCTGCAGAGAGCAATGAACCATGCATCATGCATGGTCTGCTTCAACCCATTTTCAAATGTTGCATGGCAGGAACAATCAAGTCTCACCTCCTGATGAGTACAGACTAATGACAGCATGATTATTAATGCCAGTAACAGACAATGGGGTAGAGCATAAATATATATTTGATTCATTTGATTTATTTTGACATCTCAGACTTTCATAAAACCCATCTGAGACTAGTAATGAGTTTGCTAATCTGGGTTTGGTTATTAATGCATAGATTAGAACCTGCCTTGAAATGCGAAATATGAAGAAAACTTTTAAAAAGAGAAATATAATCATGCCAAAGCTTTCTACAAAAACAGGCATGCAAACAGAAAGAGTTACTCTTGTGAGAAAGCTAGCTAAATGTTTCATTGTTTTGTTATTTTCTATATAGAGGTTTGGGACCTCATAAGAACAAATAAATCTTACCAGTGTACATTAGAAAAAAGAAAGCATTTCCTGCTAATGAAATAAAAAGGAACAATTAGATCAAATAGTGAATGTATAGGTTAGTTTGAAGTCTCAAGTTATCAGTATACTGTAACATCAAATACCATTATAAATATTAATGAAGTCAGTAAGTGGTTTTGAAGCTATTTCTCATTTCATTGTACATGTATTGTTTACATCAAGTATACTGAGTCATTTACCCAACATATTTAGGAAAAAAACCTTACATACCTTGTAAGATGTTGCTGCATGACATTTGGCCAAAGATATTTTAGCCCAGTATTTTGCCAGATGCCTGGGGAGAAGTTCTGAAGTGGATGACAAAAACATGTTCTTTTCCAGGTGCTTTTCTAGCTCCCAACAGTTGTGACTCAGGAACTTCATGGTGCAGCCTTTCTATTTAATAACCCCCAGTGGACAGTATTGTTGTGGATTTGTCCACTCACTTTTTAATAGTCATCCTCCACAACTGGTAACAAGTAATTTCATAGCTCAGCTAAACTCTCTTTAGTTTAGTCTCAACTTATCGCTTTCGAGTTGACTTGATGTATCCTGTTTATTGCATTGGCAGAGACAATACTATTCTTCTCTATTTGCCCTCTCCATGACACTTCTGGTTTTATAAAGCTTCTCCAGCTTGAAGAATCCTAGTCTGCTTCACCTCATGCCTCTGACTGTCCTTGCCTTCCTTCTCTCTACCTTTTCCAGTTTTACCACATCCTGAGGCAGAGAAACTGTAACTGCATGAAGAATTAATTCAAGGAGTATATAAAATCAAGTAATTTACATAGTTTAGGAATAAAATCAGTATAGTTAGGAAGCATCCTTCCTGAAATCATATGCTTGCCCTCTATTCCTTATCTTACGTTAACAGAGAGAAAAACAACTTCTAAAAGCTTGATATTAATATTAATTGTCATATAAGCTTACCTTGTTTTCTAATAAGTGTTAATTTGTCATGTGACTGTTTAGAAATGGATGTCTTTTTTGCCTACCCCTATTTCCGTTCCATAAACAGTTAGATAAAACAGAGAACTTAGCACTGTAGCTTCAGAAGTGTGCACAAGAAACTACAGTGCTGCTGAGTTTGTCTTTTATTGTGTATTGGGTCTGGCTGAGATGGAGTTAATACTCCCCATAGCAGCCCTCATAGCGCTGTGCTCTGCATCAGTAGCTCAAAAGGTGTTGATAACACACCAGTGTTTTGGCTACTGCTGAGCAGTGCTGGCACAGCATCAAGGCTGTCTCTCCAACATTTTTGCCCCCCCCTCAATGGCAGGCTGGGGCAGGGCAAGATCTTGGGAGGGGACATAACCAGGACAGCTGACCTAAACTAACCAAACAGATATTCCGTACCATATGACGTCAGCTCAGATATAAAAATCTAAGTAAAGGGGGACGGAAGGGGGGCATTTTTGTCTCCCGGAGCAACCACTACGCGTACTGAAGCCCTGCTTCCCAGGAAGTGGCTAGACATAGCCTGCTGATGGGAAGTAGAGAATAACATCATTTGTTTTTCTTTGCTTTCGCCCACGACCTTTGCTTTCACTTTATTAAACTGTCCTTATCTTCACCCACGAGCCTTTTGTTATATTTTCTCCCCCCTGTCCAGTTGAGAAGGGGGAGTGATCGAGCGGCTTTGGTGGGCACCTGGCATCCAGCCAGGGTCAACCCACCACATATTGCAAAAACAAGTCCTCCAGATTTCTTAGGTTTGAAGCATGGCGAGTGTGTGGGGAAAGGATGAATCTTCTCATGTTCACCCCAGCACTTGAAGTGGACCAAGAATGATAGTATTTCTCATGAATTCTCTTTGGAACCTGGAGATTGTCCATGATCATACTGGCATTTTTTTTTAATAACTTGTATTTACTCTGCAACTGGGATTATATTATTTAAGTTTTCATTCTTTGCAGCATTTAATGTTATCTGTGTATTCAGAGAACTCATATCATCTAGACCCCTAAGTGCAGTGTCTGTCTAGCTGTCTGTCTGGGTTCCACTTCTGATGTCTATTGTATAAAAGAAAAAGTTGACTGGAACAACCGGTTGACTCAAAGGAGGGTGATACTACTAAATCTAGTAGTACTATCAGGCTAATCATATTATTTATTGATTGAAAGTGAAAGATGGTATCTCAATAAACACCCTGGAAAATCTGGTTATTTCATAAAGGAAACCACAGATATCCAGTCCTTCTCCAAGAGACTTCCCATGGGATTCCGCTAACTAAATATAGACATCTATTCTGAGCTGGTCACTCCAGGCTCCTTCTACAGCTAACAAAGGGGACACAGAGAAGTACACTGCACCATTCAATTTACTAAAGTTGATGTCTCAAATATTTAGGAGGACTTGTGCCTTAATAAGTGCCTGCCTAGCTATAAAGGAAGCTCTTCCCCCACACACACATTCTGCAGTCATACCCAGTAGACTTTCTGAAGTTACTAGAAATGAATTAGCTCTCTCTGTCCCTACTGTTATGGCTTTCTCAACACCATGGAAACATGGAAGCCCCATTTCTTGCTCTCAGGAATGTTAACTGTGAAAATGTCAATGCAGAGATGAGAAAATAAAGAGCAACTGTCACTCTTCAAACATGTTTTTGATGGCATTTTTTATTCTCTATCTTAAAATTGTTCTTTGATGGTGATGTGATCCACACAACAGTTGTTCAAATTGCTGATTTCTTTCATGAGAAAAAATTCATCATGGTTTGTATGTGTGTTTTCCCCTTCCCTTCTTCTGGATGAATTATATCAGCTTTTTCAATTTGTTCCGCTACTTCCTTTGAAAAGGTTTGCAGGTTTCTTTCCCTTTTCCTTTACTCCTTCCCTTGCCCCACCTCACCCTGCCTCACCCCACCTCCTCCTTTCCTCAACTAATGGCTTTATTCTTCAGCCTGTGAATAACTGTTCTGAATTGTCCACAGATAATTTCCTCAGAATGAAGAGTCTTTCCATCACATGATCTGATTTTTTTTGGAAGTTAAAATTCATATCAGTCAGTGTCCTGATTAATACAATGCAAAATGGCTCTTTTCATCTTTGGTGTACTAACCAAATTATTTTAGTTAAACCTGTACAATCCCATTGATTTTAAAAGGACTGCTTAGGTAGAATTTAGTTCTTTTGGAGGAGCTGATATGGGAATGCAATATATGCCAAAATCTGCAGTAAGAGTGACAGGAATGTAGACAGCACTTCAAATACTGTCTCACTGTCACAAATTAAGTTGTGATCTCATCGTTGTCTTTCTCAGAGGTATTCTTAGCAAGGCTATTACTACTGCAGGCAACACTAGATGCTTCTCTGTATTCCTTTTGAGTATCTCACTGCCACAGGCCAAATTATGAATCGTCCTGTGTAGCTACACTCTGGGATAAAGAAAAAAGGTTTTCAAAGTGAAATTAATGACCATAATTTTTCTTTTCATTATATCTTTTTATGACTGGTTTTACAGTGGGAGAATATGTATCCATTGTGCAGGGTAGAAAAATTAGAAAAATAATAACAACCATATTCTTAATAGTGTTCTGAGTTATTACTTTACCTGAAAAACAAGTTTTATCATTATTTTATTCTCTCTATTACTTCTTTCATTTGCTTCACTGTTACCAGTATAAAAACAACAGCAGAGGGCTATTCCCTGTCCATTAATAAAATTATCAAGCAATTGTTTTATTTTTATGAAACTGTCCTTTCTTAATATTCATTTTTGATACCCTCCTTCATTAGAGCCAACTTTATCTATCTGTACATATTTTTACGTGTCACTCATCATTATGCTATCATAATCCTATAGACTTGACAACATGTTATTCAAACATTACTCCAGCATCTTATTTTGAGTTTGATGTGTGGGAATGCAAAGAAGACATAACACCCTGAAGTTATCATAGTCCTTTGAAAATGTCCATCACTTTGATGGGAGCCAACAACTGAATCTCAAATGAAGTGAATTTTCTTGGCAGGTTGATTTTGTAGTAGCTCATCTGTTTTACAGTTCTGCTGTCTAGAAAACTGTATCTTGCCCCCAGTCTGGAACGTAAGAACGGCAACTATGGGACCATTCTGATTATAAGCATTTACAAGTACTTTAAGCCATCTGTGGTCTGATTTCCAGAGGTATAGAGCACCAACAGCTCCAATGGGGACTGGTCACCAAACCAAGGGTACATGTGAAGAAGCCCCAAGGACTGTTGCCATTGCTTCCTCCCTCTTTCTGCTTCTTATTTGCCCACTTGCTGCCTGTTTCTGAGTCCTTCCAGGAAAGGGGAGCTGCTGTGGGCTCCTGGACCCATTTTGGCCAAGTTAAGGGCCCAAGCTGATCCAGATCCAGTCACAGCAGGGTCCAGTTAGGTTTGTTAACTTTGCCTCTGGTTTGTGGACAAAGTGGTGATAGTACTCCCAGCAGCTAGCACAGCAAGGTCCCTGCAGAACTGGATGCCAAGAGAGGAAGCATACCTTTATAGTTAAGAGCTGACTGTGGTGGTATTGTTGCAATAGATACTTTCAGCTGCCTTTAAAGAAAATATTTTATGGAATGTAACATTTTTCTGGAAATCATTTCAATTGTTTAGGCTCCTAATTGTTCCTAAAAAAAAGAGGTGAGAGACTGAATATTTTAGTACCTTAACAATATGTTGTTGGTACAATCAACATGTTACTGTTTAAAAGGCCTTGCTAATCAGTGCTCCAGAACATGCCTCTGTATCTCGGTACTCGTCTGATATTCCAGAAATAGCTCCTTCAGCATGATATGTAGAATTCCAATGAGTTTATACTTCCTGATTAATGTGATATTTTGTCAAGTTGTTGACTCTGTAACATTAACATTTTAACCTTAATTGGAAAAAGTATTTCTGTGTAGCAAGGATAATCAAAGGCAAAATCAATCTTGCTTCTTATGAAGAGAATTATTCACCGTGCATTTGGTATTTTGCATTATTTAGAGGATACTTGTTTTTCCACAGCTAATTGATTCAATAAATGGTCTTTCAGAAGCCTGAGAAGGATATAGAACTTGAAAGCAGGGATTTAAATGGTGCGTATCTCTATTGTTGTGGGTTGATTCAAAGCATTCATTTTGTATAACTATTTACTTGTATTACCTCTCTCAAAGAAAAGTAATTTCTTTAATTTGATGACATGACGTAAGTATCACAGTGCCACTGATTGATTAAATGTTTGTTGGGTTGTTTTGTCTATGTTACTCTAGCAGGAGTTACAACACCCCACACGAGAGGCTGAAAATTTCTTAAACTCATTGTTGTAGGTGGATGCTTTAGCTGAATGGATACACCAGAAAGAGCAGAAGACTTGGAAAGACTTCATGTGCATACCGGAGGTAAGAGAATGTGGTCCTGCTTGCTCTTCTATGGTCCTGATTTAACCACTGTCTTAGCTCTGAGCCTAATATATCAGAAAAGTCTGGCCTTGTGTGGAACCTCCTGTGACTAATGTTTATTTTAAAATCCATCAATACTATTTTATTTTTCAATTGAAAAATTATCTCAAATTAAGATACTTTTAATTTTGTACTGAAATGTCAAAACGTGGCACAGCAACTTTAGAAACTCATCATTGACTGTCAAATCTTGTGTTTCAATGGCAAAAATTATTTTGAGAAGGTTATAGCCAGGTCTATTGCACAGTGATTTCTCTTAACACACAAAATGATGCATATATATTCTTTTTTACTAATATTTATATAAAACATCTTTATACAAAAGCGGTATTTGATATGGATTGACCATACTTACATTGTTGATCAACTATTACTTTTCAAAGTGATTTCATTAATGAAATTCAGTAGTCTTGTAAAATATATTTTAAAATTAGTTTTTCCCCTTGTGCCAGCATTATTAAACATTTGGTGATATACTCTACATAATCATACTGTATGATCTTACACCTTAGCCTTTCTTTGTCATTTCTTAATTGCATATTGATGAAAAAAGAGAGTAAAGTGACTATTTCTATCTGGTACAACATAAGCAGTGGATGGAAGTGACAGGGAAAATGAGGATTCTTGCTGCATGGCAGTTGGCTTTTGTTTTACGGGGTTACATTGTTTCTTGAGGGAACCTGTAGCAGAACATCAGCTTTTCTATTGCATTGACTAAACATCTGCCTAAATTTTAGAGGCTGGCTGTACGTTAGCTTGTGCCTACTACGAAACCATTTCTTTACAAAATGCTTTTCTTTGTTTACAATTGAGACATACAACTGGAAGTGACCAGATCTATAAGGTGCTTGAAAATGGACTTGATGGAAAGTACTAAACTTCTCTTTTGTTATAATCTGCAATGATTTTTTTTTTTTGGCATCAAATGCTTTCTGTATTTTTTATCAAATCTAATTTCCCATCCTTTCTTCTTTAATCTATAAGCAGATATTGAAAGAAAAATGAGCACTCAGAATATTGATGGAAGAAAATAAATGTAAACCATTTCAGAAGTTCACAGATTTATTTATCAGATCTGTTTATTTGAAAAAGTGACATGCTTGTTGCTAGTCAATGAATTAATAATACATTATTTTCACTTCCTAAGGGAGTCACAACTTGCTGTCCTTAGACCCTGATCTCTTAGAGGCTCTTTGTAGGAAATTATGCATATGAACAGGATCTTCCTCTAGGAAAGCTGGAAACACTGTGGTTCATAAATGGAATTTTTTGTGGGGTAAAACTTGGTCATGTTGGGCAAGCCTTTGTGGAAATACCCCTGCCTTTGTAGGAACTTGATGGAGAAATCCCTAGGCAGACTGGCCATGAAACCTTATGCAGATACCCAGCCACATGTGTGTTCAGATACTGAAAGAATATTTCTCATGCTCACTTTCAAATGCTGGAAGCCTCTCAGAGTTAAACCTTGCCTTCATTTCTGGAGCTTTGCTCTTTTCCTTATTTTTCTGCCTGAAGTACATGATCTGAATTCTTCATGTTTGAACTTGAAATGAATCATACAGTTAAAATGCTAATTTTTATGCTGAAAACAACAAGGGAAACTATTCTAGAGAGTAAGCGTAGTAATTAGTAAGATAGTAATTATGAGAAAATTATCAGTTTCTGCTAATTTTTTTTGGAAATCACTAACAAGTCACAACCAAATAAGGAAATGAATGTCAGGACAAGCCACCATACGACCATATGGCTTATTGAATTGAAAGGTGTGCATTAGATGCTTTTACTATGGGTTGGCTATGATAAAGCTGTGGTGTGGAAAAGAAAGTTAAGGAAATTCTGTTCCTCTGTCTCATAACAGAAGAAGAAAATACATAATGAAATGTGAAACTCTGATTTAACTCAGTGAATTTATTATTCTGCTTATTATAGTGACATTTTGCATTCCCCATATAGATTCCCTGCCTTGCAACACAACACTTCAAATTGACAAAACTGATCCTAACTGGTGCATTCCTCTACCAAGTGGAGTTCTAGTGGCCTCTTTGAGCAGGCATGCTGAACAGCTGATATTGTCAATTTCTTTCTTTTTCTTTTTCTTTTTTTCTTTTTTCTTAATTGGTCTTACACAATGGAGAATGAATTATGTGGAAATGAAACTCAAGAAAAGGTAACATGCATAAATTAGGATGTACTATATCCCTAGATAAACTTTATCAGTCAGGTTAAGAGAAAACACAGAAAGACTTAGGACTATACATTAATTTGTATTTACATAACAGCATTACCTAACGGTTTAGTTCTCCGTGTAGACAAACTCACAGGTACATAAAGCAAAAAACTCTCCTCCTAAGAGGCAATGTGGGTGACTTTAATATATGCCAAATGGTACAGAAAGAAATTCATATTATTGTAGTAAAGATTTCTTGACCTTAATAGACCTTACAGGCTTTATTTGTTTCCCAAAGTTTTTGTACTAAAAATGCATTTATAAAAGAGTTTAGAAAAACATATTGGAAATGTTAGTCTGCACTGCAAAAATATTCTTTAACAATTTTAAATGAAAAGATTTTCCAGACTTTGTTTGGAGGGAAAAAAAAGAAAAAGAAAAAAGAGCAATTTACCCACAAAGCTATGCTCACTGTAAGAGGAAGAACACTATTTGACATCTGATTTTTTTAACAGAATTTAGTTACCTAACCAAACATTTTGACATCTTGGTTTTATTAAAGCTGAAAAAAAATTCTTCTCAAAACAGAATCTCTTAACACGTCACTCTGATTTTAAATTATCTTCTTGTGTAATCTAGACTTCATACTCTAAAAGTCACCTCTGCCTCTGAGGAGAGGCTTGGCCTACTGATGTCATGGCTCTGATGTTGAGGGAACGAGTTGTGAGAGACTGAAAGAGTTAATGTCTCAACCATTGTGGTGGGGCAAGTTCTGCTTAAAGACAAACCCTGCACAGCAAGGAACCAAGGTGAAAAGCCCATCAGCTCAGACATCAGCAACAGGAGGGGGAGGGCGTGCTGGAGGGTGCGCAGCTCCCAGTTCTGATAAGCTGTTCTGGTACAGAGATCAAACAATGGCCCTGTCTGCAGGGAAGGAGAAGTTACTCCACAAACGACCCCCAAGCCCAAAAGCTCACAGACTGTTCATTAACCTGCCCAAAGGAGGGGCAAGGATGATAAAAGGACGCCAACTGAAGCCCCGGGTGCGCAAGCCCACCGGGACTGGACCCCTCGGCTGACTGAACCAACGCTGGACCCAGGACCAGTGAAATCTTTCTCTCTTCCTTTTTCTCTCTCTGTCTTCTTCTCTCTGTCTTCTCTCTTTCCTTTTCCTTTTCCACAATCCCTACACCTCATCCATTTCAAGATATAAACCATTGACCAAGTCTGAGACTAAGAGTGGATCCAGCCGCCCCTGGGCCCTTCTCTGAGGAGGAGTCTGGAAAGCAAGGGGGTCTGCTCTGAACCTCGTGACTCAGTGGGAGGGATCTCCTTATTCCCTGAATTGATGTATATTGTTACACGGTTTACAGAAGTAGTCCTATGCCAATTCCTGTTGTGAGAAACCCTGCCACCTACTACCATGCCTCCCCAGTTCAGTTTGCTTCTGTCATGAATAAAATCTTTAACTGATCGTTTGGTGTCATTTCACCTTAATTTAGCCCGATGGAATTTCGAATTAAACACGACTCCCTGGTCTGTCCAGTCTGGGTCATGACAGGAGTCCTCAGGAAAGAGGAGGGACAGGGTGCTCTTCTCTCAAGATAGACGGGGACTCATGTAATTACTGTGTGAATGTTAGGACCTTGTGTCCCTGGCTCTGTGGATCCTCTACATTCAGTAGGGATCAGTGGCAATCTAACCAGGTGGTTTAAACACCCACATCTCTCTCCAAGGGAAGGCCTGATATTGTACGCTTCACATGTCTCCCTTCACATGTTCACTGCTACTGCATTTTCTCTACATTCCTCTTTTCTCTTTCTCTTTTGAGGGGAATGCCATAGTGTATTGGGTTTGTGTGGCAAGATTTTGGTAGCAGGGGTGGCTTCTGTGAGAAGCTGCTAGAAAATTCCCCTGCGTCTGACAGAGCCAATGCCAGCCAGCTCCAGGATGCCAAGGCCAAGCCCATCAGTGATAGTGGTAGTGCCTCTGGGATAACAGATATAAGAAGGGGAAAAAAAACCCCAAAGCTGCGCAATTGCAGCTAGAGAGAGGAGTGAGAACATGTAAGAGAATCAACCCTGCAGACCCCCAGGTCAGTGCAGAAGGAGGGGGAGGAGGTGCTCCAGGCACCGGAGCAGAGATTCCCCTGCAGCCCGTGGGGAAGACCATGGTGAGGCAGGCTGTCCCCCTGCAGCCCAGGGAGGTCCACGGTGGAGCAGATCTCCACCTGCAGCCCGGGGAGGACACCATGCTGGAGCAGGTGGATGCTCCTGAAGATGGCCATGACTCCATGGGAAAGCCCACGCTGGAGCAGTCTGTTCCTGAAGGACTGCACCCTGTGGAAGGGACCCACGCTGGAGCAGTTTGTGAAGAACTGTAGCCGTGGGAAAGACTCATATTGGAGAATTTTGTGGAGAACTGTCTGCCGTGGGAGGGACCCCACGGTGGAGCTCGGGAAGAGTGAGGAGTCCTGCCCCTGAGGAGGAAGGAACGGCAGAGACAACGTGTGATGAACTGACCACAACCCCCATTCCTGTCCCCCTCTGCCGCTGGGGGGAGGAGGTAGAGAATGCAGGAGTGAAGGTGAGCCCAGGAAGAAGACAGGGATGGGGGGGAAGGCATTTTAAGATTTAGGTTTTATTTCTCATTATCCTACTTCAATTTGATTGGCAATGAACTAAACTAATTTCCTCAAGTCGAGTGTTTTGCTTGTGATGGTAATTGGTGAATGATCTCTCCCTGTCCTTACCTCGACCCACGAGTCTTTTGTTATATTTTCTCTCCCCTGTCCAGCTGAGGAGGGGAGTGATAGAGTGGCTTTGGTGGGCACCTGGTGTCCAGCCAAGGTCAACCCACCACACATAGTGACGGTAACAAAAACTGGAACCTCTGCTAAAAATACATTAGATATTTCTGCATGTAATGGACTTCTAGACAGCATTTAGGTGCTTGCTGTGGCTGAGAACATACATCTCCAGGGCTTCTCTACCTTTCTGCAAAGGATCTGTACGTAGTGATAAATAACATTATGCAAATCAGACTCACTCTACTTGACTCCTATAAAATATGTCATTCCTATAAAGAGCACCTTTGAAAAGAGAGAAAAAACAAAGCTCAAGGGATTATATTGTACCTCTCCAGTGGTTTTCAGACTATGATATGCACGTATGCATATTTATTCATAACACTGAAGGCTCATCCTAACCTCCCTTTATTGGCCCCCCAGGAGTTTGCCTCCTCTGAGGAGTGTGGGCAGGCAGAAGGCTGCTCTGTGCCAGGGGCCAGCCCAAAACATGTGGCATGGGGTGAGCAGAGCTGCCATCAGGCTTCTGTTTGCTCTGTGGATGCAGTTGAGGCTCTGTATGTTTGCAAGGTCCTGAGGAGCAGGGCTTGCCTGCTGCTCCATGAAACACAGGGCAGGTCTGGGGGCAGGTTGTGATCAGGGACTTAAGTTGTTGCTGTAGTTTGGGCCAATATAGGACCCCATTAATTAAATATGTACCTAATTTTAAGCATAATTTTCAATTGGATTTAATCATCTGCTCCACTTGTCTGTATTCATTATTTTAAATGCTGGAAGAGACATATACATCTAAGACGACCAAGGGGAAGCAATGTATTTGTTTCCCAAAACTGTGTGCAATTTGAGTATTTTATTCCCTCTTGGTAGTAGCCTGAAATTTTATAATAATGTGTTGATATCAAACAATGCTGAAAGGAACCTTGCGAGGTTTCTACTTTTCAGGACCACGTTTCATCCCTACCTCCTAGAAAGCACCTATCTGCTTCGTTCTTTATCCATGCACCTTTCAATGCGTGGTACTATTGCCCTCAAGGGTGTTGAGATACCTAAATCACATTTAGATGCTCCCCCTAAATGATTTCCTCAGGATCAGATTAAAAGTATCTAAAGAACAGAAAAAGTGTTTTCTTGTGTTGTTATGTCAAGTCAATTCATTCTTTGTCAGTTAAATGGTAACTAGATCCACATGTGGATCTAGAGTAATGGTTCAAGATACATCATTCTTCAACTCAGATGCATTACACAGTCTTTTCAAACTGCTGCTGAGGTAATCCTTTTCTTTTTTTCTCTCCCTCAACAGAAGAGTTCAAAGCTCTTCTAATTGCAAATGACCTTGAAAGGTTCTCCTTAGACAAATTAAAATGCAGCTTTCATAGCATTTTCTGCTGACTTCTCTTGTGCCTAGAATTCAAATATTTTCATTTATTTATGGAATTTTGTATTTTGTTGTACTGAAGAATAATAGCCTCTGTATTTTTTTTTAATTTTTTTTTAAAGTTATCAGTGAATAAAAACACCTACTTTGAGACCAGAGCAGTCAGCTGATAAAGGATGGGGAACTGTCATTAAAATGTATTTTAATTGAAATTTCAAAATGTTCTGCTTTTTTCTGTCTCCTCTTCTTCTTAAGATCACTTAAGAACTCTTTTTTTCTTTTTTTTTCTTTCTATCTGGAGTTATTATAGATTAAAGCTGTCAATTAAGGAGGCCCAAAATTGCCATTATTAGGCCCTGAGTTAGTTGCTTAAAGTGATGAAACATTAATGCTTTTTTCTGAATGCTTCATTGCTAGATGTCTGCTCCAGGTTTTGCCTGAAAAATTTGTTTTTAGTTTTAGCAAAAATAGTACACTCACTTCAGAAAGTGGGTGGCAGAAGTGCTCAGTGGTTTGTCAGAAAACTTTGGTAAAAGCTTTTTCCCCAGAAACACCGGAGTCGTGGAGCAGGGGGTTACAAAATAACAAGGAAATCTCTATGAGATTTTTCAAGATTTTTTTACTTGGATGAGTTATGACCTTCAGAAAATAACCATTTACAAATACTCAACAGAGAAAATGTTGATACTTTTTCTAGTCATTTCCATGTGTGATAAATGTGCTCCACCTTAGGGATGGCACAGTGAGCATGGGCCCTTCATAGGGAGCTGTAGAGTATCCCTTTGCTCAGGGTGGCTATATCTAATCATAGGATAGGTGCCAAAGGTGAAAACATGATTTTGTGCACTTTTTTTTTTATCACATTGTTGCAGAGACTGGTGGGAGAGAAGTGACAAGAAGTGTCTGACGCATTCCTCTTTCCCAAGTGATGAGTGATAGGAAAAGAGGAAATGGCCTCACATTGCACCAGGGAAGGTTTAGATTGGGTATTAGGAAAAATTTCTTCACTGAAAGGCTTGTCAAGCATTGGAACAGGCTGCCTGGGGAAGTGGTTGAGTCACTATCCCAGGAGGTACTTAAAAGACGTGTAGATGTAACACTTAAAGGACATGGTTTAGTGGTGGACTTGGCAGTGTCACGTTTATGGTTGGACTCGATGATCTTAACAGTCTTTTCCAACCTAAATGTTTCTATGATTCTATGATTCCCAGTAACCAGCATGGCTAATCACTTCTAGGTAGAGCAGTTTTCCCCAACTTTCCTGCTCATGATCTCCCTGTAACTTTATATTCACTGTGCTTTTAAGCTTGCAATCCAATTTAGGGCTGCAATCCCTAACCTGGCAATAGATTTATATCTTTCCTTGATTTTATAGTTGTTCAAGATTTTTTACCTGGAAATCCAACACTCTTGGTAATCTGAACCCCACGTACTACCTCCTCGCTCTCTTTATAGGTGCTATTTTACTTGTCTGCTAAACACTTTTCCTAGGTTTTGCTAGACTGACTGACTGCTGCCACCTTTCCTGTACCCCATGCTGTGCAATAATCTGGGAGGGCTCTGTGTTTCTAAAGATGACCCAGCTCTCAATACAATATAGTTCTTATAAAAAATTCTTTGATACAATTGAGCCATGCACACAGATGCAGAATCCTCTGGTCCCCTACTTGCTGCAATCAGTGATCCTCCCTTCAAAGTCCAAGATTGCTTAGCAGGTCAAAATACTATAATAGAAGTGTTTTAAGGTGGAAATATTCTATTTTATGTTGCAATTTTTTGTTCTTGAGGCTCAAAAACTTTAAGTCTTGAGGGAGAGTCTGAGTTGCAACAATTTGGTGGCAATTGATATTTTAGAGCAGGAAGGAAAAAATGTCAGTCATAGAACTCTGGAGATAGGTGTGCTCTGGGGAACAGGATAGAGGTACGTGGAAAGCAATTACTGACAGATCAGCGAGTTTTACATGTGTCTTCCCTCTGCAAGTGACTGAACATATAATGTTAAGATTATACTTGGCGACCAAGAAGATCACCTATAACATTCTGATGCCTGCTTCTTCTTAGTAGAAAAGTAATAGTATTCTTTCAGTAATATAGCAAGGGACTCTGTTACCGGAGCAAGTAGTTCTGTCATTTTAACTCAATTTTCTCCAATGCAAAGAGCACTGTGCAGAATGGACAGCTGAGAAATGAGAACATATGTTGTTACTGTAATCCATAAAAGTTTTATTTATTTTTCTACTGCTTTTATCAAGTTTCTTGCCTTTTTGCTTGACTTTAATATCTTATTAAGGAAGACAACAGGCGATATGAGATTTGTGGCCAAACATCATGTAAACCTGGTTAGGTTTCTCTATATGTAGAATCAAAACCTGTCACATAAGAATTTCAGCATGACCTTAGTGAAGAGCCATCCTTTTTGAACTTTGCTTGTCCTGTGTGTGCGTAATGTAAGCTCATTTATTCAGAAATCACCTCCTACAATATGTGGGCGTGTGCCACTGACTGTAATGGGTCCTAGTCATGCTCAGGACATCCAGGTGCTATAGTAGAGATGGTTTACCGCTACTTCCTTTTCATTATCTAAATTCTTCTGAAGAACTAAGTGTAGGTGTTATATGATCACAACTAGATATATCAAGTAAATTAGTCACTGTAAATTATTTATGGCATTTTAATAATTTCTCTGATCCTGTCTGGAAAAAAAAAGTATGTTGTAAAATTACAATTCAGACCTCAACTATCTAATGGAGCAAAAAGACTGCTGTTTTCAGTGATAAACAATGGCCTTCAGCATAAACCCCCATGTAATAGGAAAGGAACACAGCATCTACTATTAAAAATCTATTTTGGCTGAAGATGTGTGATCTACAAATTGCTTCTAATAATTGCTAGAAAGTGAAACTGCAAACAAGAGATTCTCATGTGACAGAGCATGCTTGAGCCTCGCAGCATGGTACAGGGAAAACATTTGGATTTGTTGTGGTTAAAACAAGTCAACAGAAGGAGTGTAAATGTACCGTACGCCTTGCAGTAAATAAAATAAAATGAGCTTTAGCTCTCACCACAGAATTAACAATTCCTTACGTGCCTACCCCCAGCTCAGCTCTGCTTCTCTCCTTGTGAAATTCATAGCTGATCTCAGTTGCTGTTTATTCCACGGAATGTAGAAACTATTCACCGGGGATTTTGTATTCTGAATTGCAATATGAGAGCAGGTCAGAAGTGATGACTCTCGTTAATTTAGGGGAACTCGTAGCAATGCCTGAAGTTAAGACTGCTTAATTGATTGTTACTGGTTTCCAGTTGTTTTCCAAACTGAAATTCTGGGCTGCATTTTTGTGTGCTGTGTGCTTGCTTTGGGGTGAGATTGCTTGGAGAGATTTATTAGGAGATTCAGAGAATAATTTAGAAATTCAGAATGAGTTGCTGAAAACTTGTTCTGTTTACATTTCCTTAAATTGTTTGCTAAAATAAAGTCCTAGAAAACACTAAAAACCTGTACTATTTGTATATCAGTGATGCCTTCTCTGAAGCTGTATCCTATGATGTGGTCAGTTCACTATTTCAAGCAGCACTTGTTAGACTTTGGCGCCTAAACCCTCAGCTGATTCTCTCCATGCTGGGTTTGCTCCAAGCCAAGACTGCAATTACGTTTGGGGTTTTCCTGCCATTGCACCTCCTCAGAGAGGAATGATTTCAGCTGCAGGTCTTCTGTAAGTACTGTAGCACATGCAGCAGACCTCAATGCATGTCTCAGAACCTGAGGCTGTCTCAGATAACACTAGATACTATATTTAGGCAACTGCATTTGACTTTAAGATCAGATATCCTAGAAAAACTTCAATTTTATGTAAAAGAATTTAAATAAGATATTTAGAAATGAGGCACATAGCAGCACAAATAAGTCTTTAAAAGTAAAAGCAACTAAAATATACAGGTCAGGTTTAGCAAGATCATGTATGCTAGGAACTAACCAAAACAGCCCTGCATATTTATTTGGCTGGCTTTATCAGTAAGCCAGCGGAGTAAACAATCTCAGGCATTGTAGCAAACAGAGGTTTTAAATTGCTGGCTTTTTACAAAAGTGATTGATCCTCTGTAGTTTAACTTAAGGTTTCCTTCATTTTGATTTAAAAGATTAAACAATCGATTTAAAAATATTTTATTTATAGTATTTTCTAAAAATGTTTATTCTGGTATTTTTCTCTACATAGTCTATGCAGCAAGCCTGCTTTTCCAAGCAAATTGATAAATTCTAGACATAGCTGATTTTGCCAAAAAAAATCCCACAACCCAACAGAACCCAGGAAGAAGAAGAAGAGGAAGAAGAAGAAAAGATAGCCTATTCAGATTCAAAATACAGTGAAAAATTTAAAATAAGTTGTTTATAATTTTAATCTGCAATCTGTGTAAATTATGTAAGCCTAAAATCAAGCTTTATTAAAGACATAGCCTTAGTGAAAAGTCCTAGCTTTTATGGTATTTAATATGATAGTAGCATATTCAAAACGCCTCTTATTTGATGGTTACTGTCTACTCGTTATTACAGGTGGGAATCAATAGAACCCACTAAAATTTTAAGTCAAATATTATACATGGCAAGAGATCTTAATTTCAGTTTCTCTCTTGGAAGCATTCTAAAACTCCTTTCTCTTCCTGTATTCTCTGCTTCTTGCATTCAAAATAATATTTTCTTAATTTTTTTTTTTTTTCCTGATCCTGGATTCTCTAAAATTTGTTTACATCTTTGTTAAAGTGTTTTTCCCAAAATCAGGCACAATATTTCAGCTGCTGTGTAGAGCAAAATAATTATCCCCTGAGTCTTGTTCTGAGAGTGAGTTTTACCTCTTCTTTTGAGACCATGTTATACCATTCATTTGTAATTAGTCTGTTGTCCATCGAAACTTTCAGACCCTTTGCTGCTTTAATGGTACTTGACCAACTACTCATTATCTGAGCAGCAAGATATCCAGGTCTCTGTCCTCTTGGGTATTTCTCCATAGAACAGTGGCAGAACATCCATTTACGTGGCTACTGTGGCCAGACCATTGGCTTTGCAAGGACCTCCTCTAGCCAGAACCTCCAAATCAGTCTGATTTTCCTTGCAGCAACACCAGCAATGAGATATCACCCTACCTCTTTTTATCAGGTCTGGCCTATATAGGTTTTTACAGGGCTGGCAAGCTTCTCTATATGGTGTGTTTCTTAGGCGTGAAAAGTAGGACCCTATCAAGATGCCTAGCCATTACTGTGACGGTGAGAGAAGGAGTAACAGGACAAAACATTTCTAAACAAGGCTCTGGGGGTGTTTCCATCCCTACTTTTGTCGGCTGCTGTGGGATGGGGCTGCAGTCGGTTGGGCCCCTGGCCAGCTCCTTTTCCTCAGGGACCTCATCTCCTTGCAACTCCCTGACACTCACCTTTACCCACATTTACCTGTGCCTGCTCCAGGGTTATACTGGTATAGTCACCTGCTCCCAGGCTAACCCTGCATCAGGGACTTTTGGATGCTTATCTGAAATGGCATTTGCAGTTTGTCATCCAACTCACCGGAGGAGTGTTGAGTGTGCTCTGCTGCACAAGCAGTGACACAGGGTGACATTTTGCTCTGGGGGAGAGTGGCTGCCAGCAACGGCCACTATGCTAATTTGTTAGTGGAAACATCCAGAAAGCCTGATAAGAGACTTCAGAATGATTTTTTGGAGGCATATAAGTTTAATGCATAAACTTTATGTATGTATGTATGTATGTATGTTTATGCAGAATGTGGTACTCCTTGTTCGGTTTGCAATATTTATAGTCTTGCTCCAAGAGCTGGCTTAAAACACATTAAAATAAACACAGTTTGGGTGACCAGCTTCACTGGAGCTATGTTAGTTTACAGCAAAAATCTATCTATCATCTGAGGCATTGCAGAAACTAGAGAGTAGGAGTCTGCAAAAAAATACCTCTAAAATGTATTTATTTTGGATTCCCCAGGTCTGTGAGATAGGGGGTATGTATAATGTTACTCAACAATTGTAATTAATGCCAACTGAAAAGAAATTAACCAACTTCCTCAATGTAAAATACGTAAGAAAGCTCAAATAATTAATTATTTTCTAGGGCAATCTCAGTGACTCAAATTCTCCTAGAATCAGTAGCAAAACAACTTGTAACTTTTTAAAAAGGACTCTTGATTATTCAAATAAATTCAGAACACCTGTAACCTTAGCTTTTTTTTTCTTCTTAAAAACACTTTTGGGATGTTTTGGGCCAAAATCCAATTGTCAATAAGTGTCACAGACAAAACTTGGCCACATCATTTTGCAGCTAAGAACCTGCTAAGAAGCAGTTGATTCTCATCCTTGCTGGAAGACATATTGAGAATTACAGACACAGCAGGCTTGCTGCAGTTATCTGTTCATATGTGTTAAAAGTAGGTATACAAGTCTTGATGTTGAATTCTGGAGGTTTTTCACCTCATAAAACATTGCGGTGATTATAAAACAGCTTTTTCTCACTTTCAGACAGCATTTTACAAAATCAGAAAGAATACAACCACAGGCTATAGCTTTGTAGCTGTCTCTAATCATAAAAAGTATTTTAGATTTAGTATTTAGAAAACATCTGTCATCATAAGAACAAGAGGACTTTAGAACCAATCATCAAAAATGTGAAAGATGTGAAGAATCTCAGCAGGGGCTACTTGTAAATAGTCATGTAAGTTGTAACAAAATACCAGTGGATGGGCAAAATGAGCAGTTAGAGGTACCTATTGCTCTGAATAATTATATTTATGCAAATATTTAGAGGTAAACAGAACAGCAATCTCATTTTGAGGACTGAAAGCACCTTTGTTCAGAAGATACCAGGGTGACTAGATACTAAAGTCTTTATTAAAAATTATGAATAACTTGTATTTTTTATTGATGCTACCTTAGTGGGACATGGTATCTACTACTCCAGAATTTATCTCTTTCTTTAGGTTGTAGAAACTTGGCAGCATGCTGCAACACCACACCCCACCCCAGAACAGAAAATATAACACTTATTACACAGCAGAATATGAATAAAGATGACACTGAAGACAGATGCTGACGGGTATTGGAAATGGCCCCCTTCTGCCTGCAAGAAAAGCATGTTCAGGGTGGTGCAATTACTTAGTTGCTCACCCACTAAAGGCTACATTGTCATGAGATCAAAATCATTACACTTTTCTTTCATCTGGTCTCATATAATTTGTTTGTTGGGAAATAGCTTGCTGTCTGAAGATGTATTTTTCAATAGGCAGAATTGGAACATTGTATAAAGTAAGGTTTATTTCTTTAGCTTAAACTAAACACAAACACACAAAAAGGCAGAATAAACCCCTCCACCATCTCCGCTGAGGCAAAGCAGTGAAACCACTCTGAAGCCTCTCACAGCATTTGAGAGAATAAACTGAGAAGTTGCAGCTGAATAAGGATTCAGGTGGCTGTTTAAGGGCAGCAAGTGGACCATTTCAGCTTAGCACTTCAACAGAAGACCACCAGCAAACAGGCTGACAAGTTCTCAAATTTGTGTTACGATGGGGTTTATAATAATGGGTTATATATGATGTGCTCAGGAGGGCAGAGAGATCATAACAGGGTATGTCCTGTTGACATCATCCAAGCTTTCATGGCTATGTTAAATCCAACTTTGTTAATGTGAAATGCCAGAAGATTTTCCAAGTTGTTTAGAATTCCCTGAGTTATTAATATTTTGGGGTTCTGGGTATATCTTTACAGGATCAACATAAAATTATGCTTTTTTGTTCCATTCAATTTATACACTTCAGAAAACTAATTTTTATGCTTCCAATCAGAGAGCAAGTTAAAGTGATCATATTAGAGTTTACAAATTTCTGCAACATTATACAGGCAAAATTGCTTAGTTAATTTTCAAATAGCTTGGAAACTGATTTTTAATTGTAATTGCAACTGAAATGGAAAAAGGGTACCTGTTAAATATTTGCTGTCATTTCAAATTGTAGTCTGGAAAAAATGCTAATTAAAGCAGTGGGTCATATCTTGCGGTGTCAAAAAGAGATGTGATGTTTCCTTTACTTGGAAACAATAACATGCTGTTGACTGCTACTGAAGTACAAATCTGACAGCTGCCAGGAAAGGGCAAGGCAACCACATACTGACAAGATTTTCACTTGTTCAGTATTATGTTGAAGACCTAAGGAAAATGAACATTCCAGGGAACAAAGCTGTTTTGCTGTGATGAAACTGAGACAAAGTGTTTACAGCTCCTCCTATATGGACTAGACTTTACATAAATGCACAGTGAGTTTCTAAATTGGTTTACACTACTGAAAACATACTCATATGGGTAGTAAGTTTGCACAAGTGACAGTATAATCACAGTGGGTAATATTCTGTGAGCTGCAGGACATCCATAAATGTCGACGGTATTGTCTTAAAGCCACTTATGTCTAATTTTCTCCAGAGGGAGAAAAATATTCTCCAATCTACAAAAAAAAAGCTCTTCTTACAGAAAACAAACAAACAAAAATACCCCCCCAAAAATGCAAAATACCAGAGAAAGAAACAGGTGTGGTACACTGTCATTTTCTGTTGACAGAGCTCTTGACTGTGAACTTGTGGGCAGTGGCTTGGGTTGCAAATGGACAGGGTGGGGGGTTTTGGTTCCCTTCCAGATCATCCTCCTCTGAACGTAGCCACTGACATCCAGTCCTGCAGCCAAGGTACAGGGCTTTGCTCAGAAAAAGCTTGCCTAGTGGGTCAGATGATAGCTCAGCTGCCCATCAGGAGCCCCATTTTCCTCCAAAACATCAGCTGCCAAGTGGTTTCATTACTTCTCAGGAACATTTTCCTATTAAGACTAGTGATGCCAGATATCTGGCATTGTTTGAAGCTATGGGCCTTTAATTTCCTTCTAAGCTATACTTCCTTACAAGGCAAAAAAAGCTCTAGATCTTATCAAACCATAGACTAGGACCATGGTTGTAGATTATGGAAATGATCGTAAGGCAAATAAATAACAAACACACTTTTGCAAGTTCAGTTTTGCATATGGCAATGCCAATGGCTTATGCTATAAAGAGAAATTCTAAATCTCACATTGACTGATGAACTAATACAGCTAGTGCTTCAAAAGTCGATACAGCTGTGTACACTGTATGCTCAAAGATTCTGCTTTAAGAGAAGGATGCTGCTGAAACATTTTTCTTTATCCCAAAGATATTTTTTCTTGCTGTTATTTATAATATATATCTTAGAAGCTTGAGAATGGAAATTGCTGGATTACCTATACTTTTTGTCTTATTTGTATGTGAATTCACCAGCTTGTCATGAAACCTGGGCCATTGCCATTTAAATAGCTAGCTCTTCCATTTTTCCTTGAAAAGGAAAAAAAAAGTGGAAGAGAGAGAAACATAAAGAAACATTTGTTTTGAAGAAAAATCTGGAGTGAAAATGTTTAAATAGTGGGAAGAAGGATTGTGCTTGGAGCTTATCAACCTTCACAGTGCCCCTCTGTTTATTAGGCAAATGAGATATGAATTTGTTTTTTTTACCGTTAAGTCTTTCTTTCCTGAAGTTAAAGGATATCTGAATATCAGCATGATCTTGTATTGAATTGTACCATTCTTCCTTGTGTTATAGAGCATTTTATTGATTCAAATTACACCTCTGCAGTCCGTCTAATTATGGGATGAAGTATTAAATGATCTGAAAATCTAGAATCCACTCTATGATTTCTCTAAGAATTCAGTAACCTGCAATTCTTTGCCTTCAGATATCTTCCAGATCATGTGCTAATTCAGAGCTGAAGTAATTTTGCAGTGGTCCTAAATAAATGCAAAATCCAAGGACCTGACAGTCCATTTTTAATCCATTTTTTATGTTCTTGTCCTAGTGGTACAGGAAAGATTACAACATGATCTTAAAATGAAAAATGTAAATACATGGCATGTTTGGGATAGGGTGAGAAGTGTCTTTATAATTTACTGCTACTCTTCAAAGATATTGCCTTCCCAGCAGCTAAGGACCTGATACAAAGTACACAGAAGTCAGGGAAAAAGAATATAATAGACATTGATGATCTTTCTATCAGGTCATTTTATTTCACGTACTGTGGAAGTATTTACACCGTTTATGAAAAATTTTGAAATGAGCAGATTGTGTCCCCCAGTTTTTATTTGAATCCGTTATAAGGATTCATAAAGAAGTGATGTTAACAGCTTTATCAATCCTTCCGATAGATTAAAAATTATTCTCTGTTCATATCAAAGTCTCATTTTTTCCAAAGGGAAAAAATAAGCCAAATTCCTTAACCTTTGCACATGATTTATAGTAAATCTGCTGCATTAAATCTATTGTTCATACTTGGTTTCATTTGTCTTGCCCTATGCTACACTTTCTGTAAGGCAATAACACTGTTTTCTTTGGCTGATTTATGCTAGGAATGTAAATTTGAAATTCCAGGTGTAGGTACTGCACTCCCTTCTCAGGCTGAAAAACCAAAGGCCCTTTTGAAACAGAAAGAAAGGGAGATAAGCCAACAATAAGGCCATTTCCTCAATGTTTGGAAAATCTTTTACACTAGTTCATGCTGTGAAGCCTTGCAAATACATTTTAGTGGCCAGCTAGGAGTCACGGGGAAAAAAGGGTAGGAAGATACACAGCAGCTGTGGGAAATGTTCTCACCTATGAGCTGCATGGAAAGCCAAAGTCAGCGTGGTCTCCATGTATGTAGTTGACCTGCTTTTGTTGTGGGCAGTTGCGTTACTCAGGGATTTTTCCCAAGAAAAACACCCTCACTTAGCTCTGATGTCCTAAGGGCATTTTCTGCTCAAAAGGTTCAATGGCTGGCAGAGACACTAAGTCCCATCATCCATGTTGCATTCCTCTTCTTAGAAATTAAGACCGTTCTGCTGCTCAAAGAAATCAAGAGACTAAGCTGTTAACCAATTTATTTCAGGGGGTCTCACCATGAGCCATGTTAATGATGGCTAAAAATATAACAAGGAGTTGAAGAAGGAAAATGTAAGCAATATATTAATTAGGAAAAAAAGCTCATGAAACACAGTAAAGTAGAAAAAATAGAAAAACAATAGGTATTTACTCTTGATAAGGGAAAGGAGAAGACAAAAGAAAGAAATAGCCTGACTAATTATGAAAAAATAGACATATAAGAGAAACACTGAAGAAGAAATGACAGATATGTGAGGCAGATGACAGCTTTCAGAAACAGAAAAAGATTGCGTTACAGTCTCCTGTGTGCTGGGACAAAGCTCAAAGCAGTGTAAGCGAGGTTTATTTCCATTACTAATATCCACATAGGAAACAATTGACACAGATGAAGAGAGATTAAATAGAAAGCCAAGGATGACTAGAAGAGAGTTTTGGAGAATTGTTACTAGAGGTCATCCATGCAAAAAATGCAAGTCTGAATAGATGGAGACCTAGTAAGTGAAAAATGGAATACAGACATTCACAATGATTACATTTGTGTACTGCTTAAAATTGCCAATTACTTACATACGATCGTCCTCATTTGAGCCATGCTTTAGAAATATACATGGCGTGAAATAGTTGTGGAATATTGCCCCAGTAAGGTATAAACATACGTCTACAATTATAGGTTTTGTTTGTGTTTTACACTGAAGGACTATGAAATAAAAGAGACATTGAAAGCTGTTTAGAATGATGTGATGGTCTGACAAATTATAGTCAATGTCTCAAACATTTGTTAAAGAACTTTGGTGGAGAAAACGGCCTCTGTAAAAATGCTGGAGTTTTGTGAACAGGATAATGTGGCTGGAGGAGAGGGCCCCACGGAGGGTGGGACCGCACTTCTCCAACGCGACAAATGATTAAAAAAGAATTAGGCTGTTATATTAGGGCTGAAGATTGTAGACCTATTAATTGCTAAATAAACTTCCTTTGTCAAATTTTCTGATATGAAATATAGAAAACATCTCTGGAAAGAATTATTCTAAGGGATAATATTCATTCATGTTCAGAAACTAGTAGTGAGAATAGTAAATACTGTTATAAGAAAATGCCAGCTTTCACACCTCAGCATGGAATCCATTTTAAGCATAACACCCATTTGTAAACTCGAAGAATCAAGGCTGTAGCCTTGGGATTATTCTCAAAAGTAATCATTGTGGCTATGAATGTGTTTGAAAAAATTATGAAACCCTAACATTATAATGCTACAAAGATTAAACAGGGCAATCCAAATGCTCATTTTCATTCCAAGATGCTATACTCAACATAGAGCATCATTGTTAATGTGAAAGACTTGGTTAATCAAAGTCTTTCCTTAGATAGAGTACAAGAGATGCAGTGAAGTGATTTAACCTTCAGAGCATCAGCTCCTGTAATTGAACCACACATTTTTATTCACTGGGAAACAAGGCAGACTATGGGTGGTTTATTGAAAGTGACAGAAAAAAGAGGACAAGGTTTTGTTAAGTCCAAGAAGAGAGAGTATAATATTTTAGTAAAAGCTTATGAAGCTACCAAGCAGCTATTGAATATACCTATAAGAACATTAACACAATCCTTCCTTTTTCAAGTGCAGAGAAATAAAATATAGTTACTATTATCAAAACAGAAATAGTCAGGTGCAGCAGGACATCCTTTTTTTGATCTATCATCAGGAGATTCAATGTATTAGGGAACTTTTAACAAACCCTAGTACAATGAAAAACATGTGTTCTATGATAATAGTACCTGAAGACAAGTAGTTTATTTTCATTTGGATTCAGTGCATGCTAGGAGAAAGACTTCTTCACAGGCAAAAAGTATAATAGAATAAAAATATGCAATTAGCTGCTCATGCATTGGTGGACATAGCTCATTGCAAAGACAGCATGAATGGTAGGAAAGATCAAGAAGAGACTAGAGGAATATTCAGGGATCTGAAAACTAAAAAAAAATTATTGTCAATCACCTTCAAAAATGAAACAGGAAAGCATGAAATATTTTAAAAATAAAATAAGCAAAGAAAAATAACCAGAAGGGAAGCACTGGAGAATTTAGTAAGAAGTTGAAGTTTTCTTTGGCACAAGACAATATGCTAGAACAAGAAATAACAAGCCAAAATAAAGCAAGCGTAAAATATATATCGATATCAAGGAAAAATTCCCAGTGGGACTCTGCTGGGGAATGGCTGCAGACTATTTTCCTAAGTGGAATAGTGGCATTACTGTTACTTGGGTCTTTTAAAACTGGCTTGTGTGATGCTTTAAATCTTACAGATCCTGAATTCTTGGTTTCACACCATGAATGTTTTTTTTTTTTTTAAAAGTAAACCAGGATGCTTTTCTCAAGGTATCGAGTGGACAAAGTCACCTGGCCTTACTTGAATGCATGGGCTCAGGCCCAGTCCCTGGCTCAGCACTTCAGCACCGACCTCAGCCAGGCTGCCAGACATTGTACCGAGAGGTGCTTGCCTCGGGTCTCTGCTCCCCTGCAACCAGTCGCTGGAAGGACATGAACTTTCCTGGGCTCCAGCACAGTTCCTGTAGCAGATGTCTCATCTTGGCCAGTTGGATGGGAATTCCCAGGAGGAGCTCATCAAGCACCCACATCCATGGACACATAGGAACAACGGACAAAAGGAGGGCTTTTCTCTGACTCAGAAACACGAATCAGTTCTCCAATGATAGCAAATCCAGGTAACATTTTAGGCCATGCTGAACTTTACCCAGATCTTTTCAATCTGAGGAAAGCAGGATTGATACCTATAGCATCTCAGGAGAGTATCTAAGCTATAAGGTAATTTGTGTAGGAATACTTTCCCTCTGCCCATCTGAAACTGGACAAATGTGCAACCAGGAATACCAGTTTCACAGAGCCAGAAGACAGCAGGCAAAGAACAAACCTGGCTCTAATCTATGGTTCTGGACTCTGCTTCTTTTTATATGTAACAAAAATGCAAAAAGTAAGGTAATGAGAAGGAAATGTATAGATGCTGCTTAACAGAAACAGAAAATGAATAAACAATAAAGTAAAAGCTGAAGTGCTATAGCTAATTTTCTTAAACCTCTGTGCAAGATACTGTATCTTTGAACACTTGTTCCTTTCTGAAGGATAATGTTAATAGGATGCTCAAAGAGATCATTGCTAATGAGGATGTTATGTTCAAAATGAGACAAGGAGTTACAGGCTGAGTAATATGTATCCATAATATAAAATACAATGAACTCTTCAAGACACAGAGGGGGCACTAGATCTGGCAAAGAATGTGGACAATAGTGAATGTAGACTGAAGTGCTGTTTAATTGCCCCATAGCTTGCCTGAATGCAACATATGCATCATAACAGTTTCTATCAGTAAGATTCTCTAGGTCTACAAAGGTGTTCACCTGGATATGCTCAGAAGCGCCAAAGCTCTATACAGGTATCTTTTCATTATTCATTCCAAAGTCGTCTTATAGCATACACAGTGAAAAAGAATATACTATTGTTTTCTTTATTTTTATGCCTTTATGTGTAGATACATAGGTAACATGAGTTTGTTAAAATTAAATATGTGAGACTAAATTGCTTCCCTTCTTTTCTCAGATCAGTAACCCTTGGGGGTGACTGATACAATATAAATTCATTGATTATTTGCATTTGCTGTTTTACATAGTGGTTACCTAATGACCTGTATTTGTATAATTATTCAAAACATATGCTACTTGGTATAACATCACCTGCTGTGAGTAACAGGCACATTTCCTTTGCAATTTTAAGTGAGGGCTGAGGGAGATCAGAAAGGATCTGAAGCCAGGAAGGACATCCATCTGTCCTAATAGGTATAAGAATACTGTAGATGTACTTCCACGCTTTCATAGTGTAGAAAGATTGTGAGGTTTGAGAGGTGAAAAGATAAAAGACCCGACATCTTTTAGTTCTCACATAACAGAGTGGAACCATTATAAATTTATGAGTAAGTCTGTTCTGGTACCATTCCCACCTCCCAAGGAAAAAGACAAAAAAAAAAAAAGAAAGAAAAGAAAAAGGGAAAGAAAAACAACAGAACAATGAGTGTCAGAAACCATGATAAAAGACTTTTCTCACAGAATTTGTACTCTGAATTTGCTAACACAAGAAATGTGGGTAGCACAGATAAGCCTTTTGCATTTCAGGTACTGAACTGTACTGCTTTGCCCTAAACTTTTGAAGCATCCAATAGTTCCTGTAGTTATGAGTGTAGCTTTAATATCAAATTTATAGAGCAGAGCTATTAAGGAGTTATTCAGACACTTATATTTTCCTTCAAAAAACGCTGTTTCAGCAAAATGTAAAGCTGATTTCAAAGAAAGTTTCAGCTCTAAGTATTTCTCCAACCCAAGGCATTTCTTTAAGAAAAGAAAAATGAGGTTTAGCCTTTCATGTCAGAATAGCCAATATTTTGTCATTAGGATATCAATCTCTCAGATAGGGAAATTTTTTTTTTTTATTTCAGCTTTGATTGACAAAGGGTAAAACATGATACTGAGCCCAGAGTAAGTCCCCTTGCTGTTCTGACATTGGTCGTCTTCAGTTAATCCTGCTTCATTTTTCTTGTTATGAATACACAGAGTCCCAACTGAACCGCATTAAGGACAAAAAGGTCATGTTTTGTTTTTGCAGGAAAAGTTATAAGACCTAGTTCTACAGTGCACAGAGATGCCCCCCCCATCCCACCCTGATTTAGGTTTCTAAGCAGCAAAAAGGGGCAGCATAGCACTTACTCCTGGGATCAAACTACTGTAACATTTACTATTGGGATCACAGTGGGATGCACTGGTTGCTACTGCTCAGCTCTGGATCACTTTCTCCTTATTGTTCAGCTTGCTTTGGATCCGACACTGAAATAAAGTAGTCTTCCCATACCTGGGACTCTAGAGCTCTTGCCACTTAGGGACTGAAATGCTCAGAGATGTGATCCCTTATTTTCTCCATTGGATCTTTAGTCTACTAAGACGGGACCCCCTTGCTGATTTTAGGGTAGTATTCAACTTGCCTACAGACATCTGATAACTGGCTGTCTAGGCTAGGCTAGTCATTGAAGCCCCCTTCTATAGTCAGTGCAGAAATTCAGACTCCACCAGGGTGTGATTCACCTCAAGAGCTATTGCATTATAATAGGAATTGCCCTCTGAAGGCAACTTATGTCTCTCCATTG
The DNA here is from genome assembly GCF_026419915.1 of Harpia harpyja. Taxonomy (NCBI): domain Eukaryota; kingdom Metazoa; phylum Chordata; class Aves; order Accipitriformes; family Accipitridae; genus Harpia; species Harpia harpyja. Next base: position 96,472,856 of record NC_068940.1, on the reverse strand, counting down.
ACTATTAAGAGAATTTATCCACCCCTCTTAAACTATGCTTCTACTTTATAGGTGGAGATGAATCACATTTTTTTTTTTGTTTCTATTTTCAGAACAAAAGATGGGAATAGTAACACATTCCTACACCGCAGAGTCTGGTAAAGATAAATACATTACAAGGATGGCAGATGTCATATGGTAATTACTGCCATCAAATAAATGTTATAGAAAGAGAGGATTCATGCTTTTAAAAAGGGTCATTTAAGAGCTTTGGCAAATACTGACCCTGGTACAGCACTACAGCTTCAGGTCTGGCAAGACCTGGGTAATCATAAAACCACCACACACAAAACAGTGAAGAATTAGAGTTACTGAAACATTTCTCCATACTTCAGCTTAATGACTAAAAAGTAATGTATCTATACCTGTCTTACGTGTTTTCTTTTTTAAGGAAAACATAACTGGATTGTATACTTCAGTACTGTCAAGCTTCATGTCTCAAAAAATGAAAAAGAAAAAAGGAAAAAGAGGAATATTTTTTGGTGATCAGTGGGAAGTTAAAAAGCTCACTAGTTGCAAAACTGGTGGGAGTCTCCAAGACCAGCAGAAATGTTTGATCCAGTACAATTGGAATTTTAACTATTAGAGTGTCTCAGATCACTTGTTTAAGCTTGGTATATGACAACAGAAATCTAGGTACAGGAGAAATCTCTACATTTTCAGAAGTGACCTATAAAGTTATGCAACATCTTTCATTTCTCACTTTTAGATATTCTAAGCGACAATGACTAAACACAATGACTTCCTTTCTGGGTCATAGTTCTTCAGACTGTATCCATTTAAATGATAAACCCCTTTCATTTTGCTGAACTTTCTGTTTCAGATTCATTGCCTACACTAAATTGTCCCCCATGTCCCAGTTTATTCAAGATCCATTCACTTGCAAGATAGCCCCAAGCCACTAAAACTGGTCAGCACATCGCTTGGAAAATAAAACCTTTGCTACTTTCTCAAATGCATTTGTCTCCTTAGCCCTGAAACAGTTTTTATCCAAATCAATACTGGTATCAGGATAATTAAAATCTGCCATTTTAAAGTTTTGGCATTCTTGCAGGCCTCTCTTATCTGTCAAACCATTTCCCGACAGACTTTGCTTACTGCCCTTGAAATCTATGGCTACATTTTAAAATCTTCTCAACATCATAGTGTGCTATTCTAATTAAAACCTTCATAACTTAGCTGAAATATTTTCATAATTAATTAATCTTTTTCTCCCATGCTTACACTGACAATCGTCTTCTCTTTTGTTGCTCATACCTGTCCCATCATTTTAATTTTCTAATAGTTTTCCCAATTTAACCATGATTGCATTAGTCCGTTACTAAAGTTTCATGGAAATGTATTTCTGGCTCAGAAATGTCAACATGTCATCTTGTTACATTTGCATAGACAACAGTTTAACTCTCTTACTGAAATCCTCATTTGCACAGTACAACAGACAAAACAGAATCCTACGTGAACAAGACACTGAATGTTTGGGTCCTGCTCAAAAAGTACTTTGGTAACATTTTAACAGTTTTATTGACTTGAGATTATTAATATGCCAAAAGGTAGATGCGTGATTAAGTATCTTACTGACTTGGCATCTCAGTTCTTGTGCAAAGGGATTTAACTTTAACCAGTATAATGTCTACTGCCAACAACTGACATGTCAAGAGCTCCAGCTTTAAGAAGTAAAACAGTCCACATGTTGGGATCTAGACAGTTTTCCTATAAAATTGTCTTTTCTCACTTTGCTAATCTAAAAAGTGGCCCAGGTAATTTTCCATATTAGCAGGAAAAAAAGAAAAATCAATACCTGATTATAAAATTGTATTTCTTATCTTCTAGTGCTTGCGCTATCAGTAAAAAATCTAGTTATCACAAGCCATCCAACCTTCACAAGGTTAGTGTGAATTTGCAGTACAGTAGTTGTATCTGTGCTATTTTTTTATTATAGAACTGCTGCATGTACCTTTTAATTTGGTTGTCAGGGGAGACAGGAAGCAATAATTAAGGCTAAAAGATGGGGTATGGAAGCTTTATTAAAGGATATATTGAAGATGGGAATTTGATCTGAGAATTAGATTATGATTAGAGTTGTTAATGCAGCTGTGCCACTCTTGAGTGACAGAGCAGCAGATGAACTGAACAGGCAATTATAACTACAGGAGTCTCCCTAATCTTTACAATCCCAACCTCACAGTCACATCTATTTAAATTAATTTTCATGAAGGCTGCAAATTTACAGCTTCACCAGATTGGAAATTTGTTTGTTTATTATCCACAGGAAATATTTTTAGGGAAGTAAATAGCACTGAAAGCCATCTTGTCTTTCTGCTTGTCTTTTTAACTTGCAGAATTAATAATATGAGATTAATCTGAAGGCTGCTGCATTTATGAAAACTGATTGATTCTCAGCAGCCCAGTGTTATTATGATTATCTGTAGGAAGGTCAAAGGGAAGGCATGTAAAAGTCATAGCTGATTCATGAGTTCCCTATATTAAGCAGAAGATAAAAAAGCAGGCTTGTGTTGATCAGCGTTATAAGCGAGGAATCAGTCTTCCCTGCATTACTGAAACTGAAATTCTAGGAAAAGGATTTTAAACAACTTTGGACATAGTTATTTAAAGATGTCTGTTGAGGAGAGATAGCAATAGTTCATTACTATGCATGCTGAAAACCTATTTTAAGGAGTTCTTTGCTGCACAAAGATTAATTTACCACTACGTTTTTCCTCCTTCACTACTAATATAAATAATGGTTGTGGCTTAAATTGGTATTATATTTTGATAGCCTAGTTTTGAATATACAAAAGAATATGCTGCAGAACTGCTCAGAAACTTGGAAATGGAAACCACGAAACAGTACTCTTCGGTTCCAGAGTTTTATTTTGGAATGTCAGTAATGAATGGAATAACCTATGAACATTTAGAAAACAGGTATTGTTTTTGCAAAATGTTGAGCAGATAGCTGTGGTGAGGAAAAATAAAACCTTGACTTGTAAAAATCAGTGTCAGAAAATGTATTTCTCTACTGGTTGTCATTCAAGAAACCTGGAAGATAATTCCAGAAAATTATCATCTGCAGTTACCATGTCAACAAAATATTTAAACACCTGGCTTTAAGCATGTAAAAACATCCATCCAAGAACAGTCAATAGATATGCCTAATCTTCCCAAATACTGAAGTGCGTGCTGCAGCCCCATCTTAACTCCCTAACAGGGTAAGACTCAATCACATATCTTCATTGCTGACTTGGTTTCCTTCGGAGGGGAACATGGGTCAGCACTCTGGCAGGAAGCTGTGGTACATCCTTACTATGTCTCTGATCTGATTATCTAGGTCACCAGGTCATGTAAAACACCAGAATTTAGCTATAACCAAAGTGAATTCATAAATTTAAAAGCTCAGAGACTGTCCAGTCAACCTGCTTCTCACAGAACATATTTACAAGCTCAAAGTTAAGTATATTCACAATTGGCTGAGGTGGGAATCTCAAGGTTGGGGTACTGTGGGTTTAGTTATATTACTAGGAAGTAATGTACTAGAAAGTACAACTCGGACTTCATATTTTGCTGTTAACAGAAGAGCATTTATTTTCCTATGAACTTGGAAATGTCAGTCAGGTGCCATTTTATATTCGGATAGGTTATTTACATTCTTTTAAAGAAAATCGCTGAAACCTGCTATAGGAACAATGTTGATAATACAACCTAATATTTTTGTTCAGTGTCAATATTTTAAGTTACTCATATTCTTGATCTGAGATGGGAGAGTAGGTGCCAGTGAAACAGAATACTTAATAAAAACAGCTGACATGGGAACGGTTCCTGCGAAGAAGCCATGGTGAAATATATATTAAAAAATATGAAAAATGGTACTGGAATTAGACAAGCAAAATATATTAACAGTTGGAAGTATTGGAATTCCTGTTGTTATGACATATATTCATTTTTCCAGAAGATTAATATATTTGAGATTTGTACTTTTTCAAGATTTGGATTTATTTAAGAAATGTGGAATAATTGCTGTTGTATTTGGAGTATTTACTCAACAAGATAGCCTGCCTTCCTTGATCCTAGCTTTTCTGGGTCAAGGCTTCAAGGACAACATCTAGCATATTTTCTCAGATGTTCTACTTTAGTAGGAGGCTCCAAAGTTCCACTTCTTTTGACTCAGAATCCATGTGGAATAACAGAAATACGTCAAAATGGACACACAAAAAAAATTGAGAAGTTTTTTTTTAAATAAAAAAATTTTACCAACTCCTAAATAAACAAACTGATTTCCTCTTGCAGAAACAAAAAGATACTCATTGATCTAAAATATGATGGCAAAAATCAAACAGAGAATTAATGTAACCTGAGTTGAGAGAGATCATGTTTGTCCAGGTATTTAGAGGAAAAGTCATGCAAAACCAATTTTGGCAATTTATTTTAAGCAATTCTTTCATTTATTCACTTTGCTGTTGTTGACTCATAATTTGAAAACATTCATCACATGTTTAGTCAGGTCACATAGGTAAATGAAAATTGGTATGCACAAATGTCCGGAAAAAACATGTGAAAAAACTTCTCTCTATTTTATTTTCTTATCACTCTTCCTGTCTTTGATTAGCATTGTGCAATTATGACTCCTCAGTATTTCCTCATATCCGAATATTAGTTGATTAATCCTGATGATAATGGATAGAGAATTGGGTTTAAAACCCAAGTATATGAAATATTTTATTCAAGAGGTTATGACTGATCTTTTTAAACATCCTTGACTTATTTGGTAATTATACTATTTATAGGAGGTGAGTACTTATCAGCTGTTGCTATTAAAAAGTGTGGAGTAGATGAGTGAGATTTTATTCCTCCAGAAAGTATTGAATATTTTAAGGCTGAAGGTGATCGGTTTTGTGTTGAAATATATCTTCCTTGTTTATTGATAAGTAGCAATACTATTTAGTTGGTCAGAGTTTATGCTGCACCAGAACTCTGTTCCAAACAGGAAAGAGAGATGCACTGCCACTTCCTTGAATCAGAGGACTTTCCTGGGAGGAATTGTCATTACAGCTGCTGCATATATTTTTGAGTGTCTCAGTGGATCTGGCACCGATGAAGGGTAAAGAATTTCTCCTGCTGCTCTTCCTGGACTTCTGTGAGCAGGAGGCATATGAAAGTGAGTTCTTTGAGCCTTTTCACCTGAATTATGGCTCCTTTGTAAGAAGGGAGAAAAGAACCTTAAAGTGGCTGAGAAATCTGATCCACACACCACATGCATTTACATGTTAAACCACATTTGTAGGTTGGGATCGTTCAGTTCCCCCTCCTTGTCTTTTTAAAAATTATATTTTCTCAGATAAGAAGTTTGCAAGGCCTGATTCAAAGCTCATGAATATCAGAGGGAAACTTGCACTGGTAGATTGGTAGGTCAATTCATGATATGTTAAAATGCATATCTGGCAACAACTTCATCAATTGTCATTATGCATTGCATTTTTAAAGTTTGGGTTTTTTAATGCATAGCAATTAATTCTGAAATAAATACATAGTTATCTTATTTATGGGTTAAAACCACAGGCATCTGAGTAGTTTCATTCTGTGCCATTGCCACCTGGTCTCTTCACTTATTATGATAAAAATCCATTGCCCATCTGCTTAAAAGATATTGAAGATTTCTGAACATCAGCCATAAGACACAATGGAAAGGTCAAGACACTGTTGGATGTACAAATCCATGCTGATTTCATTATAATAATAGTTTGACCTAATACTAACATCATCAACAAAAATATGTAGGGCAATATCCAGGTTTTGAGCTTGTAGTCAGTAAAGTATATAGAGACATTCTCATTACAAAAAACCCAGAAGGTCTTTGATTTAGATCTGGAGGCAGAGCTACACCCATTATCAGAGGGACAACTTCTCTGAATAAAGGAAGGCAAAACCATCCTTGGTGTTACCTAAAAGTTGTTCTTTGCGAGGATACGTGTAGGTTACTGCTCAGTTTAGGCACCTCTATGTGTTAACGTGCCTTGCCACTCAATCCATGGAAAGTACATGTTTTTCAATGTAACCAAATAATTTAAATCAATTTTTAAAACCACGACGCATTTAGGTGTTTTTGAAAGTGCTACTAGGTAAACAACTTTTTTTTTCTGTCCCCAAAGCTTTCTGAAAGTGTGGAATAGATTTATTGATTAATACAGATGAAATAGCCAGGGCAAAATCTGATTCTTTAATTTCTTTTAGTCCCTTGATCCTTCAGAAAGCTGCTTCTCTCTGCATACTTCCAATCACCCAATGATCAACTCCAGATCTTCAAAGCTCCCAATTTAGTCTCTGCATCTAATCTGAGAAAGAGAAACTGCATCAAAAACTAGTAGTATTTTAAGCATGAAAAAAAAACCCAGGCCAGACTTCTAAAATAAACTTTCATTAAGTTCCTAAAATGCTGTCCAAAAACAAGCGTACTTCTGACAGAATGATTAATTTATTGGTTACAACAGATCTTCAGGGGAGAAAAAGAAAATATTTTTGCATTTTTACAACCTCAACAGCAATGCGAGAACCTGACCTGAAACAGGGGCTTGCAGATAACACTGGAACAAGGATACATGCAGAAATGAAGTAGCAATAGTAACTTTGAAAATCTCCTGACACGTTTAAGAGGAAGAAAAAGTAGCATATTATACCTTAAAGAGACTGTAAGCCTATGATATTTACTATGTTCAGTATTTAAAAGCAACCAGAAACCGGGTGGTGCATGAGATTTATAGCTGCATGTATATTTCTATATTTACAGTAAAACATAGCTCATGAGAACCCAGTTATGCCACATATTTTTCTGTTGAGCTAAGACAGTATTTTCATTTTAGTTTTCTATGGTAATTGAATTGTGGTACCTTGCAGGAAAAGACGTAGTACATCTTAAAGTTATTCTCCTTTCTGTATAAGTGTAGAGGGATTCTTCACCGCAAGTTAGAGCTGAAATAATATCCTCACGCTCAGCATCACCCAGGTATTATATGCATTTCCAGAAAGTAAATAGTTTGTATCTTTTTTTCATAGATGAGGAGGTTTGGTGGGTTTGACAGATGTAAATCAAAGCACATATATTTGAAAAATCACATAATAATAATAAGAAAGAGCATAATAATTGTTAACAATTAAGTGAATAATCTCTTCAGTAGAAAGGAGTGAATCCTGCAGCTCAGTAATTCCAGGGTTAAAGTGTTCATTTCGCACATGTTATGAAATATCTGCAATAAATTCGAGTAATTATGCTATTAAGCAGTTCCTCATCTATTGAATTAATTAAACTTTATGTTCATTTCATAACCTCTTTAGACACCCTCAGTTACTGCAGATTTAATCCTCTTTGAACCTTTCTATATTTAGTTTTCTGCAGATTGACTAAGACCAATCACTCAGTGCTGTAAGAATGAGATTGTTTTCTCACTTCATTATACTATTCTTTTCTCACAGATGCCACATCTTTTTTGTAACCTGGGTTGTGAAATCAGACAACCTGTGTTAAAATCTCCTAAAGGTCTATAAATGGGAAATACTATTCCATATGTATAGGAGGGTTTGTCACATTTCAATATATTGTCATTGATTTGTTTTTTTCATTTTCTTTTAAGGGCTGTGTCATCTTCTTGCTTAACATCTTCTGAGATTAATCTCAGCACTACAGTTAATCGGAAATAAAAAAAAATGATGAGCTGTGCTTTCTCTCCTAAAAGTCAACAAAGCGTGTATTTTCCCAATATTTTGCTGTCTGTCAGTACAGCTTGCTAAGATTGTTCAGTATCTAAAGAAAAGATGTATATGTGTTTATATCAGATGGAATCAAGCTTATTTAGATGCCTGACTTTCAGCATGCAGGTTTCCAGTTGTCATCATCAGTAGGAGAAGTAAACACATCATTATGTCTAGCATTAAAAAAAGAGGTTATTATACATCATCTGAAGGCAAAGAAAGAAACCAGCAAGCAACTGACTTACATAATTTTGCTGTCTTGACTTGTTACGGCATTATTCATTCCCATTACTTGTCGCTATACCTGAGAGAAGAATTGGTGCACCTTATGTTGGGATAAAGGGGATTGTGACAGGAAAACTGCAAAATCTCTGTCTTTTTCCAAAAGAGGTAGGAATTCTCTTTGCGCCTTTTGCAACAGGAGGGCAACTGCTACTGCTCTCCAGTTCATACGCTTATTGTGTTGGTAGCAAGGCTAGGCATTCAGCACAACTTCATACATTGCATAATTTTATTTGGGAGGCTATAAATTTAAACAAAAGTTACAGTACTGGAAATGAATAAGTGATAAACTGAATTTGATACTGAGTTTCTAAATGCAAATAATACAGTCATGCTATATTGTTCCTAACAAAGAAATTAAAACTTAGTTGAACAAAATCTTCTTCTATGTCCTCAAGTCTATCTTTATTTAGTAATGTGCTAAAATCATGCACATATGTTAAGTATTGCTGAATAAGAATAGAAAGCTGATGGCCTTGGAAGCTCTGATTTGTAACAATTCTGTATTTTTGAGTTACAGAGGAGCAAAGAAGATATCTTAAAATTTACTGAAATGGGAAGGACATTTTATTTGCCTTGCTGTAATTCAGAAATGGCTGGATGAGTGCTGGAACAAAATTCAAAGGCTTTTTTTGAAAGTCATGGATAATTAAAAAAAATAAGTAAGATATAATTAAGTACTTCAGAGAATTTTAAACATTGCTGGCAATGGATTTAATGCTCTCATTATTCCAAAGAAAATAAAAAACACCCAAAAGCATGCTATTTAAAAGACTAGCCAGACTACAAAATTCTAAGTTCTTTACATCAAGCTGTAAGTAAATTGGCTGGAAATACTTATTAAGTATATTTTCATTTCACTTTCTGGAGACCGAATATTTTCTCAATAATTTAATCATTTTGCCTAGATTTGTATCAGGAAAGATTTACTAGATGTGAGAGAGAAATTTCAATCAAACATCAAATTGAGAAATATACTCTGCAATTGATTTTTTGGTCAAGTGTCTCCTTTTCACAGATTGTCATGGATTTCCTTTTCTAAATGCTCCCCCCTTCACCCAGGCATGGAGGAATATTTTTTATATTGTGGAAAACTATTTCCTGACAACTTTTAAATCCCATGTTTATCATGTTTTGTCTTGTTTGCATGGAAACTTTATTAATATTCAAGGATCACCTCCTCCAAGCTCAGGAGCGATGCATTCCAGCAAAGAGAAAGTGAGGCAAAAACACCAGGATGCCTGCATGGAAGAACAAGGAGCTCCTGGACAAACTCAAACCCCAAAAGGAAGCCTAGAGAGGGTGGAAGCAAGGACAGGTAGCCTGGGGGGAATACAGAGCAGCCTGTTTGAGCAGCCAGGGATCAGGTTAGGAAAGCTAAGGCCCTGATAGAATTAAATCTGGCCAGGGATGTCAAGGGCAACAAGAAAGGCTATAGGTACGTTGGTGATAAAAGGATGACCAGGGAAAATGTGGACCTTCTCTGGACAGACACAGGAGACCTGGTTACTGGGGACAAGCAGAAGGCCATGGTACTCAATGACTTTTTTGCCTCAGTCTTCACTGGCAAGTGCTCCAGCCACACTGCCCAAGTCACAGAAGGCACAAGCAGGGACTGGGAGAATGAAGAACCACCCACAGTAGCAGAAGATCAGGTGCAAGACTATCTAAGGAAGGTGCACAGGTCCATGGGACCTGATGAGATGTATCTGTGGGTCCTGAGGGAACTGGCTGATGAAGTGGCTAAGCCACTACTCATCATGTTTGAGAAGTCATGGCAGTCCGGGGAAGTTCCCACTGACTGGAAAAAAGGAAACATAACACCCATTTTTAAAAAGGGAAAAAAGGAAGAGCCAGGGAACTACAGGCCAGTCAGTCTCACCTCTGTGCCCAGCAAGATCATGGAGCAGATCCTCCTGGAAGCTATGCTAAGGCCCATGGAAAATAAGGAGGTGATTGGTGACAGCCAACATGGCTTCACTAAAGGCAAATCATGCCTGACAAATTTGGTGGCCTTCTACAATGGGGTTACAGCACTGGCGGACAAGGGAAGAGCAACTGACATCAGCTACCTGGACTTCTGCGAAGCATTTAATGCCGTCCTGCATGACATCCTTGTCTCTAAATTGGGGACAGATGGATCTGATTGATGGACCACTCGGTAGATAAGGAATTGGCTGAATGGTTGCACTCAAAGAGTTGTGGTCATCGGCTCTATCTCCGAGTGGAGACCAGTGATGAGTGGCATTCCTCAGGTGTCGGTATTGGGACCGGTGCTGTTTCACATCTTTGTTGTCGACATGGACAGTGGGATTGAGTGCACCCTCACCAAGCCTGCTGATGACACCAAGCTGTGTGGTGCAGTTGAGATGCTGGAAGGAAGGTATGCCATCCAGAGGGACCTTGACAGGCTTGAGAGGTGGGCCTGCGTGAACCTCATGAAGTTCTACAAGGCCAAGTGCAAGGTCCTGCACATGGGTCGGGGCAATCCCAAGCACAAATACAGGCTGGGTGATGAGTGGATTGAGAGCAGCCCTGAGGAGAAGGACTTGGGGGTGTTGGTTGACGAGAAGCTCAACATGACCCAGCAATGTGTGCTCGCAGCCCAGAAAGCCAACCGTATCCTGGGCTGCATCAAAAGAAGAGTGACCACCTGGTCGAGGGAGGTGAGTCTGTCCCTCTACTCTGCTCTTGTGGGACCCCACCTGCCGTACTGTGTTCAGCTCTGGGGCCCCCGAAATAAGAAGGACATGGACCTGTTGGAGCGAGCCCAGGGGAGGGCCACGAAGATGATCAGAGGATTGGAGCACCTCTCCTATGAAGACAAGCTCAGACAGTTGGGGTTATTCAGCCTGGAGAAGAGAAGGCTCTGGGATGATCTTATAGCAGCCTTCCAGCACCTAAAGGGGGCCTACAGGAAAGCTGGAGAGGGACATTTTACAAAGGCATGTAGTGATAGGACAAGGCGTAATGGCTGTAAACTGAAAGAGGGTAGATTTAGATTAGCTGTAAGGAAGAACTTCACTGTGAGGGTGGTGAGGCACTGGAAGAGGTTGCCCAGAGAGGTTGTGGATGCCCCATCCCTGGCAGTGTTCAAGGCCAGGTTGGATGGGGCTTTGAGCAACCTGGTCTAGTGGAAGGTGTCCCTGCCCATGGCATGGGGGTTAGAACTAGATGATCTTTAAGGTCCCTTCCAACCCAAAACATTCTATGATTCTGATTCTATGATTTATTTTTATGTGATGATAAGTTCCTGCAGGCTTTTGATAAATTCATAGTATGCTGTCTATTAATTTATTGGATTCCAGTTCTGGTCATTTTTACTGCTAAATATGTTGTATTTCTGGAATAGGGAAAAGCGGGCAACAAACAGTGATGAACAAGAAGGAAATTTTGCTGGTTTTGAACTCTGTATGATCTGGAAAGACACAATCCCAGTGCCGCTCTAATCTTGCTATAATTTGGTGTGTTTATTACGGCTTCTTTCCAAGCATTATATCAAAAGTGGAACTTGTGACAGCCCTGAGAAAACAGGGTCACAACGTGCTGATTAGCCCATGATGTTCTCACATTCGGAAAGGTTTGTACCTGTTTCTGGAAGCAGCCATCCAGTTGCACATTAAACAAGAGCAAAACATATTATTGGAATAGATAGTGCCAAAAAATGTATTGCTTTGCACAGTAACACAAATGGTGAGTTAACACCACTGAGCTTCATTTTGCCTGTAGGATGTTTATCAATACAAGAGAAAAATCTGTAAATCATTGAGTTTTCTTGAGGATTATTGTGTCTAAGTAACTTCACTAAAACAGGCACTTGACAAATCACTCTTATTTTGCTAAGGATTTCTGTATCTAGATGACAGATCAGGGTCTTCAAATCACCAAATTGCAACCACACTTTAATCAGCGAGATCCTCAAGGAGACCGAGTATCCAGGCAACCATGCAGAAAAGAAACAGCAAAGGAAATTGCTCAGCTCTGTAGTCAGCTAGAGGAGACCTTTGGAAAGTTGGAATTAATGTAGATTAAAAGTCAAACTGTGGCTTTTCAGGTCTGTCTGGCTGCAGCAGGGCTGTGTGCAGGAGCCAAGGGACTGCTTTCTGCCCAGGGTGCACAGACGTCTGCTGGAAGGAGCAATGTCCTCCATTTCTGCTTGTGCCATCTTTCAAAACATGTAAGGTACACTTCCCCTTGCGGTTACTCAGGTCCTCTGAACTCACACCTCCTTGCTCCTTTATCCAGGGTGAACACTGGAGCTGAGCCCTGTGGCATACCACCAAGATCTGTAGTCTCAACAGAACTTAGATAATTCCCTCACAGCTTAATGGGAGTTAGGAAATTCACAGCCATGTGTGCCTTTAGTAATGCCTCTTCATGATGACCACAGTAAAGAGTATTTCACACATATAGCCACCGAGCATTTAGAAATATCTAATTCCACAGTTACCATTAGTTTTTCTAATGTTTACTGCATGGAAAAGAAATATTGCACTGTGCTTGTTGCTACTGTTAGATTTCCAACAGTGATGACAGTGGAACTATTTCATATTTAGTTGAACATTATTTAGAGAAAGATTTAGTCCACTACACCTGAGAAATTGTCTCAGAATCTGCACTGATGGATTAAGCCCTGAAAGTAGAATATAACCCCACTATATCACAGGAAAGTATCCCTTAGTTAAATGGTATTCTTTAAAGCTTTGTTGGGAAGTAGGATACTCTGTCAAAATATTTGCTGCTGATCTAAGTCCCTTGTCAGTAGCACTGTAAAATAAAATCCTTTCCTCTCCCAGCTTGCTGATCTAGTGAATTGTCTTATGAAATCTTCAGTAATGCAAGATGCAAGAACTGATATAATAAACGAAATTAATTTTATTGTAAAAGCAACTGGAGATTTAGTGCATTTGTTCTGTGTTCACAAGGAAAATATTGATTCGACATAACGCAACCTGTAGATCTGTAAAGTGTTGTAAGGGGTAACAGTAGAAATATGCACTGCAGCAGGCTGATTTCCCTTGCTTGGTGACATTTGCAGCTTTTTGACAAGTAAAATACTGAGATTGTCTTTCCAGCTGACAAGAAATCGTTTCAGTGGCAGACACCTCCAGAGGATCTGTTTATCCCTGACCTCAGCTGGGGACCATCCATGCCAATTTGTACCTAAGCTTGGAATATTTGTAGTGTCTATGTTAATCAGCCCAGGAGGTCTCAACCAGCTCTTCTGTTGGCTCTTGAAATGAGCAAAGAGGAGCAGAAGCAGCTGAGGAGCAGTCAAGTATGGCAGGAATGTGCTTTGAAAGGAGGATCAAACCCGTGGTGCGACAGGACTGCTTAGACAAGTTTGAGACTGTAAAATAGTAAGAAATCATGCAGGAGAGACCCCTGTGCTGTAAAGAACGAAGTTAAAGGATGTAGTTAGGAATACATTGAGTAAGGAGGGGCAAGGAAGCTCATGGGTGGGTGCACAGAGTGGAATAGGTAGGAAGCGCTGTGGAGAGAAGGCTGTGAGGGAGCGGGCAAAGCACCCATGCTCTGTGTCAGTCACACTCTGAGGGACCTACCTGTAGTGAGTAGCATTTGAAAGGTGTGCATTGTCCTCCTGGCCCTTTTTGGATTCGCCATGATTCAGCTTTTCATTTAGCAAGTTCAGGTGAGCCAGTGGGCTCATGTGGTTCAGTCATGCCTCCAAGCCTGCTAGATGTATTGAACAGTATTGTGTCCAGTGCCTTCTACTTCCAGCTGAAATAGGCAACTAGACACACAGAGCTGCCTCATCTATAAACAGTCTATAAATAATATGATTGTAGCAATGCAAATAACAGAGCTTCCATCTCTATGCCAAGTGGGAGGGGGTGCTGTCGAGATTTTTGAGAATAATTCTATTCTCTATGGAAAGGTGTGAGCTCTTTGCTATTAATTTTCATCATCAAAGACGTTTCAACGTGAAAGAGTTCTCATTTCACTGCTGTATTATTTTATAGCCTAAATGGATCTTAATGACAGTCTACGGTCTAAGATGTTAAGGATATGGAAACTCCACTCCTTAGGGGTGTAGTGGTGGCAAATTGTACTGTCATGTAAAAATGCTTTTGTTTTCTATGTAATGAAAAGACAATTTGTAGACTGAAACAGTTGTATTTTCCTGGATTCTTTCAGAGGGAGCACATCTACTCTACAACTGTTGTTTTGTACAACTAGAAAAGTTTTCCTGTGATGTACAGTATCTTATATTACAATAAAACATACAAGAACTCCAATAGTTGGAGGTGAGATGCCATGACAGCTACTACTCTGAGTCTCAGCAAAAGAAGAGATTAGCAAAATTTTTAAATAAATGGAAGTGCTTCTGTAAGAAGACAGAAAAAATGATAGCAGTTGAAAGAAACAAATTGCAAGACTACAGTCTACAATCTAATCCTATAAACATCTTGATATAGGTATTAGTACCATTCTCATCTACATCTTCATATAAAAACATTCAGAAGCACCAAAATTAATGAGAAGATAAAGTCTTTCTTAAAAGAATTAGAGTAAATGTCTTCTACACAATAAAGAAATAAAGGGTCATCAGGTTTCTTTACATATTTGCAAAAATTACAAAATGCATACATTTAGACAGTCTGACAAATTTATTTTTAAAATTTGTTTGCATTAGAAAGATTTGTAGAAATGGTTGCCCTTCCTTATCTTGCAGAATATACTAAATACAAATGGCTTGTGTGCTTTTTACAAAGTGCTCATTTATTTTCTATAATAAGAAATAACTGTATAATGGCTGAAGAATGTATTTTTCTAATGCTGCTGTTGGTCCCTTTCTGATTTCATCTCATACTTCACTATACCTGGAGTTCGCTCTGGGAAGTATCCATTTTCTCTTTTCCAATACTCCCATCAAACATATTTTTTTGAACAATTGAGGCATTATCTCATCATTCCTATGCACTCTTTAGCAAGTTCCCCCCCCCCCATTTTCACCTGGAAAAATAATCTATTTTCACTTTTTGCACTGAAGTCCTTTTCATTCTTAAAACAGTGGTGTCATTCAGCCCAGGGCTGGTTAGCGACAGATCTACGGTAAATCAGATCAATCAGCCATGAGTCAGGAATGAAAGTTGTCTTCTTGTGTGAGAGCTGTCAGTGTTAAATCATTAACTCTGTGCATCAGTATTAAAGAATAAAAAAGCTGATTCTATCATTCTTACCTTATAGCACTTCAGCAGCATTTAATGGCAGAAATCTGCGATGTTATTTATTAGCTCCAGTAACCCAGGGGTTCTTTTTCATTTTAGTCAGCAAGCTGTGAATCACGTATTGGGCACCTGACATGTACTGCAGGACTTCAGGGATTCAAGACAAATTAGACTCAGTTATTAGTCTCATCTTAGAATCTGTGTTTGTTTATAGGCTACTTAGCAGCTATGAGTAGAGATTTACAAACTGAAAGTTATTTTACATGTACATAAAACACAAATTTACTAAAATAGGCTGGTTAATGAAGTTAACTCCTGGAATTACTGAAAGGCAAAGCCTGCTTAATTGTGTTAATGAGATACTTGATGAGAGTCAGGGCACTTCTTGAGGCACAAGCAAGTGCTTTAATACCATGAGTATGTCTGCTGGAATGCCATGCTGTTGAAGCATAAATAGTATCTCAAGATATTTTCTGTTTGCTTTGGCTTTGCATTGCACAGAATTTCTTCCTTGCAAAAATACTTAGGACTGCAAAAGGCCTAGGCTTTGCAAGGAATTTCATTGATGAGCTTGCAGATACTAACAAATACACATTTTCTTCATTTCACTATTTCATATCTAAGGACTGCAAAGAAGAAAAGTTTTGGTTTTGACAGTTTAAAATATTTTTTAAAGTATAATTTATTATGAAAATGATAATGCTTTAAATGAACAAATAACCTGAATATTATGTTTGACTCTGTCAAACTTCTGTCCTTCATGTGGTTATTGTAGATCAACAGATTCAGAGAGGCATCTTCTCAGGATCTATGAATTACCTAAGCAGCTGATTACTCCACGGTGTCTGTCAGGGCAAGGCAGTGTTTGAAACTTGCAGAATAGGTGCTGCTACACATAGCAATAATAGCTTTGTGGCAACTGGAATTCCTACTGATACAAAGTACAAAGCTTTGGATTAAAATCATTCGCTACCACTTTGAAATGGCAAATTGTCTAATTACAGTAGTTTTTGTATAGAGGTATGCAAAATAAGATAAACACTGCAAATTTTAATGGTACTAAGCACACAAAAACTTGGCAAGGAACATGATTTTCCAGATATAATTACCATTATGTATATTAAAATTGTGCCTAAGAACCATCATAAAAGATAGCTTTCTCCTGCTGGTAATGGGTAACAGGGGACACTTGCTACTTCACATACCTTCAGAGGCAAGTGTCAAACAAAACATAACAGAAGAGCTACAGGCGGAAATTATAGAAACAAACCTTGAACTAGAATCACACCAGTGTAAATAAGACTGCAAGTTTGTGTAGGACATACCTGCTATGCCTTTTTCTGAACAGTATTCCCTATGTCAGAAATAACAGAAGTCCTGGTATTTTGAGGTATGTGACTGCATGGAAGCATAAGGAGCCTTACTGTAGTCATAGTCACATTTTAGACTGATAACCATGACTGGGAAACAGTGCTTGAAGCTGTGCAGAAACAGCAGATAAACAGCAGAAACAGACATAAATGTCAAGCTTTGCATTTTCATTTCGATACATAAAGAACAGCAATCCTTCACTCATTGTCCTAGTGACAAGATTTATTGCATATATTGCAGGCCACCTAAAATGGTTTGGGTTGCAGTATTCTGGGAAATAGCAAATGAGAGATCTCAAGTGTATGAGTAAAGTAGATGAGAGTTTGGATTCAGCTTAGACATTGGGAAATAATTTGTAGCTGTAAGGACTGATGAGTGCTGGGATTCATTGTATGTGTCCCCTCTCACTGGGGATATCTGAGAACAGGTTAGAGAAATGTCTTCCAGGAATTGTTTAGGGAAAGCTCAGGATCCTGTTAGGGGGTAGGTGGATGGCTTAGATGATACTGTCAGCTTTATTCTATGAATGATTTTAGGATATGGCATGAAAAAGCTGGCAAATGGAAATAAATTTTTTGTGTTCTCTTTATGGACATGTTAAATGAGTGTTTTCTTAAGTCTGTTTTAAAAATATTGCTCGTCATTGTGGACCATTGTGTAATCCTGCTTTATGGGTATAAAGAGAAAACATCCACAGTTGTAGTACTAGGATTTAAGCCTCATGATGATATATGCCACTCATTTTACCAAGCAAATATGTTCCTATTCAATGGATCCTGTGGCTCTGTTATTAAACGTTCTTTCCACTGCTGATTTTCTAGAATCATAGAATCATAGAATGGTTTGGGTTGGAAGGGACCTTAAAGATCATCTAGTTCCAACCCCCCTGCCATGGGCAGGGACACCTTCCACTAGACCAGGTTGCTCAAAGCCCCATCCAACCTGGCCTTGAATACTGCCAGGGATGGGGCATCCACAACTGGATTTTATGGACAATTTGGAAGATTCTCACTTATTAAAAAACCCCACAGGTTATGTATCAAAAAGAAGATAATTTTCTCAGTTGTAAAATCTTTCTTGCTCCTGAGCTTTCACAGATTTACAGTCCATGAATTTCACTTCATGTTCCAACATCCCAAAGCAGAACTTAGTTGAACTGCCAAATGTCACCAGCCTTCATAACAAATTATTTTGATTGCGACCCATAAATTGGCCATATCACTCCAAAGGTTCATCATCCATACCAAATTTCTTGAAAAACTGGGCTGAGATTTGAGTTTGTCATGAAAATGTAAAGTAGAAATTACACAGAGCCGTTTTGCACATTTCTCTTGAGACAATCTACTTATATTACCTGGAAGCATCACCAAAAATTCCTAGACCTGATTTGGCTCTGTTCTTAGGGAGAACGATATAAATCATTCAAGCAGCTCCTCTGAAAAGTTGTACTGTCTTTACAGCCATTTAAGTGAGACCAAAATCATATTGTTCAGCTGTGTCACACATTAAAAAAATAAAGTAAAACAACTGATTATAAACACAACTACTATTGGTAGTATACAACTGTAGTGTATACAACTTACATACAATAACCATTGAAAATTTCTCCTTTTGTTATCATAGAATAATAGAATCATATAATATCTTAAGTTGGAAGGGACTCATAAGGATCATCAAGTCCAACTCCCTGCTTCTCACAGGACTACCTAAAACTAAACCATATCTCTAAGAGCATCATCCAGATGCTTCTTGAACTCTAACAGGCTTGGTCCTGTGACCACTTCCCTGGGGAGCCTCTTCTGGTGACCAACCACCCTCTCAGTGAAGATATTTCCTACTATCACTCTCCCAATGTATTCAAAGTGTCTTTACTCTCAGAGATTCCCTTACACTCAGATGTTTCATTGTGGGAGAGGAGGCCCAAAAAGATCTTACCACAGTTGGAGTGCTCCTCTGTAGCTAATTTAAATATACAACAAGATATGACCTTTGCACGGTGAGTGCTTCCGGCCTAAACATTCTCTCCATAGGTGTGCATTTAAAGCCTGCCAGATTGAACCTTGCCGCCTGTCACCACAAATATATGACAGGCTTCCAGTTAAAACAAATATAATTGTGTGGTACCCGTAGCGATTTGATGAACTACAACAAAGGAAGCTGATACTCATGACAATGGCTAGCTTCTGTTGAATGCTTATAAAAAGCAGAGCTGCTCAAGCTGATAACTGAAAGCTCACTAATGTACAACTAATTACACGCTTTTCAGAAATGTCAGTCAGCCTTTTCTTTTAGTCTTTGCAAAAGCTTTATCAGTGGCAATATGTACAAAAGACAAAAGGAGACAGAAGGTGACCAAAGTCCTTTAGAGAAACCTCCTTAAGGAAGTGAAAGGACATAACTTGATAGTCACTACTGACATGTTTGAAGCACAGTTAGCCAAGTTTATCCCCTTTGGCCTCTGCATTTTTTAGATTAACCCTGCATTTTTTATACTAAACCTATCACTTAGCTCATAGTTATTCTCTTAATTATAATGTACATAATCAGAGGTCGTGAAGCTAATTTATTATCTTGCTTTGAATAATCTGTACTGACCTCAGAAACAGCCATTTACCTGCTTTGGACCATTTGTTTAGTGCTTAATAAATGGCAAAGCAGGTTCATGAGAAGTGCTGTGATTGATTGCAAGAAATGGTCTTCTACAAAATAATTAGGAATAGCTGAAGATAAAGATTAAAAATACATGATCTTAAATTTTGTTACTGAGACATGGATTATATACTGGTGTATAAATATATAATACATGTAGGGTAGGTATTATACAGAAGTCTGAAAAAACTAGAAATATGTTCCACAGATCATATTCACTTTATTAACATTTGAAATTGCCATTTGTGATAATTGCTGCTTTCTCCCTGAATTCCCCACAAGGAACGCTGGGCACAATGGCTTCTTTACCAGGATTTCAAGGGGATGCCACATAGGTGGGATCTGTCACTCTTTTGTGCTGGACCCTGTCATTAACATGATAGAAAATACTGTGCTGTGAAACGTTGCCCTATCATGCTATTCAAAGAAAAGTGCAGTCTCTTATTGCACAAGACATACAGCAGGGCAAGCTGTAAGACAGAGGAGAAGCCAACTCCACTTTTGTTAGATCAGGCATTCAAAATTCCTCTTGATGTGTTCATTACAGCAATTTTACAACTAGTGTTTGCTTTTCTTATTGCTAGGAAAGAAGATTTGCTCTCTAGTGATTGAATATACCTGTCTGCATGGTACTGAGTGCTCCTTCTGGACAACATTCAAAGTTGGTGCTATAAGCAAAGTTTCAGTCTCAATTCCAGTCACTCAACAGCAGTTCATAGGTAATGTCAAAAACTTGTGAGATACATACAAAAATAATAGGGACAAGACAAACTGGCAGATACTGGACAAATATAAAATATTATTTTCTAAAGGTTCTCTGTATATCAGCTGAGTACTGGTAATAACTTTGTGGCAATCTAAGTGAGAAAACCTACACGAGAAAAAATAAAGGTCAAAGATGACACCTAGCCTATGGTCCTAAGAAACAGGGAGGATGGTGAGCTCTGTATATCCATTAGAAATGTTAGGATAATTGCTATTTAAAAGCCTATCTAAAAGTGCCTCATAATTCCATTTCCATTCTCTCTTTTCATAAGCCAGCTGTACCTTTCACCTTACAATAAATATATTCATAGAAATAAGTGGGCAAAAAGACATTTTTCTCTTTTGTAGAAAAATGTGGATGGCAGCTTACCTTTTACCAAGGCAATCTATGTCTTAATTTTTTAGGTAATAATGTCATGGAGAAATACAGGACATAAGAGAAGCAGACTGTTTTTATTTTCATGTGTGCCACTTCAACACAAATGCTGCAAGCCTAACAGTAAAATAAATGAGGGGAAGCTAATGATATTCAGTTTTCCACAGCTGTAACAAGTCCTGCAGTCTTATTGCAGCTGATATGCTTCTTTAGGCAGATTAGTACCTAGTTCTTCTCCCAGACTACTATAAAAGTGACCTGTCTCCACAGACTTCTAGAGACCTACCAACTTACACTGATGTAACTGAGCCTGGAATAAGAAACAAAGAGCAGATTGTCTGTCCTTCCCGCCCCCTCTCCCCCCCCCCCCCCCAGCCGTGATATTTTTATTCAAGTTAAAGTGCAAATTGGTGAAAGTGAAGAATCCCTGATTCTCACTTATATGAGAATTTTTGTGCCTCAGAATGAAATTGAGAAGCTAGGACTGTACCCACAAAAGCAAATATCTTACTTCATTTTACTGAAAGTAAAGTGTGTTTCTCCTAGCCTAGCTTGTGATAGCTTTTGGGCGTTGATGCTATTCAAAGTTCGGCAGTATAAGATGCAAAGTCTTGTTCAAACTCCACTTCACAGTCAGTGCTTATGTCTCGATACCAAAGTGTGTGCTGAGAGAAGAGAGTAACATGAATTACGTTTTATTCACTAAATCTTGATGCTTTTGGGAAGTGATTTTCACTTAGTTGTTAGTAAGAATGAAGACATTCAGATCTTGTGATCATTGACTCGGTTTTATCACTTAAATAAGGTCTGAATTTAGACTGTTAAAGAAAGCACATTTTTACACTTAGGGACTTTGGTGGTGGAACTACTGGTCTCTCTTCTGTCATAAAAGCCTCTGTGGCAATTCACAGAGAAAACTTCATTAGCCTGAATTGTCAGAGAATTGCTTATACCCTAGTTACAGATATCACTTCCTATTTTGGTTAATGCTGAGAGACTGTGATCCTTTTCTTTTTCTCCTGGGAAATCTTCATTGTAAAGTAGGACTTTAAAGTAAAGTCAAAGCCACTGAAGCTTTAAAGTCAATAGTGACAAAATGGCAGTTCTTTTATCTGTAGAATAAGAAGCTGATGGTTAGGCTTAAGGTAAGCAACAAACAAAAAATGCAACCCACAAAACAGAGTTAGAGTAATCAGTCAGCTACCTGAAATACATCTGTCACTTGACTCCTACAAAGGTGCTGAGGTACAGCCTGACTCCAGCCACCTTCCACATCACAAACCAGTGCAGACGGTGTTACAAAAACTGGGGTTCATTCATGAGAAATACTTAAAGTGAAAAGGTTGAATGAGCTCATTATAATTACCAGTAATTTTCCTTCAATGATAACTACAGTAAGAAAGGAACTTTAAAGGAGTCCACTGTATCAGCTTAACATAAAAACATAGCTGGAGCTACCTTCTGTAAGCTACAAAGGCAGAAGTCTTAGTAGAAAGGATGGATGAATCAAGAGCGTCAGGTTAGATTGAAAGGCCTGCCCAGCCATCGGCTAAATAAAATGGAGAATGAGGATAAGATGAATTTTGATATGATGTGCCATTAAACTCTTTTTTTCACCCTAAAATAGAGGCCTGAGGCGAAGACATGAAAATTAAATAATCAAAAATTAAATGCTCATTTCCAAGCATATTGGGTTTGTGTGGTGGGGTTTTGGTAGAGTGGGGGGGCTACAGGGGTGGCTTCTGTGAGAAACTTCCCCTGTGTCTGACAGAGCCAATGCCAGCCGGCTCCAAGACAGACCCGCCACTGGCCAAGGCCGAGCCCATCAGTGATGGTGGTAAAGCCTCTGGTATAACAGATTTAAGGAGAAACCTGCAGCAAGAAGGGGAGTGGGATGATGTCCTGGGTTCAGCTGGGATAGAGTTAATTTTTACAGGAACCTGGGAGGTGGTGGGGGGGCATAGCCGGGGCAGCTGACCTGAACTAGCCAAGGAGCTATTCCATACCATGTGACATCATGCTCAGTATATATAAATGGGGAGCGGGCTGGGGGGAGCTCTCTCGACCTTCGGTGGGGGAAGTGGCAGAGCGTCGGGTTCCGGGTGGTGAGCAGTTGCACTGTGCATCACTCTTTTTGTATATTCTTTCATTAGTACCGCTGTTGTTGTTGTAACCTTTTTTTGTGTTGTCCCAGTAAACTGCCCTTTTCTCAACCCTCGAGGTTCCAGCTTTTTTTTTCTTTTCTCTCTTCCGTCTCCTCCCTATCCCACCGGAGGGGGGCGGGAGGAGTGAGTGAGTGGCTGCGTGGTCCTTTGTTACCGGCTGGGCTGAAACCATGACAGATGAGAAACAACTCTGCAGACGCCAAGGTCAGTGAAGAAGGATGGGGAGGAGGTGCGCCAGAGGAGGTGATTCCCCTGCAGCCCGTGGAGGTGAATGGTGGAACAGATGCCCACTTGCAGCCCATGGAGGAACCCACGCTGGAGCAAGTGGATGCCCCCGAATATGGCCGTGACTCTGTGGGAAAACCCATGTTGGAGCAGCCTGTGCCTGAAGAACTGTAGCCCGTGGAAAAGACCCACGCTGGAGCAGTTCGTAAAGGACTGCAGCCCATGGGAAGGACCCATGTTGGAGAAGTTCATGGAGAACTGTCTCCCGTGGGAGGGACTCCACGGTGGAGCAGGGGAAGAGTGAGGAGTCCCCCCCCTGAGGAGGAAGGAGCGGCAGAGACGTGTGATGAACTGACCCCAACCCCCATTCCCTATCCCCCTGTGCCACTGGTGGGGAGGAGGTAGAGAAAACTGGGAGTGGAGTTGAGCCCGGGAAGAAGACAGGGTGGGGGGAAAGTGTTTTAAGATTTGGTTTTACTTCTTATTATCCTGCTCTGATTTAACTGGTAACAAATTAAATTGATTTTGGTTTTTTTTCCCCAAGCCAAGTGTGTTTTGCTTGTGACCATAAGTGGGGAGTGATCCCTCCCTGTCCTTGTCTCAACTCATGAGCTTTTCTTTATATTTTCTCCTCCCCATCCCACCAGGGGGGAGGAGGGAGGGAGTGGCCTCATGGTGCTTCGTTGCTGCTGGTCTTAAACCATGACACTAAGAAATGGAAATTGATGCAGTATTGAAATCAAGTCACTGAATGAAGTAATTTGGTAGTACTTACAGGTCACCTAGATAAAGATCTTTGGGTGTTTTTTCATCTACTTTATGAAGACTGGTCCATCAGCACTCATGCATCAAATGACAGGTACCAGATTTTGATTCTTCCCTCCCCTGCTTTCGTAAGTTCCCAAGGAATACATGCAATTTCCTGCCCTTCTGCTTTTTTCCATGTGTGAATGACAGTTGCCAAGAACAAGTTTACAGGTGTTTTGAACAACTTGAGTGTCATAATCCAGAATGCCGTATCATCACTTAACACACCAGCCATACCCTGTTAAGCATTCTCTAGTCATTAGAGATAAAACAAGGTCCTACATAGCTAACATAATATTTCTCCACTACCTTCCAACTACTTAATTTCTGATTGGTTTAGGAGAAGGGGCAGCCACTAATGCTTTTCAGACTGCTGGTATGTTCAGGGTCTTGCATAACTCTGGGCTTCAATGGCTGTATGTGAAAATTTTATTCAAACAGCTTCCTTCCATGTGAGGGCTAGGGCTGAGCTCCATCTCAGGAGCACAGACTGACCACAGCTGCCAGAAGTGAGAAGGCTGCTGGAAGCGCTTACAGAAGCATTGAGAGGATAAATGATCTGGAAACAAAATAAACTTCCTGTACGGCTGAAAAGCAACAGCCTGAGAGGAAGCAGGTGAGGGAGCAGCACTACTTAGAAATGAGGCAATGGTCATGGAAGCTCTGGATGAAAGCAGCCATTTCACAGCATTTTCTTCTATGCTGGGATGCACTAAATCTCTGATCAATATTTCTCTTTTTTCTGGTGAGGTCCAGCTCCCCATGACTCCCTTGAGAGAGCCAGCACTGCTCTTGGATCTAAGTTATCAGAAATGTCAGGGAGTTTACTGAAGCTCCACACCCCTATTTACGATTTCATCCATGTCATTTTATTCAATTCCTAGTCACACTTCTGATACCCTGGCTATCATGGGTCCAGATAGTAAAAATATATATGGCAGTGCAGAAGACTTTTCCCTTGTACCACTTCTTGCAGCACGACACAGCCACAGTAGGTATAGCACAGTAGGCAAATTGGAAATATGATGTCCAATGCTACACTGAACTTGGAATATGAGGTATTCCATGTGTGAAAATCCTTTGGAATAACTATAACTGGAGGTGGATACAGTAGGCCTTTTTCTTCAGTGAGAGGAGTCACTGCAGGATATTTCAGATGATTGCAAAAGAAAAGAAGCTAGAGGAAATGACACAGGGAGAGATAATTCAGAGGGAACAAATTTTGGCACTTTGTAGCTAATTCCAAAAAGAGTATGATTTTTATGAAAGAAGAGGGTATACTGCTGATTTAGACTTTTTCTTTTTCTAATGTCTGCATTTTGTTTCTTTTCTTTTTCAATGTCAAAGATGACCCTGCTTTGAGCAGGAGGTTGGACTAGAGACTTTGAGGTCCCTTCTAACCTGGATTATTCAATGATAACTATGTATTTGTACCCTTTTCCTGAATATGTTGAATTGAGAATTATACTGGATGTTGAAGGATCAGCTGACTATGTCCTACACAGGGCAAGTGTTTATCCTTTCTCACTGGGCCCACTCCCACTGCCAAGGGCATCACCACTAGCCTGACAAATGACTTCTGTTCCCAGTTCAACTGAGCCTCGTTCTTCCTCACATGGGACCGAGTCCTGACCCTTTTCAGACCATCATCTCCCTCATTCCACATACACCCTTTTCAATAATATTTTATTTTTTAACTAACATTTTCTTCTGCTCAGTGGAAAGTGAAGTTGCAAGTACAGAAACAGTAATAATTTCTGAACCTGATGCGAGGGGAGACAGCATCACTGATAACAAGCAGAGTGTGGGAACAGGGCTAGTGAACTGCTTAGCCAGACATTGCAGCCTGACAAAACATGTCTGAAATGTGTAACTGAGGTGGAAAAGGGGAAAAAAACCACTGCAAACTCATCCTACCAGTCCAGGAGTTCTTAAGATTTCATCTATTCTGCAGCACACTGAGTGTTCAGAGAGTTTCTGTATTGCCTTTCACATTTCTTGAGCTTTTTTCCAAGGCTGCAAAGTCTGTTTCACTTGGCTTCATAAAAGGGCAATCTGATCTTGACAACCACCACACCAGAAGAGTCTGGAAATGACTTGTGTAACCCACAAAGTCGTTATGGATGCACAAGGAGGACTGAATCATACAGTGTGCCCAAGCCCCATTTACAGGCCAGAGGCTTATCCTAACAGCCATATAGCCACAGTGCAGAAACTCTGAGTGATTTTGCTGAAATGAAATATGGCCCTAGAGCTTTCTAACCCAGCTTTAGCCTAAGGTTAAGTTCCTTTTTCCAGCTCTGTCACACCAGTTGCAACCATTCACTCTGCCCTTCTCAACTACAGCAACAAATGAAAAAGCTGTAAATCAACTTCCCTTAGGATATATTTCCATTGAAGGGAATTTCCCTGTATTATTACAACATCATGGAAAAAGACTATCCAGTGTGAACTTTTGAATAAAAGTATTTTTTACAAATTACTTAAGATGCCCATGAAAACAAATGTTAAAGTTCAAACATTCTTTGAGCAGTGTTTCATTTCTATTGCACTCAAAATGAGCTCCACTTGCACCGTTAAGTTACAAATGGTGAGGAAAAGAAAGCCATACCACAGCGACTGTGTAGCCCATGGATTACTCCTGGAAGTATTTCTTCTTCTTGCACAAAGCTCAGCAACTGTCTCAGCACTGACACTGAGGAATAGGCTCTCTTTCCAGCAAGGCTCCAAAGTGTTATTTGAATGGAAACAAATTCAATTATTTTAGAATTCACTTCCGTTCAAGAGTAATTCATTGGCTTTAGGAAAAACCAAAGACAGTTACTCAACCCATCTTACAGGGTTGTTCCACATGGCACACTATTTAGTGCTGAGCATAGGGTTAGTTTTCAAGAAATTTCATAGCATGACTTGTAATATTTTCCGTGGTAATACTCATGTTAGTAAGATACTAGAGTGTACCATTTCCAGGTCTTTCTAAAGAGATATAATTTTTATTACAATTCATACGGTAGCATGAATTAAATTATATCAGCTTACATAAGCTTATCTAAAAGCACAGTTAAAGGAGATTAGTATGTTGCAAATGGAGAAAAAGAGGAAAGATGAACTGTGACTTGCCTAATATATCAGGCTAAAGGACATCTCTGAATATTATTATAACCCATTGCTCTAGGAGTTGTGACTGTGGCCTTTAATAGTACTCACTGGCCCAAACAACAACAGACCTAATTTTGTGAAATGCTTAGCGATGCACTGTTAAAGCTATCTGAAGTTCTCTCTCTCTTCCCCCCCCCAGAAGGACAGAGAGTCTTTGCTGAAAAACTGTGTGTTTTTTAAAAACAAACGTTCACTAAGAGAGTTGCTCTTCATTAAAAATAAGTAAAACCTTATTCTTCATATTTTGCATAGAAAGGTTATTACACTATTTAATTTGTTTGTTCTCAGAGTAAAAAAAATCACTTTGATAGCAATTTTGATGTGCTCCAGTAATTTCTGTAAAAGCTTGAAGTATGGAAATTAAGTTAATTTTAAAAAATTCAAAATTAAACACCTGTAAACTTCATATAGTTCTATTTATTAATACCTCTCCATGTAGTAATAAACTGCCTGACCCAAAGACATTTTTACTTTAAAAAGAGCACTGAGTTCTTATAGTGCTTTAACCCTTATATAATTTCTATCAACCTTCCCTATGACTGTGTAGTTGCCCATTCATGAATGCCCTCACATATATAAGGATTTCATTCTCTTTGGAGTCAATGGAGTTTATGTGTGCTTTTGTGAAACAGGAGTTTAAAAATCTGTGAAAAAGACCCCTTTTATCATGGAGCCTTTTAGCATGGTTATTTTCTGGTTCTCATGGACAGATCACCTGCCTGTGCAGATTCCATAAATATTGCAGAAGCCTGCTAGTTCAGCTGTGGTTTTGGATATTTTATTGCAGATCTGAATTTTTAGTAGGTAAGTACTACCTGGGAAATGAGGTTTTGTGGCCTCTCCATGGTACCTGAAATAATCCTTTCCTCTTGTATGTTCCTGTGAATTTCTTTCTGAATGCCATGTGTGAGGAAATTTGGCAGAATAGAAATGGCTTACCTAAAATAAAGTGGGACATTTAGGGAGTCTGCCGAATGCATGTCACTGAGTAAAAGGGTTGTCTCATACATCTGTCTGTAGCTGAGTTTCACAGCCTACCTCACATGTCGTTGCTGAAAACCATGCTTACCCATTACTTGACTCACACACATGCCAGAAAATACCCATACCAACTGCTTTTGTTAGATCCTGCCTTTTTGATGGGAGCAAACTCCACTGACAGATCTACTTGATAGAATTAGAAATCTGCCCAGCAGCTACATCCACCTAGCATCATCTCTGCTGTCAGCACACAGGGGACGGGTTCTCTTTCTCTGCAAGCGTAGCAGATCAGGGACCACATTTCCCAAATAAGACTTTAAGTCCCCAAAAAGCACACAGCAAAAACACAGAAACATGCAAGAATTCAAGAAGAAATTCTGAAAATCAGGTTCTCTAATCTGTTTTGTGTAGAAGAGGTAAAAATGGAATAAATCAAGGAGCTGAATGGCAGCCCTTCTCTAGTGTTGTAACTTTGCAGGAATTTTCAGATGTCAAGCTGTTCTGTAAGTTGACAGCCGAAATGCTTAAGGTTACCTAGGAAACTCCAACAACAATGATATTCTGGGCAGTCTTAATAAATGTTATTTAAATTAAAAGATATTGCCACTCTTTTCTGTGTGCAATTATGCTAATCAAATTGAAGGAGAACTCTGACATTTCCAATTAGCATTTACCACAAAAGGTATATATGCAAATATAACAGAAGGCAAATACTGATTTGAAAAACCAAAATACATGATGTGGTATCATACCACAAGAGCACAATTAGACAGAACATTATTGTCAAACTTTACTTATCCAAAATAAAAGTCATCAGCAGTACATAGCAGATACTGAAAGTCTATGTAAAACATTTGAAAACAGAACCAAGCCATCCAGAGATAATACAAACAAACATGTTAAAACATATTCAGGATTATAATGTAGTGCATGATGTTTCAAAAGTGTAGATTTTTTTTTTCTTGGTCTGAAATTATTTTTCAAAGCTATATTTTCCTATATAATATTTGGGAGGGAGAAGGGGATAGTTAACCTTCCATGGAAATGTTCTGGAACTTTAAAACTCTGAAAGCGTACTGAGGCCATTGAGGCCCTAGAACAATAAAAGAAACATGTCAATCCTACTGTTAAAAAGCTTGTTGAGGAGGGTGGAGAGCAAACTCCCTGGTTTACTCTGGACACCAATTTCTGGCCCTGCACTGCAAGATTAACAGTGAAAGTACAGCTAGATCACCTCTGTTGAATCTAAGTGGAATACTTTAAGAAGTTAACTAATTGCCATTGCTGGTCTTCAGAGCATGTCATGCTCTCAGTCTGCAAACTCAACCCTTTCAGCTTGAACTGCCCAGAGAGGTGATTTGGGATAACTTCATTGCCCTGAAATGGATTGGGAAGCACTCACATATTCTGATCTGGCCCATAATAATGGATAATCACTGGGGCATAATAATAGGGTAATAAAGATACTCCACCCTAAATTGCTGCAGAAATTCCTTTGCCATACAGACATTTTTGCTGACAAACTGTAGGGCTTAAGAGGAGCCCCTCTTGCTCTCCTCTTGGTTTTGCCCAGAGTAGCATGTGTGCTTTCTTCCTGGGCTCTGCCAATACACTGCTGTGCTCACATCACCCATCATACCGCAGCCACTGTTAGGGATATAATGTAGATGACCCTAAAGTTCATCCCAACTAATAAAGCAGGAAAATGTAGGATAAAGAAATGACAACCAAATTTTTATTTACACCCCTAAGCTTTTTGTTTATCCTTTAAAAGGGCTCTGCAGAATCACTAGAATAAATTATTATGTTTATTGTGGTCTGTGCTGCATGATATTGTTAATTTTTTCACTGATAAATAACTTAGACACTGCTACTGAACAGACTGACACTTGACAGCATGCTTTGTGTTGAGCATGGAGATAGGTGGAAGAAGGTTTGTGAAACTGACACTAATTGTTTCTCTCTCATGTGTTTCTTAATATATTGAATTATTTTGCCATTAACCCCACAGGGATCCTATTTTATGAGTCATCAATGGCCAGGAAATATCATTTCTAAAGGACTAGATCTGGAGTTGCTGCAGACACCCAAGAGTGTCTAGTCAGATCCTTTCCTAATGAAGAGTAAATGCTTCCACAATAAAAGGACAGACAAAAAATTTTAAGGACAGCATGGTGTGAGGGGAGAAGGTAGTTCCCTGTTTCCCACTTAGGTAGTACTAGATAGAGTTTGTGTGCTAGATTTTGTTAATTTTTGATGATTCCTTGGTGGCTTGACAGAAAGTGGAAGTACCCAAGCTTGGTAAAAGAGTGCAAACTTAAACATATGAGCTTTTACTGCAGTTAGTTAAAGAAACTCCTTGATGCTGCTGAGGAGATTCCTTACACAGACCTGCTCTCTGTGCAACAGTGGCAGTGGCGTCAGACTATGGGCCAGGCTGAAACCTCCACGCCTGAACTCTTTGGGAAGGAGATCACTCTTGGCACTCAGTGGGACGCTATGATCCTTTGAGTGACTCTTCTGATTTGAGAATTTCCATTGACTATTTCTGTTATAAAGAAGTGCAAAAAAAGCACCTAGTTTTGCCATTTTCTTTTTCTTAGGATTCAATCACATTTTTGTACTACATTCTTTGCTAAATGTGATGTTTTGCTACTGCAGTGGCCCTGCAACTTTGGGTTCCAAAACCTTCTGCCTGAGATCAATTCCTTTTTAAATTCCTCCTTCCTGGAGGAAGATATTGCCTCCTCATGGCAAGAAAGAATTTTCCTCCTTTTAGAGGAACTGTTGAAACTGCTTAGATTCAGCTTCAAACTCCAGTCACTTTATTTGTGCACCAAAGGTGGGTGTCTGATCCCCAAGGACATAGTGGGTGATTTGGACCCAAGAATCCAGCAACCATCCTCCTTGCTCCCTCTTCTTGTTTAAAAAAATGAGCAAACATATGGCATGGGACTGTGCTCTGTCCAAGACACAGATGCAAACTTGGTGGCTGTTACCAACAGACTGGCTGGGGTTGGACTATTTTATCCACTGCTTGCATGACTAGGCAGGTGTCCAACAGCTTTTCTGTAATTTTTTATAACATCCTCCCTCACTGAATATAAAGGTGCGTTCATTACTGAAAACCCAAAAAAGCAGTTGTCTACTGCAGAAAGTGGAAGGTTTCACATGCACACAAAAAGATACAGGTAAAGGCTGAGCTATATTGGCAAAAATACACCCACTCTTACTACTAAGAATTCATTTTAAAAACACGTGTCTGTTTATCATAATGAATCCATTTTTGTTCTTTGCAAGGACCATAGCTGACAGCTATAGAAAGTTGATCAGAAAACTAATTAACTTGCTCATCCACAAAAAAACCTCACATATTTTTGCATGGCTTTAAACGAAGGAGAGTAAAAGTACACTATAAATTGTCAGACTTCATTAAAAGAAGTGTAATTCTTTGTTAATGAACAGTAAAACCCTTGATTTTTTTATTTGAGCAGCCAAAAAGAGTCTGTACTCTTTTTAACCCTCTCATACCACAAGCCTGAGGGATTTCCCAACACAAAAGACACACTTATTTCATACTAATGACAAGAATATCAGCTGACCACATTAACATTCACTTAAACTGCAGAAAAAAGCATTTAGGTTAGACATCAGAACAAACTCCCAAACCTATGCATGGGAGCAGCCTGCTCAGGGAGGCTGCGGACTTTCTAACGTGGGTACTGTCTAAAATAAAGTGGGAAAAAGTCTGTCTGAAATTACACAGGAACAGCGGATCCCCTTTCAGCAGGGAGAATGAATCAACTTTCCCAGCTCCCTTCCAGATTAATTTTCTAAGATTTGTTAATAAATAGTGATATTTTGCTAGGTTACTTGCAATACAGAACTTTCCCACCCGAACGAATTTTATTTCAAAACATTTAAGATATTGAAATAATTCCTCTTACTGAAAAAATCCCACAGTTCTGGAAACTAAAGTAATAACTTAGTCTGGATTGTGGTTGGACTGTAAACTGTAAAGATAAACTCGGAAAAAGGGAGGTAAGTACTTACTCATTTTGCGGTTTATTATCTT
Source organism: Harpia harpyja (assembly GCF_026419915.1). NCBI lineage: Eukaryota > Metazoa > Chordata > Aves > Accipitriformes > Accipitridae > Harpia > Harpia harpyja. The sequence continues at coordinate 96,441,035 of NC_068940.1, read as the reverse complement.
CAGCTCACTATCTAATGTAGAAGCATCTGGAGGAAAGAACATCTGATTGCCTTTGTGAAGACATTTACTTCTTTAATCCTTTCTTTTGTTCCTAGCTTTACACTGAAAAAATCTGAAGTAATTCTAAAATCTACCCTCTTCGTCATCAATGTGGACCTGATAAGGGGTTGATTCCTTCTCCTAGCAAAGTTAGAAACAGTTTAAAAATCTGAGAAACAGGGCTGAGAGAAATTATAAACTCCATAAAATACATGTTGCAAAGGTCATACATTGAAAGAAAGGAGTCTGCGGTTACATATTAGATATTTTCTCTCATTTGTAATCTCCCTAATTTAGGGATTTTGGAATTTCCAGAACTGGAGTCTTTTAAGATTGGATTAGGCAAATATCTGTTGGCAATTACAGAGATCCTGCCTGAGGGCAAAGAGTTAGACAAACAGCCTTCTGAAGTCCCTTCCAGCCATATTTTTTTAATACTCTGGATTTACTGACTCACTAGTTACTGTTACCTGTGGAGTAAAGACTCTTACACCTTGAATCACACTTTAATCCTAGATACTAAATCAGTTTAAAGTAAATTAAAAGGTGTTTGCTGAAAAGGTTTGGCCACAACTGCAGGTTTTTCTTTCAATACTAATAAAAGAAATGTATTGCCATGTTGTAAGGTAAAGAAATTAGCTACTAAAATTTGATAACATAATCAAGCAATAGGCCCTGCTGTTGATGTCTCTACTAGGAGATAATAGATTGCAAGGAGAGTTATATACGCTGAAACTATATTTGTGGTACATAAAGTTGCAATGTTCTACTACTGTTTGGTAAAGCCTTCAGAGGAATGTATCTATTTTTCTGTAATGGCAAGGATTTTTATTTTTTTCCTTATTAATTTAGGGGTTTTCATGTTAAAAAATATCTCTGATGTTTCTGTTGCTTGAAGCTTTATGATGTTTAAAGTCTGCATGCCCTCAGAACACGAAATCAGAGCAAGACAATATACAACTCTTTCCAAGTTGCTCATGACAGCCCATAGGGCAGAGATCACAGTCACTGGAGCTGCCAAAGAAGGTCTCAATGATGCATTTCATCAGGCAAACTGATGGGAGTTCAACCATTTTGTATAATTTCAGTGATTTAGCAACAGTAACCATGTTTTAAAAGCAAAATTTGACAAAAAGCTTTTGGTCCAAAGAAGGAGACAATGAAGATTCCCAGAGAACTTTTATTTATTTATTTATGCTATGGAGTGTCAAGTTCTCTTGTGAGTCCTGATGCAGTGTTTTATATTATTTTTTAAGTAAAGTAAAAGCATCAAAAAATTCTTTCTCCTTGGAAATACATTTCAAAATCTTCTCTGGATTTGGAGTAGCAACAATGCCATAAATATCCTTCTGAATATGTGTGGTGGGCATAATGAGTATATGTCACTTAGCCTAGAGAGAGAACATTTTGATTAGTCTGCTAATGTTTAAACAGTTACAGAAGATTTTGTTAAAAAAGCAACGGTCCAGCAGCCAAGCGGAAGCCCCCTTAATTTTGTTCTGTCTGCAGCTGAAGTCGAGATCTCCGGTAGGATTGGGGTGTCCTACCATCATCAGGAAAGACTGAGTGTATTTGACTTCTGGAGTCAAGGCTGGGGAAAGCCGGAGCTGAGGCAGCTGGCAGCAGTGCTGCAGATGGACAGACTTCTGGAAGAAGAAAGGTTCCACCTTCCAGAAGGTCTGATTTTCACAAAATGGTTTATCCCAGCTGAAGAACGTTATAACAAAATCTCTTCAACCATCTTATTTTCTTGAATCTGGGCTCTTTATAACACATGCTATTTGGAGTCCCAAGAAGGCTTATAATCAAATATAAACATTGTTTTGACAAAATACAGCACATATCAAATTAGAAGACAGAGCAATCCCTTCAAGCAAAACCAATGAAAGTTCTTAGCTCTGTGTTTAAATACATTTACAGATAGTTTATATCCATTTTTTCTTCTGAGATAATTAAAAGAAGTTACAGGAGTAAGTTTCTGGAATAGTCTTCCAATACGCATTCATTAGGCAAAGCTCCTATTTCTTAGCCAACAACATGGTATATTTTTGTATAGAATTTTATGATGTGATCACATTTGATAACTAGACGGGGGAATGCAGAAGGGCTTTTTAATTTTATTCTTAAATTCTTCGTAAATTGCCTAATTCTATCCAGACCACTGGACTGGGCTATCTGTAGTAAATGAGTGGGTGCAATAATCCTATTCTTAAGATCAAGTATTTATTTTCTAAAGGATTTTATTTTTTCTCTGTATTTTCTTCACCATTATCTCAAGATATCATGCAAACAGAAGCTGTGACATGGGAAGACAACAGTGCTGATGTCTCATTGAGGATACAATTCATGAAGTTTTTATGTCTAGGAAAAGTCATTTTTTAGCGGGTACATATAAAAAAACCAGTTATAATAACATTAGCCCTCCCAACATTTGCAGTAGCATATGTTAACTATGTCTAAATATTTGATAAAAGTACTTTAAAAAATCAATTGGAATTACAGATCCTTAGTGCAGGGAAAAAGCCTCAAAGGGAAAAAAAAAAATTCTTTTAATCCCATAAAATAAAAACTGCTTTTGTGGTTTTGGTGGGGCTTTTTTTGACATTGGTTCTCTATTTCCTCAATAGACAGACAAAAATAATTAAGGATATGTATTCCAAATCCTCTTGTGTTACTCATTTTAATAACAGGAGATACAGTAGCATATCTTGCAATTATTAACTGCCTTATCTTTATCATTTCGTTTTCATGCTGAGCAATATTTTGCTGCATGATTGCTAAAGGCAAAATAGAGCAATATTTTTAACAGCATGTACCAACTTAACTGTAATATTCAGCAGCCAAAGGGTCATCCAGAAGAGATGCCTTTGTAAAAATATAAATTAGCAAGAATTGCTTTATTATGATAATGTCCTTTCTAGGAAAAGAACCATTTTGCTTTGCATCTGTTAGGTACATGGGCAGAGGAAGATATTGCTTACACCAATTGAATAAGAAAAAACTTCTGTAAAAATATTTCCACATATTATCAAGGTTTCAGACCATTCTTCAGCTCTAACAAGCTGTCCAGATCCAGGCTGTAGTGCAGACAAAGAAACAGGAAGATGTGGCAGAAAATAGCACAAAATATGCAAAGAGAGAAGGTGCAAGAAAACTGTGATAACCTAAACGTTGAAGAATCCTTTTATCAGAATCTGTTACATAAAAGTTAGGTGTGCCCAGTAGGCCTGAAAAGCTCAGCATAGGAAATACATCTGTCATTCAACAATTCTGTTAAAATAGCAACAACTATTCAGAGCAATTTGAGGCCTTCGTTATGTCTAAACAGAGTTGTTAAAGATATCTTTGTCTGTGCAGGTAGTTCCTGGATCACGAGAGGATGCATCCTCACCATGTTGTAAGAGTCCTTCCTTTCATAGATTAATATCTAACAGAGCTTTTCTCTAGGAAGACTGAACCACACAGGTCAATGCATGGAATGGCCTTGCTCCAGGTGAGTTAAATACTCTGAGAAGGCAGACAACTTCTCTCTCCTGAGTGCATTCTGCAGACCCAGAGACCAACTCATAACGCACAAATGAAATCTCAAGGATGCTGATATTGATGGGACATTAACTACTGATTTCAGAGAATCAGGATCCTCCTTAACCATATGAACTTAGCAGAGGACAGAGTGGAGCTGGTGACTGGGAAGAGACAAAAGGTTCTTCTGCACTTCACCTTGTACCCTTCAGTTGTTTTCTTAATTAGAGACACTGTACTGTACTGTACAGTATGCTGTAAGTCTGCCAGTCTTACTATGTTCCTGTAACCTGGGGCTATTATTTTGCAAATTGCACACTCCAGAAACAGCCTGTATCTTTATTTTTAATTATAAGAACTCATTTGCTCACTTTTTCAGCACTACTGAGATGGGGCCTGACATGGCTGTGAAACGCAGAGAACTAAGATCCGTCAGTTAAATAATTCCTGATGCTTCCACAAACAAACTGAAAAAAAAACCCCTTAAAAAATGGCACTTGAACTGAATTATATCATTCCTGATATAATCAAGCTCCTACTAAAGACATTATCATTTCAGTGACAGCAACTTCAGATCTTCATTGTAGAAGAGTTGAGCCCTTGAAAATCTGAATAACTAGTGTCCGTTTTCTAAAGTCTTCAAGAACAGGATTTCATGCTGATCAGAAAAAAGTGTGGGAGAATCAGATAAAATGTAAAGGCGTTAAAAATCTATGTTCCCCTAAAATATCCTACACTGGATTCCCGAGACTGCAGGAATCCTAAATGTTTTTCTTTTTCCTTATTGTTCCAGAAATTTTCATCTTAGCTTTTATAGATGATTTTGCTATTGGCATAATTTATAAATTTGAACTAATCCAAACAATATAAACCAGCCTTTACTTTACATACAGCAAGGAAATAATCCTTTTCAGATTGCTTTCGTAAAACACCAGGAGATCATTAGGTGAAAATGCAACAAAGATGAAAACTCTCCGTTCCTTTTCATAATCATAAACCAGTGGTTTTTATTTTTGCAGATTTTGTTTGCAAAGACATACGTTGTTTAGACCCTGCACATTTCTTAATGGAGGCTTTTCAAACCTAATGCTTTTCAAACCTTTTCAAACCTCAAGTATAGTAAGAATATATTTGAAATATATTCACTGCAGATGCTGAGCTCGTTCTGTTCTACTATATCAGAAAACTGATTTCTTGGGGTTCCCTTCCTCTAGCTCTGGCTAGTCCACAATGAGAAGATAAGATGTAATTTCTATTGAATTGCAGGTCTGTGTGGGCAGACAAATTGCCTTTAATCTTCTAGCAGATTCTGCACATATAGAGAAACCTTCTTGTGCCCCACAACCGGTAACAGAATATTTAGCAGGAAACGTGTTCTACGGAGTGCTGGTTGCTAAGTTTTAGATTTTAGACTTCAGCTCCAGAGAGGAAATCATATATTTTGCTGACCCAATGCTCCAACAGTTCAGTTTAATGTGCCATGCAATGTGCCTTTTCTTGATGCAAGGTACTCCAAAAGAGATCCTGAAATGTTGGTATTTTGTGTAGACAAAGAGGAAATACCAATAGCACACTTATCAAAATGTTCATAGTGTTACTTGTGAAAAAGATTTGCTTTATAGCCTAAACTGCATGCTAGCCTACCACATGTGTTTGTGTTCTTTCTCCATTTGCTTGTTCAATAAAAGCCAAAACATCCAGTGTTATAAATTCGGAACGTATCTGTTCTCAGCCATATTGAATTGTCTTAACTCATTTCCACATGAACACAGGGATTCATTATCAAGGATCACCCTGGGGCACCTAATACCTTTTTTTATGTTTTACTTTCCTAAGAGATAAAATCAGCTAGCAAGTATTTATTAACTGGATGCTTAACACAATATTTGAAGTGTTGCACCGTCCACATACAGTAACACAAAGACAGCTGGGAAATCATAAGGTAATCTCCTTTTTTTGTAGTTCAAATTTTAAAGATGGGAGCGAAGAGTAACTTTTTCAACAGTCAGGACCCACACTTTCATAACTAGTAAACATTTCTGTGTTGTTCTGGTTTTGGCTGGGATAGAGTTAATTTTCTTCGTAGCAGCTTGTAGGGTGCTTTTTTGAATTTGTGCTGAAAATAGTATTAATAACACCAATGTTTTAGCTATTGCTGAGCAGTGCTTGCACAGCTTCAAGGCCTTTTCTGCTTCTCACCCCACCCCACTAGGAGCACAAAGAGTTGGGAGGTGGGACAGCTGACCCCAACTGACCAAAGGGATATCCCAGACCATATGGCGTCATGCTCAGCAATAGAAGCTGGGGGAAGAAGAAGCAAGGTGGGATGTTTGGAGTAATAGTGTTTGTCTTCCCAAGTAACCAATATGTGCGATGAAGCCCTGTTTTCCTGGGGATGGCTGAACACCTGCCTGCTGATGGAAGTAGTGAAAGAATTTCTTATTTTGTTCTGCCTGCATGCAGCTTTTGCTTTACCTTTTAAACTGTCTTTATCTCAACCCAGGAGTTTTCTCACTTTTACTCTTCCCATTCTGTCCCCCATCGGGCTGGCAAAGAGTGAGCGAGGGGCTGTGTGAGGCTGAGCTGCTGGCTGGGGTTAAACCAGAATATATGCAAACCTTGGAAACAGATCAAAAAGTAATAATTGCATTCCTGAATGCAGCACTTTTTGCTTCAAACTTTCTGGTCCATCCCAGCTATACTATTATTGTTCTATTTTTAAATAGTTCTATTTACAATATAATATTCTTTTTTAAAATTTATCTAAAATAATATCTTTAAAATGTCCCTCTTAATTTTCACTTGTTGTCATTACATGGTGTTCCCAGGTACTTGTGGAATTCTTAATCATTCTTTTGTTTGGTTTTTGTTTGTTTGTTGTTCTTTTTAACTTAGTAATATATGTATATTCTCCTGTGTTCTCCTTAACCCATTTTTTATTAAAACTCTATCATGTTTCAGTAGGCCAAAAGATTAGGAGTCCCTGGGTGATGTAAGAAAACTATTGCAGAATATACTATAAGCCTGTATGACATAGGGATTTATATTACACCTTTAAAAACACAAGTTGCAAAGTTGTTTCACTCCTGTGAATCTGTTTGAGTTATCTACTGGTATGGACTTTGACATTTACTTGGAGTCTTTTACCTTCAGTTTTCTTTGATGGCATCAAATAAAATGCATCTGAGCTAAAAAGCTGTGCTGGAGCTCTCTGCAAAAGAAACAAATACCAAAACAGATACTATGGCTACTATTTCAGTCTTACAAAGTCATTTTTGTAACTTCAAGTTATAGCTCAGGAGAAATATAGAAATGTGTGCTGGACATGTGGAGACATTTAACAGATGTGAGGAGTGGGCTTTAAGAAATACATAAATCAACACAGTTTGAAAATCTTGGTAGACTTGTATAACTTAAAAGCAAAATTGCAGATTTAATTATGAGTATAGCCTTATCTACCTGGAGTTAGAACATACATGCACATAAATATCCTTTAAAAATATCCTTTTAAAAACACTTAGATAAATATTTTTAAGTATCTGGATTTGAATATGATTAAAATAAATCTTAAAATAAAAACTTCAGTAAATTAATATAGGAGGAGCATAGCTCCTTTTTTCCTTTATACTTTTTTTCAGACATTGCTGGTTACCATTAAAAAGTTTTTATGCCTAGCTTTATGTTTATGATTGGAAGCAGAACTGTTGGTATGGTCTATTTAATGTGAAATATGAACATTTAAATGAAGTTTTTGGAAAAGAACTTACAGAATTTGGTGCTTTTACTCATTTGGGCTGGAGGGCAGGTGTGTCAGCTAATGGTGAGTGTAAACGTTTACCAAAATGTAAATGCTCAATTAACACCTGAATAATTGTGCTCTCTATAAAAATCTAGGCATTGCTTTCAGGTTAAAATTCTAGTTTACCCAACTAACATGTGTTCAGAAAAATATACTTACTTGAGTTTTATGAGTTAAGAGTATGAAATTTGTCCAGTGCATGAATGCTTTGAGTGTGTAATACAGAACACTAATTCGCACTGTTTTGAAAAGAAAATCACAGGAAAGCCTTTCTCCGAATGCCCATTGGAAATGTCTGTCCTACACCATCAATTTCATTATAGTGTTAGAAACACTTTTGCCCTGAGTGCTTCTTCCAGTCCTGGTTCTTAATTGTTGTTATTTGGCAGCGTGGAATATTGATGACATTGGTCAAAAAGATTGACAGCTGCATGAATTGTTATTAACCAGCCTGTTGGTTGTAGCTTAAAGTTCAATAAATACCAAGATGCAGTATAAGCCTCAGGGAGCCTCTTTCTTTTCTGAACAACTGGAAATTAACTATTTGATGTCTTTATAAGCCATCTTTCTTTTTCCCATCAACCCCCAAAATAATTTTTATGACACTAAAAATAGATGTCTGATTTGGTAATGCTTAATTCTCCATCCAAGTATGCTCTCATAACTGGAGATCATGGCCCCTTTCTGACCCTGAAGGAGATAAAGACCACACATTACAGGGGATGAGACTACCCAGTCTTTTGTTCTTATTGGCATTCATCACCACAGTAAACAACAGAAAAATCATTCAGAAACGTCAGGAGCTGGAAAAGAACATGGGACAGAATGATTTCTGAAGTGAGTTAGGAATAACTTGTGTAATACTGACACATGAGAATGTTTTTCAGCCCTGACACCCAAGGGTTCATGTACTGTTACAATGTGCAGTTGTACATACATACGTCCACATAATAAGTTCTCAAGAAGAGCCTTATTAATTAGCTATCAAGCTGGAGAGCAAATGTTTAACAATACACAAATTCTTAACAGTATGGCCTTAAGGTTTTTTTGTTTGCTTGCTTTTTTAATGGTGCGGAGTACATTTCCTTTTTAAAACATGCACATCTGTTATCTCAATCTTAAATCCTGGTTGAATTAATCTTTCAGAGCAAATATGTTATTTTTTCTGCCTACAAGCAAACTTAGATTTTTACCACCTGTTTCTTGGCTGGTTCAGAGATATCTGATATCAGCCCCGTTCTATACTTGTTACTTATCTAGCTCAATTCCCTGAATGTCTTGCCTATTCAATATTTTTTATTATTGCTACTTGTGATGTGACATACCGTCTTTTGTTCTTTGATCAAAATAAGGTAGTTGTAGTAACAGGAAGAATCTATTAAAGTTTCTCAATCTCTGATTTAGTCAGGATGGATAGATGGGAAACATATCTTGCTGAGTCAGTACATGCTAAATTGTACTGATTAGAAAAAAATAAAAATAGAGTATTTATATATATATGTATCTATACATATATATGTGTATATATATGTGTATATATTATATATATATGTATCTATATACATTCTAAAGCTTCATCCTTTCAGATAGACTTGAATCAAACATCACTTCAAATTTGCATAAATGATTCAGATGAACACAATAGTGTCCCATAATTATCAACTGCTATCACTAGTCAAGCAGGATTCACCTGACTGTAATATTGTGGACCTACTTAACCTGTATTTAACACATCACATGTGGATAATATATGATGCATTGTGCATAGTTTGGGACTGAAATTTGAAGGCAGCACCATATTGAAGCATGCAGCAGTTTTGACATTTTAGGTCACTGATACATTTTTTTATTTGTTGTGAAGGCAGTTTTGTCACTCATGGGTTATTTAGTCTCCTGGGAGATTTTGCTATTAGATGCTTTGTTGTGGTGGTTAAGATAGATATTTAATGTATCCTGATAATGACATAAAATTAACTTTTTTTCATTGAGATTGAACTGAACAATCTCTCTCCATGCTATAATCACATTTTGCAAATATTTTGAAGAGGTAAAAATCTAAGCCACTTTTACAGTCTCTCTATTAAGTTATACTGAGGCAAGGTTTTAATTTTATTTCCTCTGATATCAATCACTTACTATCCCATGAACAATTTTAATTCTCTATTATGTTGCAAAAGTTAGTGTTTTTCCCAGCTTTACTGTATTGTACACATTAGCATACAGTAAAAGAATTAATAATATGTCTTGCAACTGCAAAATTAAATAACCTCATGTACAACTTTCACAATGTTTTACTATTTGAGTATCCTTTTGGTAAAACACAAAAATGTAATTATATGCTAAAAAGAATTGATAAGTAACCTGTTTAACCAATGGTTACCATCTCCCTGTCTTTGTTCTCAGCGTCTGTAGCAATAGAACCTACTGCATTTCAATGCTGACATTTAATCAATGCATGTAAATCACCTTGGAGGCCTATTACTCTTGTATTCATTAATCCAGTCATGCAGAATACAAGCATGTAGGAGAATTATATACAAAGTTTTGCAGCTGAGGTCAAAAAGTGGCATGTGTAGTCTTCTGCTCTTAAAGTTCCAGACTGCTTCTGACAAATGACATGTGATATACCACAATGTGTCTGCATAAAATCATAAGATTGCTGAATTAAAGTTGTATCAGAATTTTATTTAAATGAATTCTAGTGTTAGGAAATTCTCTGCTGAGCAGCTGGTTGGATACCCTTCATGTTGACTGTGTAATATGTATCTTCTGTTTACTAGCTTCTGGGGGTAAAGAAAGATGAAAATAAATACATATATAGTTTCTTCTATATGGAAAGACTGAAGTTTTTACACCAAATGCCTTGGTTATAAAATAAACAAACATGATAAAACCATACATGGCAAGGAATCAGTCCAATAAATTTCCAGTCAGACAATGGTATCTTAACATTTTCAAGGCAGTACACCACAAGAATTTTGAGTTGCTGGTATCTGTGAACCTTTATAACCCACTGGAAGTGAAAAATATATTTATATAGAGGCCAATATTTGGAGGGAGAGTGACTGAAAGCATCAGAGAAAATAGTGAATAACCAACAACAATGACACAGCAGACGGACATGCTTTGGTACCTACATTTCTGCATTTGCAAGTCTACTCTATATTCCACCATCTTGCAATAGTGTATTATTTGTGAAGCATCAATTTGTCAAAATAAACCTGCCATGTAGAAACTACCTAAGACACAACCAGTTTCAGCCTACCAGTTAGGTGAGCTGGCGTCGTACTGGGACCAGAGGCCAGAACTTGAAGGTGGCCTGATACCAACAGAGCAGACGTAGCAATAAATGAAGGGCTGATAGAGCAACACGCTGCTCACCTGCCTTTCAAGTAACTTCCTCCATTGAATGGTAGCTATGGCAACCCATGGAAGAAATCTGGAAAAAGCAAACATGAGAATTGCAAAAGAGATGGATTTTCTGTCCTTGAGCAGCATCCAAAGTTTGCCATTCCACTTTTCTTTCAGTTTCCATGAACAAGCCATTCAACAAAAAATTTAATGTGGCATTTTAAACCTTTAATAGAAATAATTCCAAAATACTTTCTTTCGCCTATCTATTTAAATGTAAAGACATTTGATTTTAGATGAAAAATAGTTTGGAATTTAAACAGAAAATCAGTAACTTTAAAATTTGCTTTTCTTTGTTGTTATGTGAACATGAACTTTTTCTTTGACAATGTCCACTTCAAGAACTTCTTTGCCTTAAGGAACATTTCCCAATTTTTAGTTGTCAAACACTTTTGCCACATGAAATTTTAAGTATTAAAATTATTTGAGAAATTATTATATATATAAAAATAATGATATATACTATATTTTTTCTCAATGGACTCAGGATACAGTTAGGATGTATTAAGTGTTGTTAGTCTGGTCTATAAAAAAATGAGAATTAAGCTGCAGAGAGGCAGTCACTCTTAATTGTTAACCAGGAGTGAATAAAAGGCACCAGACTACATACATCATAAAGTAACCGAAACATGGAGTTCTAAAGTATTCTAAACTTTGGAATGTGGCTGTACATGTCTCTGGGTGCAGACATGGTAACTCTTTCACAAGAAGATTAAGTTTAATGCAATATAGTTACTGATTCTCTAATGTAAAATGTCAGCTTACTGTCTACCAAGGAGAACCATGCCATATCTTATGCGTCTTTGCCAAGAGTAAATTGTAACATTACTCTTACCCCAATTCCCGTGTTCCACTTCTGATACTTCAGTGAGAAAATTCAGGCTTAAAATCAGACATAGAGGAGACCTACAGTTACACGGCCAATTTATATACCCCTCTGTCAACCTGCTGCCACCAGACATGCCACTTAACTGTATGGAGGAGCGAGAGATGTGTCCTGAGTTTTGCTGTGCTCTTTTCCTCTGCTGGCGACCCGGGCAGCAGAGACCCCCAACACTGAGCAATCAGCTCAAAGGTTTTCCCAGTGACACTGGGGCTTGGACCCATTCTGCATGGTGCACCGAAGAGTAGATTTAGACTATAGAAAACTGGAACTTCCTCACAGGGGATCTATTTTAGGTTATATCAAAGCTCAGGCTGTGATTCACTGTGGGGAAAAGATTGTGAAGCAGGGAGAAGAAAGGGTAAAGCAGACAAAATAAATAAGAAAGCAAAGTGGAAAGGAATTATATAGTCTAGCGATGAGGCCTTTGTTATTATAGAGCCTGTGTGACCTTTAAGACAGACTGACTTGACTGGTTGCCTGAACAAGTTTCCACCCTGCAGTCCTGAGTCCAGTTACATGCCTAGTATCTCATTTTAAAGCAAACCTGCCATGCCACCAGCTTTTGAATCTGGCGTGCATGCTGGCTGAACAGACTATGCCTTGGAGGCACCCTTGACAGTGACCTCCTTTTCAAGCAGGTCAGAATAGTTACCTGCCCAAGAGGCAGTGTCTTATTGATTCATCTGCCTCTAAACAGATGTACCAGATACCTGTTTGAGAAGCACCTGCTTTTCAAGCACTGAAAATTGAACAGATATTTAGTATACCTGGGAAGTAGTCAGCCGTGGATGATGACTTTAGCTTCCAGCAAGTATAAGCATGTGAATCTCTCTGAGGGACAACACATACAAAGAATCTGCCCCTTATGGGGGTCTAAGGCAATTACTGGAGATATTTTTAAAAACTGTGCCCTCCAGGCATACCAGGCACCTGCCCACTCACATGCCTGATTAACCTGTTGTGTTTCCAAACACAGGAATTTTTTTTGCTATACTTTTACATATATTAAAAAGTTACTAGTGAATATATACAGACATTAATTTTCACATCTAGAAAAACAGATTGTTCCTTTTATTTTGCTGATCCTTTACCCTTTGGACTTCAGAGATTGTATGATGATGCTAGTGAAAGGATTTACCAACTTCAAAGCTGGAACAAAGATGCATCTGAGTCTTCAGAAGAATCTGGATCCTAGTCAAGGGACAAGATTCTGAGAAAAAAAAGAAAGCATTGATTTACAATGTACAAACTGTATTACCTATAGTAAAATTTATTCTAAATCAAAGCCTGAATTTTGCTTTGGGAATGCTGAGAGTAGATGGCAGAGATGTAAGGGTTTGCAACTGTCATGACATGGAGGATAAAGTCAGAGGATTAACTATTGAAAGTAGACACGGCAGAAAACCCCAAAGAAATATGGTGCTTTCTCTAACAAAAGAGGCTGAGATTCTGAAGGTTGAGGTACTTTCTTTTAGGAGATTATGTATTTCATGGGGGTCAAAATTGGTTGTATGTGCTATTTACTGAAGAACAAAAGAAGAGTCTGAGTGACTTGAGAATTCCTTTATTGACGTTAAGAAGAAGTCTTTGATGAGGGATTCAGTGCTTTGCCATCGGGCTTTTAATAGTCCTGATAAAAGAAAATAAATGACAAAGTCAAGCTAGACTTCTGTTCTGCTTTTCTGATCTTCCACTAAGGTGTAGTCAGCTCACATTCTGCATAAGGCAGCCCTTGGAACAAGCAAGCCACAACCAGATGTGTCACCCTATTTTCTATGGCTCTGAGCTCAGAAAGGACAACCTGATTCTAAACCATTTATGAAGTGCTAAAAATAGCTGGCAGTTTGATCCTTTTTATCCTTGGCTTTTATTTTCTCCCATGACAAAGGGCAAATAAAAGAGGAAGGTTAAGTTACACAAATTTATATATGGGCTATATGTAAAATGAGCAAACGAAATCTCTGAACCTAAGGTTCTTCTGGCAAACGGCAACTTGTCATTTCTTTTCTTGTTTGCACAATGAAACATGTGCAAAAAGTGATTTATGGAAGCCCTTTGTTGAGACTTAAAATGAGGAATTGTTGAAAAGTACAAATCTCGTATAGTAGAGGTTAAAACATTAAGTAAATTGAATGAAGTAGAAGCTTCTCATTTATAATCAGTTTTAATCACATCCAATACTGTAAGTCAGATTAAAATTGGACATTAGTGGTTTAGAATTAAACCATGCTTCCCTCCACCCCACATTAACATGTTTTATATGTCAGTGTTTTGGTGACACAGCTGTGTGCTCTATAAGAAGGGAGATGTTTCTGATGTAAAGAAGGTTGTTCATTAATACCAGTGATTACGAGGGACAGGATCAGCATTTTTGTTCTTGGAAGGATCAGAGACAAAAGGACACAGTGAAGTCTCTGTGTTTCAGAAAGTAAAAAGAATATGCCCAACCATCAAATCCTTCAGTACCTCCTCCCATGGCTGTTTCCTTGGGACAAGTCTACACATCCTGGCACAGAGGAAGTAAAACATTTTAAGTAGAAGGATATGAAATAAGCTTTGTTCCTCTAGAAACAGAAAAGACATTTGTGTCTAGTCAGCAGGTTTAGCATTCCCTGTTGCTGCATTTATCGTAGCCTTGGTCTAGAAAGGAACACAAAAGTGAAGAAAAGCCTTCCAATGTCAGCACAGGTTAAAAACAAAAAATTGGATCTTGCCCATGTTTAACATGGCAAAGATTTTATTTTTATTTTACCTCTGCTTTCACTAAATCAGCAGTTCTGAAATGAAGCAGGTAGCACTTAACATATGTTCTGGGTGTTGGCATAGAAATCTTCTTGTTTCTGCACAGCAAGTGCTCCTGGATCGACAGAAGAAGTCTAGTTGATTACAGTGGGGTGGTTTGAGACTACGGTGAAAACCATGCCCTGTGATTTGCCCTGTAGTTCTAATTACAATACAGTAATGCACTGTAAAGGTTTCCGAATCACAACTCAGTTCCATTAAAATAGAAAAAGGAGCATAGTGGGTGTGTAGTCCTTATTGTTCATCTTCAGGCAAAATGCTGACACAAGTATTTCAATACCCATGCAAGTAGGTGAGATGACAGTAAATTAGATGCAGAAAGAATCCACATAGCATATGAATTATGTTCAGTAATGGATCTGTATCTCAGATCTTTTTCAGCCGGTTTATCCACTGTGGACTTTAAGGTTTCTTTCTGCAAGTTTGATAGGAATTTGTGAATGAAAATGTTCAGTTTTGGGCCCCTCACTACAAGAAAGACATTGAGTTGCTGGAACGTGTCCAGAGAAGGGCAACCAAGTTGGTGAGGGGCCTGGAGCACAAGTCTTATGAGGAGCGGCTGAGGGAACTGGGGTTGTTTAGTCTGGAGAGAAGGAGGCTGAGGGGGGACCTCATCGCTCTCTACAGCTACCTGAAAGGGGGTTGTAGTGAGGTGGGTGCTGGTCTCTTCTGTCAGGTGGCTGGAGATAGGACAAGAGGAAATGGCCTCAAGTTGAGGCAAGGGAGATTTAGGTTAGATATTAGGAAAAGTTTTTTTACTGAGGGGGTTGTCAAACATTGGAATGGGCTGCCCAGGGAAGCGGTTGAGTCACCATCCCTGGAGGTATTCAAAAAGCAAGTGGACAGGGTACTCCAGGGCATGGTTTAGGGGGCATGGTTGATGGTTGGACTCGATGATCTTGAAGGTCTTTTCCAACTGAAATGATTCTATGATTCTATGATTCTAAAAATAAGGGACAAAAAACTGTATGGAAATGGAAAACCAAGTTTGTCTTAATTTTTAAAAAGCTCTTTATAACAGTAAATGCAAACTATTATCATGATAAATGAAGTTTTTGGTCACTATTACTTTAGGTGCTCATGTATCTGTTAGACCGAAAAGAACAGAGCTTGCCCTGTTCCAAATGCAGGAGAAAGCTTAAACAGGGGGCATGTGAAAAGCAGATCTTATGAAGCTATGAAGTCAATACGAAATTTCTGTTCAGTCAGCTAGTTGACTGAAATACTACAGGTAGAGTGGCAAAATGGTACAACAGTAATCTAAGCCTTCCTGGGCCCTTGTTTTTGCCGTTCGCACAATGAGGTATTGTTTCCAATCAATTATAGATCAACATTAGAAGAATTCAACAAAATACTTCAACTTGACTTTCCTAAGAGAAAAAATCTTCAAAAATATGAATTTGCTTGCATGAAATTTCAGTATTTAAGAGACTAAGTTTCCTGTCAGAAGTAAAATATAAATAGAAAACTTCTGTGTAACAATAAAAATTATCTGTCTCTGAACTTGCAATCCAAAATTTCTTCCACCTCATTGTCTTTAAATATTTCCCTTTGAAGCTTTTAAAACCAGTAAAGGTTTCTTCAGTGTTCTTAATGTAACACTATTACATCTTCCATGTTTACAAATTTTGGATGTATCTCTATCAATACACTCTGACTGGTTAGAGGCTATTTTAAATTTTGCAATTTAGACCCATCTTTACAAGTGTGTCAATTTATATTGCAATAAATACAGTAATAAATGTAAGCTGCACCACTTTTCCTCTATGAAGATTTTAAAACCCTGCAGATACAATTTAGATGAAAAAAAAAATCATTACTCCAACAAATTAAAAATTAAGTATTATTCATGACTCTCCAAAATATGTTATGAAATTTCAAGCTGGTTTCAAAGCAGTACTTAACTAATAATGGCTATTGCACAGTACTTCTCTTAATATCAATGACTTTGGGAGTTGGTGCTAAAAATCATTGGTTTTACTAAATTAAAAATAAATTTAGTTGATAAATTGGTGTTTTTATTAAGATAATGTGAAAGGAAATGTAATTAACATTGCTGTGCCCCTTTTAGAATTATTATTTAGTATTAGATGTCACAATTGCCACCAATCAAAATTGGAACTTATTATTTCCTTTAACACATCAGCTCATTTATAATGGACAACTTGCCTTTGCATTTAGAAAATTAAGATGACAGGGACAAGTCTCTTCTTCCTTCTACTTTGTCTGCTCAACAGAAAGGAAAAATTGAGTCCTTTTTGCCTTCACCGGGACTCATGATCCAGTAAGCACACCTGAGAACAAGCATGTCATGTATGCATTCACTGAATGGTGAGGTCCGGATATCAAGAGGACTTTGGCATCATAACTCTTCTGTAAATCAAACCTTAATTTTCTACAAGTCATTGGATGCATCTCTCATGTATCACATACTGCTGCTAAAAGATACAAATATTTCTGAGGTTTGAAATGTTTAATATAAAATCCATTTTAATTTTAGCTGGAGATCATGAAAATAGTTAATCATTCTCTTTTCGACTTTCATAAAACATCTTTTTATTTATTTATTATTTAAATAGTCTTCAATAATTTTGCAGTAGGAGTCTCTTGAAGAAACAAGAATGACAAAATACTGTATATAATTATTTTATTAGGGTAATTTTATTAAAGTAATCAAAAAATAAAGCAATCTAGAATCTTCAGTTCAAAAGCTCTTACATTCTAACTATTACTGTCTTTATATATTCTGCCTCACTGTCTAGAACAATACATATGTTTGCAGGAATTATGCACGGTTTTGTATCTAAATGTGAGAGTATCACGAAGCTTCATACAGCACTTGTTGTTCTGATCAATGTCAAAATAATGAAAACGTAACAGAATCAATGGCTTGTCCTTCCTAAAGGACTCTATTGTTTGTGACGGTGTTTTCAGGCATATTTATTCTACCTTATCTGGAAGTCTATGGCAAGAGTCAGGAAAAGCATTTGTCAGAAACAATTTATTACCATTAACTCAGTCAAAGCAATAGCAAGCAAAAGTATCTGTGGATGCTTCACAGATTCTTACTGGCATTTTGATTCCACTGTTTCAATGCTTTTCAGCAGTCTTTTCTGTGAACATTGGCTTACAATGTTAGAGGAGGTTTTTATTGATATTCTTTGGGAATTGAAAGGGTATATCTATCTTTAAACAAGTATATTTATGGTCTTGTCACAAAGGGCTAATGGCTCTGATGAGTGATTGGTGGCCATTACTTTCAAACTCTGCATTTGCAAGTATACACAGCATGTAGGATATCTAATATGGTACACACCACCCTCTTGTGCTCTTGTTAAAGCTTTCACAGGCAGAATTGCCCACATATAAATTAAAAAGTCTGGGGCATGATCTCAGCTTCTGTGTGTCCTCTATATTTATTTCACCTCTTCACAAAACTGAATTAAGGTCTCATCTGTCCCCTCTTTGCAAAAGACTTAGGCAAATTGAGGTTTCTAAAATTTGGGAGATGTAAGGCTGATGACTCCTTACAGCAGGTCATTTGCCTCCTTCAGCTTGGTTGGGCACACAGACCTGGCATGTTCTTCAAATTTAGAAGTATGCTGGTAGTCAAAACAGATCTCAACCAACAGAAACTTTACAGCTTATATTCATATGGTTAAACTCTCTTATCTTCCAAAAAATGGTGGCAGGATCCTATCTGCTCACTGGTAAGGATCGCACTGCTAATCCCAGCTATGCCCAGAAATTTTCTGGAGGACACCAGTTGCCACAGGCCCACGTTGTGCTAAGGATCATGTTAACACGTTAACAGCAAACAATCACGGTACAATGCCTGTGTCCCGGAAGCTTCACAATCTACTAGTATAAGTCATAGTTGTATTAAAAAAAATGTCCCAGCTTCCAAGTTAAAGAATCATGGGATGAATATATCTCTGAAGTGAAATATCTCCAGTGAAAGGGACTGAAGGAAACACACTCAGATATTCTGCAGGGAATTAAAATGGAAGATGCAGATTTAAACTGCTTCAGACTAAAGGCGGCATTGGACTGAATCCTCCTACCTCCTTGCCAAGTACTCTAATAATGGGATAGAGGAATGAGAGTGAACCATTTACTATGTTTTTAATGTAACCATTCATTGCCATGTGTTTTTTTTATACAGTTCTGAATATAAATCAACACATGCACAGATAAATAAATAAATAAATAAATAGAGTAGAACATTTTGTCCAAATGGAACAGGTTTTGATTTTTTTTTTTCCTCTGAGGAAAATATGAGGGGAAAAATAAGTTTAGTTTTAGTCAAATCCATTTTTTGGTATTTTTGTTCATAAAACTTCTGAATCAAAACCATCACTTACGTGCAAAGTCCTATGTGTTCTACCATTTAAATCATAGTATGTCTGAAAAAAAAATAAATAAACAGACCATAGTCTAGGAGTAAATTATTTGTTCCTAGCTGCTGTGACAAATATCAGAAGAAAATTATAGATAAGTATATCACTTTACAAGAGCACACGCACAAATCAAACGGATTTTTATTGCCTTCTGAACAATGCGAGTTCCCATTTAAAAAATCTTCACTAATGACCATAATGTGCAGGATAGACAAATTCCAATAAAATTGCAGACTATTACATCTTTAGTATAAAAGATTACTTAAGTACTTACTCAAAATCTTTTTTAGGCATTACTATATAAATGTTAGAGGGCAAGAAGACCTTTAGACTCTCCTTTGGTATTTGTCTGGGATCAACAAGTGTCTGGTAAAAAATTGTGGTTTATGAACACACCAGTCTCACACTTATTTGTTGCCCTAATGCTTTACAAGTCGTTTAGTGGGCGCACAATGAATAGGGTTCATCTCTGTGGCATTATGGTATCAGGAACAAACACAGAAAATGTCATACTGGCCTCAACAGAGGGGTTGTGACTTGTTTTACAACATTTCAAGCATAAGAAAAACTCTACAGACCAGTTGCAGCAGGCTTTTCTGAGGTCTTGTTTCCAATTTTTGGAATTTCCACTAGAAACAGTGACCCCAGATTGCTTAACAATGACAGGAGGTGTCAGGCAGCTGGAAAAATGATAACAGATGCCTCCTGCGTTCTCCTTTACTCGAAGTTTAGCATCATGATAGGTTTCCCTCACTGAAGCATTATGAATCAGTTCTGCTGGAGTCATTTTGTTACTTTAATTTGTTCAGTGCCAGGGACTCAGGACTCAGCTCAGTGCTTGATATCTCCTCAGGAAAGCCATGTGTGAAAAAAGATTTTTTTTCCCTGCATACATAAATGCCATGGTTTCAGCGTGTGAGTATGTACATTCACTGCCCCAGCATGCCCTTACTGTGGGGTAGAACATTCTGCGACAGACACTCTGGCTCCATCTTTTCCAGATCTGCCCCACCAATGGTTCATGCTGGCATGGTGTTTATTCCTCTGTACAATTTTCCCTAGAGGAGGTTTCTTGTAGTCCCCAGTACAGAGGAAATAGGGGTGCTGGTTGCATGGAGTCACTTTTTCTCCTTTCATGCTCATTAATGTCATACTTGACATATAAGGAAGAGATAAATATGATGATAAACAGAAAAGAATGAAAAGACTTTAACTTGGTTGCATTGCATTCAATGCAGCATTCATACAGGTGTTACAGTTTCCATAGTAAAGTAAAAGATTCTCTGATGTTACATAGAAGTTTTTCCCAGACCTTTGATTCCTGCTGTAGTAGCTATGCAATCTGCTCAAAATCATCCAGGACATGTCTACTTTGGTAAATATCTTGAAACTAGTACTAAGTTAGTCCAAGAATCAAAACCAGTATATGTACATATATACACGTGCCAAAATAGCTGGTCCTATCAAAAGGCAGAGATAATTAGCTCAGGAGTGGTATCATGCTAGTGTAATCAGAATGCCTTTGAGGCCTGGGACTTTTATCTCTGCAGGGCTTAGCTGTGTGCAGGTAGAAATACCTGTTCATATGGTCCAGGATCCCCAGCATGATTTTGAGATAGGACCACAGTGATTTTATGGCAAAATTGGGATGGAAAACTAAAATACAGAGCACTGTTTAGGAGTTTAAAAATTCTCCTAGTGAAATCCCCCATGTAGGTAACAAATACAATGTGAAGGCAAAATCAGTCTTATGACTGTAAAAGTACTGCAATGCCATTAATGTAACTTAGGTCTATGCTCCTGATCCCTGGCTTACTTTTCTACTGCATCATGATTCATCTTTTTCTCTCCTCTCCTCTCCTCTCCTCTTCTAAATTATTAGCAAATATCTGGCTTTTTCTCAGCACTCAGGTCTTTGTTTATGAGTACCTGTTATGGCTGATTATTTTTCTGAACACACTGCAGTGGACCTGCGTGAGTGGAAGCACTTTGCCCTAAGCAGCCCAAGGCTTGCTATAACCGGGATTCGAATTTACACCAGTTTGGACAAATATTTGTCACAAAAGACCAGCCTCAGTTATGAGAAATGTTCACAGGACATGAGACCTGGAACAGTCTTAACAACATCTGAAAACACAGGGTTATTTTGGAGAAGTTGTAGGCATTGATCTTTTCCATGTTTTGGGGTTTTTTTTCTTTGCTACAGGAAGAAAGTCCTCTAAGGTGTGTAGTGCAAGAATTGCTTCTGGAAAAACAGCCCTGAACAAAACAGAGTCCTAACCAACACTTTTTTCCTACCTTGTTTCTTTTTAACCTGCTTTTCCTTTTTTTTTTTTTTTTCTTTTTTTTTCAAGGTGGAAGAACCTGAAATGTTTAGGAGTGAGTTAAGAAGTGACTGTGATTTTAGAGTCTGTTATAGCTCAATATCGTGACATACCATAAAGAAACAGGTGAGGAAGCAAACAAAAAAGGAAAAGCAAAAGGAATGGTGGGAGAAATTTAAAAAGCCAAAATGCAGACAGGCTGGAAGGACAGATGGAAAGGGTTGCTGGTATTTGACAAACTTTCCAGCTTGGGCACAAGAGTGCCGTATTTCACTGCTTTAGTTCACTTACTTGTCGAAAAGGCATTACATTCTTTCAAGAGATCTATGCCTTCCTAACAGTTTAAATCTATATTTCACTTAAAATGCAGCTTATATATTTTATTTGCTTGTGTAATGCATTTTTTATTCTCATGTTTCCTTTTTTTGTTTGTTTATTTGCAGGGTTTTTTTGGCTTGTTTATTCCAGCTGCTAGTCATTTAATCTGCAGTAAAATTACTTCAGTTTGCTATTTAGTTCACTGGTGTCCAATTATAAAATTCTACATATGTTTTGGACTCTCTGTTCTTTAGAATGGGAAATGTTAGCAGCATAACACTGAGGACAACGTACTCAGTGACATCAGAACTGAATCTGATTCTGGAGTCTGGTTAAATAATGGTCCTGCTGATTTGCCACTTCTGAATATGTGGCTATTTTGCTCTGTTTTTGTTTTATCACAAATAGTTAGTGCCTCTTGTGGTTTGGATATCAAGAGTTAATACAAGAAAGGGTAAAAATGAAAAGTAATAACTCTACCTCAGAAGAAGGAAGAAAGGACAATTTACACAAAATACAAAATATAGCATATGTTTTCCAGTAGTTAAGAAGAGTGGAATCTAAATCTTAAACCGTTAGCAAGACCATAATTTTCAAATTAGTGATCTGGTTGTCTTTAATGGGCTATTTGCAGCTTTGAAAATCTTCTTTCTTCTCTGAAATTTTTAATCAACGTATCAAGATATGGATCACTTTAGCCTTGTCCATTTATAAAGTTTATATCCATGTATAAAGTTTGTATTAGTATGGTTTTTAAAGTGTTCAGTGTAGAATGACTTAACTTGTACCTTTCAACAGTATTTGCAAGTATAAACTTGGCAGTTTCAGTTTTAAAACATATTGGGTTTGATCATTTTAAGTCAAGTTGAGACCCTTGCAGATATTGCCTCTGATTTTGAGCACTCCTTATGATCTCATCGTGTATGCATCTTTGCCTTTTTAAAAATGAGAGTGTATTATGAAATATTTTACAAACTTAAACAATATTATTCCAGTTTGATCAAAAATAGGGAAAACAGCCTATTGTGGAATGTGGTTCAAACTGATGCAATCAAGTCAGTTTTTACACAGGAAACTCTCATAAAATACATTGCTATACATGCTATCTTGTTGTGTATCGGTTCTTCCACTTAAATTTAGTTTATTTTTTCCTTTAGAACCTTAGAAATGGTACTATGTTCCACAGAGATTAGTCTTATTGCTGCAAGCGTAATCAAAACTATGCACTACTATAGAAGCTAAGTATTTGCTTTTGATCAGTTAGTGCTCATTGGAGAGTAGCCTCTTATGTGTTTCTACTGAAGCCAGAAAGCTGGGACACAAACCTCTGGTGGATTTCAGGATGCAATAAAGAATATTAATAGCACATAGAAATAGCTGAAGTCTTCAGTGTATAGAGATTGGATGGGAAATCAGATGACCTGAGCTCCATTATTTACTTTCCTTATTATAGTGAACAAATCAGTATTTTGTTTTATTTCATAGCAATAGAGTAGTAATGCTTGCCTGCCATAATAAAATATTTTTGCATTGTGGATGAGGAATGTTGTATAAATGCTAGGTACAAATAAATATTTACTCCTTGTCTGCAGTGATTCAGTTTGTTAATCTCTGAAACACTGTTTCCTATTATGCAAAAGAAAAATAGAAATATATTATGGATCAGGCAGATAAGTTTTATTGGAGAGGGAAACATGGTGTCCTCTACCTATTTAAATAGTATTTCTGAATGGGTCTTTCTCTTCTTAAATATGCAGGTGCCTCAGTTAATGACAAATTAAAACTATCTGATACTGGTTTTCTTTCTGCTAGAGTCCTGAAAGCTCCAGAAAAGGTGCTTTGAGCTTTAAGCTGTGCTTTGTAGGAGCAGTAAATTGAACTACACTCTCCCTCTATAAGCAACATACTACACTTCATGATGTTTTCTGTATTTCCTTACAATGAGTCTTGATATGAAATCTCACATGGTTGAAACCTTAGGTTAATGGTCCATGAAGGAAAAAAGAAAAAAAGTGCAGGGGCATTATGAGATGTATGCTTTCCTTTTCTCATACAGTGCTATGTTCAACAAAATTCAAAGAAAGTTCCAAGGTAAGTAGCCTAGGTCAAGTATATTTTTCCATTCACTGTAAAGTTTCAAGCTGATGGTCCTTGGATTTCCCAGTGTCGGGTAATGACAGCAATTGTCTCCACCCATCCATTCTGCACTTAGACCAGAGGTTGCCATCCCCTCACAGAAGCACAGCAATGGCAGTTTGTCCATTCCTTAGCCATCACAGGTTGCAATCTGACACATTAAATTAAAATGTCATTGATTTCAGTTTGTGTTAACACAGCAGGCTGTGATGTGTGTGACTCAGAGCCTTAGGATGACAAAGCTCCTGTAAGTCTCAGCTAGTAGAGGTTCTGTTTTATACAGCTTGGAACTCAGTTCTTAGAATGTTAAATTTGGCCATTTCTATGTCAATTTTACTGAGTAGCTTAATTGGAAAAAAGTGAAATCTTTCTCCCATGGAGCATGCTTTCTTTACATTCATTTAATATTCTCCCCTCTGCACAGAAGTAAACTTATCTGCACTATGCACCCAGCAGTGCTTATGAATAGCAGAAAGCGAAGGGCTGACATCAGGCACAAGAAGTCTATATTGTCAGAAATGCCATAGTTCATCACAACTACAGTATTTCCCTGCCAACTCCCTGCCAAATTCCTACTTCCTTTCTTATCATCATCTGTCCTCTTCAGATGTTCTCAAATAAGATACTGAGGTGTTTAAACTAACTGCATGCACACAAGCTATTTTAAAGAGGAATAGGAAATTCTGCTTACAAATAGGTTCTTGCTTATGCTGGAGCCATAGAAAAGCTTTTTCTCCCTTCCCTTGTGAATATTCTGCTATTCCAGCTGAAGAAATTGTGTTATTTCCATTCCACCTACTGCTTAGAAAGCTACAGTGTTAAAAGGAGCCTGCCTGGATATACACCGATGAGTTGGCTATATTCTTGAATTTCTGGAGTATACAAATACAAAATTCATTAGAAGTATTTAATGAAGCTTCACTTACCTTACATCTGATTGATGACCTGAAAAGCCTACTCTTTAACATGCTGTGTCAAGCTTCAATGCAGAAATACGAGAGAAAGGAGAACATACTAGGCAGTATTTTATTTGTTAATCATATAATTAAAGACATAAGGTTTGACCTTCAGTTGACCCTAAAGTTGACTTGTTATAGAAAACGGTTAAGTAACATATGAAATGGGTAGCAGAGACTGGGCATTTGAAATTAGGAAAAAACAATGTTCACTTAAGCTCTTCAGTATGACCTTCCCCTTAAATCCAAACTTACCTACTCCTTAGTGTTTTTATAAACTGTCTCCAGTAACAGGTTAGATTGTTATTGCAAAAAATGTATTTATTCATTTAAATAGCATATTCATTTTAGCATATTTATAGGACTTCTTGCTATATACCAAAGTGTAATCATAGCTGTATATGCATAATAAACCAATAAAAATATACAGTTTGTCATTCGGCTAAGATAACCATTGCTCAAGGGTGATATTCATTGGCTATCTTAAGCACCTGTCTTGCAGCAGATCCATTGTTTGTATATTGATTCCCTGAAGGTCACTTGGTTATAAAACGAAGACCTCGTGCAGTACAGAGGCATTTTACAACAAGTATTCAATACAATACAAAATGACAGGAAACTCACATTTTGATTGTGAATGCAGTTTTCCTAAAACTTACCTGAGATATTCCCTGGGAATAAAAATGACAAGAACACCTGAAACAACAATATTGTACTAAAGGTCTTCTCAATATTGTCCTAAGGTCTGAAAGCAAATCAGACTTGTTGATTCCCTGTTCAGGGTAGCTCTACCACTAGGGCTGCTCAACTGAGGTGGTTGTGTTAGCATTTTCAAGCTATATAACTCCGAACACAACTCCTGAGAAACCTAGAAGACTTCTGCACTTAGAACACAAAGATGAGATCTTTTTCTGCTGTAGACCTCTTGAAATATAAAATTCATTACTACAAACTAGTCAATAGTAAATAGGTAGCTAATACAAAATGTCAGTGCAGAATTACAAGATATGGATCCTGCCTGCTGTCTACTTTTGGAACTACTGATGCTCTGTTCCTCTCTTCTCTCTTCTTATTAAAAGTAATTTTAATAGCTGCAGAAGGAAATGACAGTCTCACATCCTTAGGATCTACAGCTGCCTCATTTCAAATTCGCCAGCAAAGAAATGCTTAACCATTCTCTTCCAGCTGCTTTTATTCTTCTTTGTTATGCTAATGCTCTATGAAAAGATGTCATGGAGGATCAAAGAATATTGTGCATACAATTTATACTAAAAATAATTTTGATTTAAACTTGAAGTTTAAAGTAACTTTCCCTTTTCATTAATGCACAAATTTAAGGGTGAGAACAGCTATGTGACTGCATGTGGAAGTACAGGTGAATCCAATAAAGGATGTCGTGGTTTAACCCCAGCCAGCAACTAAACACCACGCAGCCGCTCACTCACTCCCCCCCACCCAGTGGGATGGGGGAGAAAATCGAGAAAAGAAGCAAAACCCGTGGGTTGAGATAAGAATGGTTTAATAGAACAGAAAAGAAGAAACTAATAATGATAATGATAACACTAATAAAATGACAACAGCAATAATGAAAGGATTGGAATGTACAAATGATACGCAGTGCAATTGCTCACCACCCGCCGACCGACACCCAGCCAATCCCCCGAGCGGCGAATCCCTGCCCCCCCACTTCCCCGTTTCTGTACTGGATGGGATGTCACATGGTATGGAATACACCGTTGGCCAGTTTGGGTCAGGTGCCCTGGCTGTGTCCTGTGCCAACTTCTTGTGCCCCTCCAGCTTTCTCACTGGCTGGGCATGAGAAGCTGAAAAATCCTTGACATTAGTCTAAACACTACTGAGCAACAACTGAAAACATCAGTGTTATCAACATTCTTTGCATACTGAACTCAAAACATAGCACTGTACCAGCTACTAGGAAGACAGTTAACTCTATCCCAGCTGAAACCAGGACAGTATCCACCCCTTATTCTATACCATTGACGTCATGCACAGTTCCCATACCTTTAGTTACATCCTGATCAATCATCACCTTTCCATCCCTTTAAGACATATGAGCAATGATATATATATATGTATACACACACAGAGATATCATTCCTTTAGTTCATGGGTCATGTTCATAAAATGTTCATTGAGTTCATTTAGTTTCCGACTCTGGGCTCCATCTGTCATACCAGTCTTTCTGGGCAGGAGGGATGGTGCAAAGTCCTCTCAGTCGGTAGAGCAGAATTGGGCTTCAGTGCAGTGTGACAAGCAGGTGACATCTGGCGCAGCAGGAGGATGGTGTGCACCGTTGGATTGTTGCATGCTGGAGTCAGTTCTGGTTCCATCACTACTGCGCTTTGCTCAGTTTTATCACAGTTCTTTTCTTGCTTGATCTAAGTAATTCTTACTATAGTACTATGGATATAGCACATAATTATAGTAAGGATAATATACAGTAGCAGGGTTATATAGCAACTAATATACAGTTTAATTCTGGCTGTTCTCACCTAAAATTAAATCCCCTTGAGGCACACATCGGACTTCCCCATCTTTTCGCATCACCCACCAAGTGCACCCAGGCCCTTGAGCAAAAGCAATCCCACGAATGGGTTTACCTTTGCCTGAGGCAGGAGTAACCCAGACTGTCTTCCCTAACATATTTTTTATGTGCACTACAGGGACTTTATCCCCTTCTACAGTATGTAAAAATTCCGACTGGGCAGGGCCACCCCGATTGGCAGATCCTCTGGTGTTGACTAACCAGGTGGCTTTTGCTAAATGTGTATCCCAATGTTTGAAAGTTCCACCCCCCATTGCTCTCAATGTAGTCTTTAACAGTCCATTGTATCGCTCAATTTTCCCAGAGGCTGGTGCATGATAGGGGATATGATACACTCACTCAATGCCATGCTCTTTGGCCCAGGTGTCTATGAGGTTGTTTCGGAAATGAGTCCCGTTGTCTGACTCAATTCGTTCTGGGGTGCCATGTCGCCACAAGACTTGCTTTTCTAGGCCCAGGATAGTGTTCCGGGCGGTGGCATGGGGCACAGAATATGTTTCCAGCCATCCAGTGGTTGCTTCCACCATCGTGAGCACATAGCGCTTGCCTTGGCGAGTTTGTGGGAGTGTGATATAGTCAATCTGCCAGGCTTCTCCATATTTATATTTCAGCCATCGCCCTCCATACCACAGGGGCTTTAACCGCTTGGCTTGCTTAATTGCAGCACATGTTTCACATTCATGGATAACCTGTGCAATAGTGTCCATGGTCAAGTCCACCCCTCGGTCACGAGCCCATCTATATGTTGCATCTCTTCCCTGATGGCCTGAAGTATCATGGGCCCACCGAGCCATAAATAGCTCACCCTTATGTTGCCAGTCCAGGTCCACCTGAGCCACTTCAATCTTGGCAGCCTGATCCACCTGTTGGTTGTTTTGATGTTCTTCAGTGGCCCGACTCTTGGGTACGTGAGCATCTACATGACGTACTTTTACAACCAGATTCTCTAGCCGGGATGCAATATCTTGCCACAGTGCGGCAGCCCAGATGGGTTTACCTCTGCGCTGCCAGTTGCTCTGCTTCCATTGCTGTAGCCAGCCCCACAGGGCATTTGCCACCATCCATGAGTCAGTATAGAGATAGAGCACTGGCCACTTTTCTCTTTCAGCAATATCTAATGCTAGCTGGATGGCTTTCACCTCTGCAAACTGACTCGATTCACCTTCTCCTTCAGCAGTTTCTGCAACTTGTCGTGTAGGACTCCATACGGCAGCTTTCCACCTCCGATGCTTTCCCACGATGCGACAGGATCCGTCAGTGAACAGGGCATATTGCCTCTCATTTTCTGGCAGTTTATTATACAGCGGGGCCTCTTCAGCCCGTGCCACCTCCTCCTCTGGCGACATTCCAAAATCTTTGCCTTCTGGCCAGTCCGTGATCACTTCCAAAATTCCTGGGCGACTGGGGTTTCCTATGCGAGCCCGTTGTGTGATCAGTGCAATCCACTTACTCCACGTGGCATCAGTCGCGTGATGTGTAGAGGAGACCCTCCCTTTGAACATCCAGCCCAGCACTGGCAGTCGGGGTGCTAAGAGGAGCTGTGTTTCAGTACCAACAACTTCTGAGACAGCTTGAACTCCTTCATATGCTGCCAATATCTCCTTTTCAGTTGGAGTATAGCGAGCCTCGGATCCTCTGTATCCCCGACTCCAAAACCCCAGGGGTCGGCCTCGGGTCTCCCCAGGTGCTTTCTGCCAGAGGCTCCAGGTAGGGCCATTCTCCCCAGCTGCAGTATAGAGCACATTTTTAACATCTTGTCCTGTCCGGACTGGTCCAAGGGCTACTGCGTGAACAATCTCCCGCTTAATTTGTTCAAAGGCTTGTTGTTGCTCAGGGCCCCATTGAAAATCATTCTTCTTTCGGGTCACTTGATAGAGAGGGCTTACAATCAGACTGTAATTTGGAATATGCATTCTCCAAAACCCCACGACACCTAAGAAGGCCTGTGTTTCCTTTTTATTAGTTGGTGGAGACATAGCTGCTATTTTGTTAATCACATCCATTGGGATCTGACGACGCCCATCTTGCCATTTTATTCCTAAAAACTGGATCTCCCGTGCAGGTCCCTTGACCTTACTTTCTTTTATGGCAAAACCGGCTTTCAGAAGGATTTGGATTATTTTCTTCCCTTTCTCAAAGACTTCTTCTGCCGTGTTGCCCCATACGATGATGTCATCAATGTATTGCAGGTGTTCCGGAGCTTCACCTTTTTCCAGTGCAGTCTGGATTAGTCCATGGCAAATAGTGGGGCTGTGTTTCCACCCCTGGGGCAATCGATTCCAAGTGTACTGGACACCCCTCCAAGTAAAGGCAAATTGTGGACGACACTCTGCTGCCAGAGGGATTGAGAAAAACGCATTAGCAATGTCAATTGTAGCATACCACTTGGCTGCCTTTGACTCTAGTTTGTATTGAAGTTCTAGCATATCTGGAACGGCAGCACTCAGTGGTGGCGTAACTTCATTCAGGCTGCGATAGTCAACTGTTAGTCTCCACTCCCCATTAGACTTTCGCACGGGCCATATGGGACTATTAAAAGGTGAGCGAGTTTTGCTGATCACTCCTTGGCTCTCCAGTTGGCGAATCAACTTGTGGATGGGAATCAGAGAGTCTCGGTTGGTGCGATATTGCCGCCGGTGCACCGTCGTGGTAGCAATTGGTACTTGTTGTTCTTCAACCCTCAGCAACCCCACAATCGAAGGGTCTTGAGAGAGACGAGGCAGGGTAGACAGCTGTTCCGTGCCCTCCGTCTCCAAGGCAGCTATACCAAAAGCCCATCGATACCCCTTTGGGTCCTTAAAATACCCTCTCCTGAGATAGTCTATGCCAAGGATGCATGGAGCCTCTGGACCAGTCACAATGGGGTGTTTCTGCCATTCATTCCCAGTTAGGCTTACTTCAGCTTCCAATACAGTTAACTCTTGGGATCCCCCTGTCACACCAGAAATAGAAATGGGTTCTGCCCCTTCATAACTTGATGGCATTAAAGTACACTGTGCGCCGGTGTCTACTAGAGCCTTATACTCCTGTGGGTCTAACGTGCCAGGCCATCGAATCCACACAGTCCAATAGACCCGGTTATCCCTTTCCTCCACCTGGCTGGAGGCAGGGCCCCTCTAATTCTGGTCAGAGTATCCAGTATTCACTTCTCGTAAAATTGGCTCAGAAGTCCCTTCAAGAGGATCAGAAATAAGATCAGCCCTTCTACTCTGTTTGGAAACCGGAGCGGCATTTTTCCTGGTAGAATCCCCTTTTGTGGTGTTTTTTCCTCGCAGCTCACGTACCCGTGCATTTAGGACCGAGGTAGGTTTTCCATCCCATTTCCTCATGTCCTCTCCATGATCACATAAGTAAAACCACAGGGCACCTCGCGGTGTGTACCTTCTATATTCTCTCTCTTGGGCAGAGGAGCGCTCACTCCTAATAGCTGAGACATTGGTCCTTACAGGTGGGCAACAGGACATCTCCTCTTTGAATTGCTGGAAATCCTCGGACAGCTTCTCCACAGCCGAAATGCAGGCTTGTAGGGAGGAGGAGAGATTTTCTTCGTATTGACGGAGTTGGCGAGCCACTTCATCCACTGTCGGTGCCTCTTCGTCTTTCCAGGTCATTATTGCCAGTGAGTTGGCATAGGACGATGGTGCGCTCCGTACAAACTTTCGCCACATGGGTCGTGTGCATTGGACTTCGTCTGGATCTTTGGGTAATTGTGGGTTGTCCGGATCATGATGAATTGTCTCTAGCACAGCTAATTCCCTCAGATATTGGATACCTTTTTCCATGGTTGTCCACTTGCTTGATTGACATATAACATCTTCCTTAAAGGGGTACCTTTCCTTCACACTTGACAGGAGTCGCCTCCAGAGGCTGATGGCTTGTGTCCCTCTTCCAATTGCCTTGTCAATGCCACCTTCCCTGGCAAGCGATCCCAGCTGCTTGGCTTCCCTACCTTCTAATTCCAAGCTATTAGCCCCATTGTCCCAGCATCGGAGGAGCCAGGTGATAATATGCTCACCTATACGGCGGCCAAAATCTTTTCGCATATCCCGCAGCTCACTCAAGGATAGGGACCGGGTTATTACCTCTGGTTCTGCCTCTTCCTCCTGTTCCCGTGATGACCCTGGTTCGCCTTCATCCTTCGCTAAGCGAACTGAATTTTTTGTATATTTCTTTTTCTGTACGGGGGCAACTGATACTGGTGCAGGTTGGTCCGCTGGTTCAGTTGCAGTACCGCTCGCCGGGTCTTGGATAACCGCAGTGTCTGTTGCCGAGGTTTGGGTAGCTGCTGTGCTCGTTGCTGGGGCTGGAGGGACCTCAGTGCCCGTTGCCGAGGTTTGGGTAGCCACAGTGCTCATCGTTTTGTTGTTAGGTCCAGAGACCTTCTCTTCCCCTTGAGGGTACTGAGTGGTGTCGAACAGGGCTCGATAGGCATGGGCCAGGCCCCAGCACGTTGCAGTAATTTGTATCTCTCTGGAGCTGCCAGGGTGACAGCATACCTTTTCCAAATATTTTACTAGTTCTTCTGGATTCTGCACTTGTTCAGGGGCGAATTTCCAAAACACTGGAGGTGCCCACTTTTCTAGGTACTTGCCCATACTACCCCACACACCCTGCCACTCATAATTATCCAGCCTTGGGGCAGATCTCTGGGTGATTTTCTTAAATAGTTGTTTAACCTTAAATGAGAGCTGAACCACATTCAGAAGCATGCTAATTCCTAGCAGTAGGGCTAGGACCGTGCTGGTCCCAACATCCCAAGAGTATTCAAATTTTTCAAAATTCTCAAACACCATTGTAACTGGACTGAAGGAGAAAGGAGAGGGGAAGAAAGGTATCCCACCCATAGACTGGTTTTCCAAGGAGGAAAGGTAAATGGTATAATTATTAATAGTTTCCCACAGATGGCTTCCACAGTATAAAGGTGACAATGCTGGGTGCAAGTACCGGATTAATCCCACAGCCGACGACTTTATCATACCATAAACCAGTGTTATACAATACATCAAAGCGAAAACCTTAATCCACCTCCCACGGATGATAAGCAGCAGAAGAGGGACTACATACAGCAAGCGAGGTGATACATAACAGAACTTTAAAAACCAGAGCAACAACTCTAAGAACACATAAATCAACATAATGACCAGCAACTATTAGACCGATATAATAAATGCTTATAACAAATTTGTTTTAACAAGCTCTGGTCAGGTTTGTCGTTATCTCAACCCTTCGTGCCCCACGTTGGGCGCCAAAAAAGGACTGTCGTGGTTTAACCCCAGCCAGCAACCAAACACCACGCAGCCGCTCACTCACTCCCCCCCACCCAGTGGGATGGGGGAGAAAATCGAGAAAAGAAGCAAAACCCGTGGGTTGAGATAAGAACGGTTTAATAGAACAGAAAAGAAGAAACTAATAATGATAATGATAACACTAATAAAATGACAACAGCAATAATGAAAGGATTGGAATGTACAAATGATACGCAGTGCAATTGCTCACCACCCGCCGACCGACACCCAGCCAATCCCCCGAGCGGCGAATCCCTGCCCCCCCACTTCCCCGTTTCTGTACTGGATGGGACGTCCCATGGTATGGAATACACCGTTGGCCAGTTTGGGTCAGGTGCCCTGGCTGTGTCCTGTGCCAACTTCTTGTGCCCCTCCAGCTTTCTCACTGGCTGGGCATGAGAAGCTGAAAAATCCTTGACATTAGTCTAAACACTACTGAGCAACAACTGAAAACATCAGTGTTATCAACATTCTTCGCTCTGAACTCAAAACATAGCACTGTACCAGCTACTAGGAAGACAGTTAACTCTATCCCAGCTGAAACCAGGACAAGGACAATACCAAAGAGGACCAGTAAGGTGCTTCTGTTTCAACCATGGCGGAACCCTTTATCTAAAAATAGGCAAAATCATTTATTTGAATATAACGGGAATCTGAAACTATTTCCTTAAAGCTGTAAGGGATCTTTTATTAGAGTATAAATCCAGAGATTTACCAATCCTAGGTGGGGAGGGCGAGGACATAAATCTGTCACCCTGGAGAAAAACGTGGCAGTGGAACTTAATAGGATAAATGAAAGTAAGTCCCAAAGATGGCTAAATGTTGCTGTATGTTACATGTTGTATTCCAGGGGTATATCATGTCAGGCAACGTAGTGACTACAGTTTGAAAAAAGAGTAAGAGATAAAGCTCTCTATTTCTTGACCCATAGAACCCAGAATATTCCTTGCCATGTTTTAAAACGTTATATGGAAGGATCTAGCCACACGAGAAATAAAGAAATCACTATAGATTACTGTGATTATAGATTATTGCCAGTGAATAACATGGGGAGAGTTTGATCATTGAAAGCTGTCTCATATGCCACTATCACATGGAACATATTAATCACTTTCTTTCCTTTTTTTTTTTTTCTTGAAAACTAGCAGTAAACTTCAAAAGCTTTCAAACAGGAGAAAAGATCATGAGGAAGGTGATTTGGTGAGACATAATCTGAATCTTAACAGTGGTCAGAATGTTTGTCTTCTGAACGTTGAAGGAGGAGGAAAGGAAATGAAGAAGGTGGACAATAACTGCTAACTTATATTGAAATGAAATAATTGTGGCAATAAAATATCTTGGCTGTTGAACAAGTCAGCGGTGAGGGTCAGCTTCAGCATTTTTGCTATGAGGGAATGTGCAATGTTGACAAAGGGAGTTTGCAGTAAAGCTCATCTAATCTTTGCAAAAGCTCGGAAGTTGCTACCATTCAAGCACCATAGCTGCTTGAATATTGCTATAAAAGCCAGATTTCACTGTCTGAAAGCTGTTAAAAGCAGATACCTCTGGAACTCAGTCACTGTAACAGTCATCTGAAGGCTCGGTACTTCCATAAGTATCACATTAAACCTGC
This sequence comes from Harpia harpyja, assembly GCF_026419915.1. NCBI lineage: Eukaryota > Metazoa > Chordata > Aves > Accipitriformes > Accipitridae > Harpia > Harpia harpyja. Next base: position 96,406,979 of record NC_068940.1, on the reverse strand, counting down.
ACCATCAAGTCGTAAGTTAAATTTGATATTACAAAGATGCAATAAAAAATGCCAGCTCTGAAATCTTGTCTATGAAACAGATATTCCATATGGTTTAAGGGAATGAGGTCAGTAACAAAATTATAATAAACATCTGATGGTTACATTATTTTTACATAATAAGCATGGGACTGTCAAAATTGCTGGAAGGCAGGGGACCACCCAGCTTCAGATTTAGAAAGAATTTTGATGTAAAAATAATGTTACACTGGGTAAGCTAATAAAAAAGTAATATATGTACAACTTAATCAGAGTGATACCCTGGGGAATAACAGTCTATTATCTGCATCTCTGTAAATATCAGAAGACTGTAGTTTAAACTAAACTGTAGTTCAGATCAGTGGTAACCCTTTGTGAGAATAAAATTAAACAAAAAACTGCTATACGTATTTATTTGAAAGCATCATCCATAACTACATAAACTTCCGTGTCTGCAAAATCTTGCAGATATTAAAGAATCACAGATCTTATGAGGACCATTAATAAAGAAATTTGGACTACAGTGTTCTCAACTACTCTCCAACTATGATCATAGCACAAAATGAAATGTGGAGTTTTCTCTAATGGTCTTTTTCCAAGTATTCTAAGGTCATAGCACTTCTACCCACTGTACACTGTAGAAACCCTAGAAAATTCAGCCTTTGATGGGAGAGACGCTGAAGTGATTATTTAAGACTTTAATATTTACTAGATGAAGGTGAAAGTGTCCAAAAAAAAATCAGAAAGAGTCAATTTTGTCCCAAACTCTATATTCCTAGGAAGTTTTTTATTGTGTCTAAAAAGTTGCTGTAGGAGAAACCGAACATGATTTTTGTGGGATGCATATGTATATTTAAAGGATCAGATCAAGTACACTCTTTGCTTTGTGTAGTTTGGGGGGAGAAGTGGAGGGAAAGGAGAAAGAAGATGAAAGTTATTACAGATATAAAGAATTTATCAAAAATTTAATAAGACTTACTTTGTTATTAAGATAGGTGATTGTTAAAGGAATAAATACATGTCCCACGCTTTACACAAATGTGATCTGAAATGCAGATATGAATTTGCCCATGTTTTAAGATTTCAAACCTAAATTAGAGGGTTGCATGCCTAAAGTAGCACATACATGTCCCAAAGCTTTTCGTACACTAGAAAGGAAAGGATGTTCACATTTCTGTATCTCCCACATTGTTAGGAATCAAAATCAAACTTTACTTTGTTTATGGAAAAAAGAGACGTTATATGTATTGAGCAATAGAACTTGCAATGCAACCACAGAGCTATCAACTATGACCAGTAGCCAGTGCTCACGGTAAAAAACATCTTTTCTTACAAGATGTGCAGTCCAAATAGATCTAACAAGTTTTGTCTTTTGGGGACTTGTCCAAACCAGATTTACAAATCATTTAAGTGTCTCCCCTACTAGTTCTAACCTGCTAAATTTTTTGTTCAATATGACATGAAATCAGCATTTGGGGAGAACCTGTGACTGGTGAAGATTTGCTAGACTTCATTGAATGTTCCCTAGCCAAGATTCAGTTTGATTCAGACAGTGACAGAAAAAAATGAATAAACTCACTGTCTGGCATCCATTATTGCAGATTATGAAATTCACATACTTTGTGTATATTCTGTAAGCTTAGTTTTTTCACAGAGTTTAATTACTCTGATTCTTCTATTCATTTTAACTTTGTTACTACCAGATGCTATCTGTCTCTAGATCATCTAGAAAAACTGTGAATTCTAAAATGTATAGGGAATTTGATAATCATTATTTTCACAGTTGTGACTTGAATGAATTAAAGCAGATTGGCTGCTATTTTTACAGTAATTTTTACATGTCTTTCATCTTGTTAATCTGTGTCTATATAACTGCTGGCACTAGTTTTGGTTAGTAAGTAATGTTTTGGGGTTTTTTTCCTTTCCAATCTTTCTACTTGATGCAGAGCAAAAATTTAGCAACTCCATGACTCTTCAAGTGTAGAAAGAAGATTGATTACAAGCACTTTGGATTTATAATTCAAGTTGTGTCCCTATAGTTGGATTTTTTCTCCCATTTCACTAGATTACTGTTCAAGCAAGAGTTCATCTTGAAATAAAATAGTGAGTCCCAGCACATGGGACTCTGACACATGGGTTCTGCTGGATCCTACAAGAGCAGTTCAAGAGATTGCAGAAGGCATTAACCTGCCCCACACCTCCAAAGATATTACGTGGTGCTATCAGCAGAAAGGAATGATATTTGTCGCTCAGGCACTCATTTCAAATCAATCCACTCATGATTTTTGATCATTTACTGAACTGGGGGAGGAAGGAGAAGACAGGTTGACATTTTCTTACGCTGACTGTAGAGGGAGGAGAACACAGCAGGGTGAGGGGGTCAGCCTTTTCTAGAGGAACAGAGCAAGCAGATGAGAATAGCTACAACCTAGAGGTCTTCTGTCAAAGCACTTATTTACCAGACATTCAGTAATGTCCTGTAGTCGTCTTCTTTCTCCATCACTATTTTAGCTTATTGAGAACTTCTGGTGACTTTCTATGCTCTCTGTTTGAGGTCTTTTCTTCTGCCTGCCATTGCCACCTTTTCCTCTTCTGCCCTTTAATTCCTTTGGTCTGAGACCCATGGACCTAGAAAACCATAACAGTAAAAATATTTTACATATATATGATACATGGAATTATATGATTTTTAATTTATCCAGAAGAGGAATGGGGTAGAAAGCACATGTTGCTGAATAAATCTTTATGTTTCAAGTTCTATTGCTCACTGCTATGGTGTAGCAAAATATTGAGATAATCCAGTCAATCTGTTGAACACAAAATTTCTATTCATCTACTTTGAGATGGGAAAATCATTGCCACATGACTTATCCATAACTTCACATTTTTGCTAGTAACATTTGCTAGCACATGGGCACCGACCATGCGCTGAAACTAAGAAATAAAAAAGTATAAATTAGCCATCTTTAAGAAGGAGAGCTGACTTTTCTGGTATTCTCTTCATTAGACCAAACGGACTGCATTACACCTGACAATAAACCATCCTTTAAAGAATTAATTGCCCATATGTTGGGCTGCACAGAACTAACACAGCTCTCTGAGACAGCACCATCTGCTGATAGATCTTTTACCCATTTAAAAAAATAATAAATGGAAAGAAAAAAATTAATTTTAATTTCATCAACACTTCATATATGTTCACAGTAACCCTCACAACATTGTGTGACACATTTCAAAAAAGGTTCAGACATTTATAAATTAGACTATCATGCACAGTTCCACTGACTAGGATAACAATTACAGGGACAAGTAATGCTCATGCTTTGTAGCATTAGTTGAGCAACAGACAGAATCAAAAAGCAATTTACTTCCATGGTTAAATTTTGTGTGCATGCCAAAGCCTTCGTGTTTTCCTTTGAAGCGTGCAACCATTGCCTCAGGCAGGACGCTGGACTAGATGGACCATTGGTTCTGTTCTGTTATGGCAATTCTATTGTTCTTAGCTCCTGTGCCAATGAAATATCGAAACACACCATCTAAATTGCATTTGATATATATACTGTGTCACACTTCAAACCAATGAAGCAACACGGACAGTGTGATTCATGTGGAGAATGTGCATGAGTTACTTTAGACATGAGGAAAACAATATCAGAGCTAGGTCTACAACCTAGTGCACACAGCAGGATTTGGCAATCTGTGATGTGTTTTGTCCATATGGAAGTGGAAAAGTATTCAAGTGCTATCAATAAAAACAACACAATGTGTCTGTTTCTGAGCAGCACGCATCACCAAGCTGCAGTTCCCGGGCACAAGTGTAAACGCAGAAGCTGATACTCCCAGTAGAAAAGATATTCACAGACTTCTTTGTTGCTATTTACTGATTAAAAAAATGCTCAAGCTTCTCAGGAGCAAAATTCTGTTACTATTTCGCTAAACGTTTTGTTCTCAAATGGCTTTGTAAAGATGCCAAAGAAAAAAAGAAGCAAAGAAAATAATCTTAGGAAATTCTTAGTCGTAACAAAAAAATTCTCCCCATTATCACTATAACTTGTAAAACGTGTATTTTTTAATTTTTGGAATATGTAGAACCTCCTAGAAAATTTTACCTTAAAAAAATAGGTTAAAAGACTGAATACACTTAAAGGGTTGAAGTAGAGCATAGAACAGTCCTGACTTATGTGTTTGTAGCTACTTATGTATAAAACGTTGATAGAATTATCCTTTGACCTGTGTGTACAGAAATTTAGACCTGGTTGTAATATTGGACCCTTTGAAGCTTACAATTCACTAATCTCTTTGTTTAGCTGCCACATAACATCAAAATTACAGAGAAGGCCTTCCTTACTAGGATTCCTATCTCGAAAGGTAAAGGGTGTTTGTCTTTCATGATGATCTTGTGGTTGAAGTTAAAAAGGGATGACTATTTTTATAAGAGATATAATTGGTTTTAATTTTATTTACAACCGTATGTTTCCTTCACAGGTTTCAAAAGCTTTTATTCACATAGGCCAGTTTTCATTCAGGTGGTTACCAAAATCAACAGCTACATGCAAACTTCTTGTAGCTTGAACAGGGAGAATTTTTTTAAATCTGTTTAGAGAATAGGAGAGGTAAATTTTGTCATAAGAAAGAAATCCTTTAAAATATTCCTGGAGAGAAAATCACTTGAAAGCAGATATCAAGGAAGCCAATTTCCAGTAGAAGATTAAGTTTGTGGGAGCAATTTCTTTATTTCCATTCAAAACATCACATCTGCTTAAGAGAGTATAATTAAACTGGAAATTCACACTGACCATCTCCCTGTAAGACTTCAGACACCAAGTGTTCCTGTTACGAAAAAACTCATCTTTTATTCTGAGATCAAAAGTAACAGATGCCATATCATATCACTTACTGGCCCAATCAGAGTATAACCAGCAAATTATGACTAGAGGACATTTCATGAAAACTTCAGGAGGAACAGATGGCCAGCAAACCTTTGACTGAGGTATTTAGCGTAAATGATTTGTCAAACCACAGATAGAGGCATTTATTTTAGATCACCTTCTGGAAAGTATCTCAGAGTTAAAATAACTGTGGCTAGTTGGTGAAATTTTCTAGTTTGTGTTATGCAAAGGAAATTGCTTTATCCTTTAAACCAGTAAGCCTGCAAAACTTTTTTAAATCCCTCCATCTTCAGTCTTCTGGAAGATCCCAGGAGCTGTTAAAATACTCTTGGTAACAACTGAGGTGTCTTAGTGAATCATAAATCATAAAAAATTGTCATTAAGATTTATTTTAAAAATTACTTTAAAAATTATTGTTAATTCCATTTGTCAATTTTTTTCTTTGGCTCATTGTGATTCTCTTAGATATACCATGGCACCCTTTTCTCCTTCCTTACATTGTATGTATAACTACAGAACTGCAATATGAAAAGCGCTTTGAATGTTATTCACCACCAATGTCAGTAGCCTAAGATATATAAGGCATTATTAAACTAGCAATTTATCTATAACGAACAAATTCAACCATTGCTCCCCAGGAGGAGATAGAAGTAGCAGCTAGAAACAGAAGAAGGAAGTTGTGGGTGATGTGATCAGAGAATCCTGGTAGCATTCCTTAGCTTGCCAAATGAATTTTAACTAGTTGGACTGGTTTGGGCCATCCAGCCTCCTCCTGGCCTACAAGTTGAGAGTCATCTGTGTTCAATACGGTAAAGTGCAAAACTGCACATTTCCAAGATGGTGAGCAATCCACAGAAAGAAAAACATAGCTCTCAGGCAAAATGGGAAATGTGACTTGCCCCAGACATATCTAAGGGTTTTTTCAATATTTTTTTATTCAGTGAACTTCTATTCAGTGATTAGTAAGTGAATTCCTTTGTTAACCCTTTCTTACAGTCCAGCTCTTAATTTTTCAGGAATTTGAGCAGTTACCTTTGCAATTGTAGTTTCAACTACAGGAAAACCACCCTTTCCAATTGAAACTGATATAACATTCAGTTGAAACTTCCTGAGATTTATAGTAGTTGCTGATAATTAGGAAAGACAGAAAAAATGCTTTGGGTTTAAGAATGGCTGTGCTTAATTTTTCTATGTGCTTTTTACTAGGGTGCAAACTACCAACCCCAAACTGTCCCACATGTAACCTAAAGCAATATCTTCATAGCTGGAGCTGTGGAAATAGATTCCTCACGAATCATTTATTTCTACCAAATCATTCTGAAGCCTAAGGAGAATGTATGACTTCAGATTTACTATAGTGTTTCCTGATTCTTTTCCTTTTGTATAAAATTTCCATCAACTGCTCAGCAGTTCCCAGAGGAATACAATAAATCCATTTGCTCTTTCTTTACTGGTCCCCTGCTCACTTACATGGCAATTTTCACCAGTTTCATTTGCAAATAGAACTTGTTTATTAAAATTTATTCCTAAGGTAAAAAAAATCTCCTACCTACTATGGCTATGTGTACTCATACCCCTAAAAAATGCAGCATCAGAATATGGCATCATGAACATCAAAGTCATAAATTTTGTCTTCACAAAAATGCTACAAAGCAAGCAAAAACTACTCCTATCTAACAGACAGAGAGGAAAAAATGCAAATATATTTGCCTGCAGATACATAGCAGTTCAGTTCTGCACTGAATCCAAGTTTTACTCTCAACAGCATATCCTTCCTACTATCTTAATCATCAGAGACAGGTCAGACTTTGAACAGGGAATGAACAATAATCAGGTCTTCCAAGTAGCTTCCCTCCTTTTGTTCACTGCAAAGAGGTTTTGCTGATGCTTAAAAATTCTCCTAAAAGTTGAATGACCCTAAAATGACATGTTAATTACTGATTTCAAGTGAAAATTCAGGATGACAGTTTTCACTAGGCATCTCTGGGGTGAAAAATAGGTCACTACAATACTTCGGCTGTTGATCTTCGGTCAAGACCTATTCAGGCTCTTTGCCTCTTCCCATCTTCTGAGGTTCAGTAGAACAGCTTCAGAGATAGCAAGGAAAGATGCTTCTAAGCAAGAGTCCAAAACAAACACAGATTTCTGTGAAAAACCTCATTATAAGAGTCTCTTCTCTTTAATAATCTGAAAAAAAAAATACAACACTTGTCAAGGAGCAAAGTATCTACATCCTTCCCCATTTCATGTTGGTGACAGGTGTTTGATAGCTTCAGCCATTGGAGATGGAAAGAAGCTGTGTCAAGGTATCTTATCTTGGGGGGCTATTAGTCTCTGATTTGAGATATGCTGCAAAGAAAAAATAAAACCAGAAGAAAATAGTAAGCACTGACATTAGAACCATTTATCACCTACTGCTGTGTGAGGAATAAAAGGATCTTCTTTGAAGATAGTCCATTATCTGCTTCTAGCTGGCTTCTTGCTGTCATATTTTCTCACAGAAATAATAAATTTAGGAAGATCACATTTCGAGAATAAGTACTGTTATATATCTAAGTATATACATCGTTCTTTTATTTACAGTCACTTTTGCCCATTTTCTAGAAGAAAATAAGGTTTTTACATTGTTGTTTGTGGTTTCCTCATATCCATTATTTTTTTCCTCTCAGGTACAGAAATTGGAGGTGGTAGTGATGGAAGGCTGGAATCATATAAAAGAAAATGCATGCAATATATTTCTTTCTTACTAGACAAATTCCAGGGGAAACAATATCAATTTCTGTTCTGCAATGGTACAAAAGGATTTCCATTAGGTGTTATATATACACACATATATTTCCTATAGATATGTGTGTGTGTATATGCATATATATCTACATACATGGGTATGCATATATGTACATATGTGCATATATGCATACATATGCATACATATAAACACACACACGTATGCATTTATGCATATGTACACACATGTCTATTCACATATGTACATGTATACATGTATGCATTTATGCATATGTGTGTATATGTGCATATATACATATATTCCTGCATCTATGTATACATGTATTTACATGCATATATGCATGCATCTATACATGCATATGTATATGTGCATTTATATGTGTGTATAAACACATAGATACTTATACACATACATATAGGCATATATATACACATACAGAAGGGCAACGAAGCTGGTGAGGGGCCTGGAGCACAAGTCTTATGAGGAGCTGCTGAGGGAACTGGGGTTGTTTAGTCTGGAGAAAAAGAGGCTGAGGGGAGACCTCGTCGCTCTCTACAACTACCTGAAAGGGGGTTGTAGTGAGGTGGGTGTTGGTCTCTTCTGTCAGGTGGCTGGAGATAGGACGAGAGGAAATGGCTTCAACTTGTGCCAGGGGAGGTTTAGGTTGGATATTAGGAAACATTTCTTTACTGAAAGGGTTGTCAGGCATTGGAACAGGCTGCCCAGGGAAGTGGTGGAGTCACCATCCCTGGAAGTGTTCAAAAAATGCGTAGACATGGCACTTCAGGACATGGTTTAGTGGGCATGGTGACATGGTTGACAGTTGGACTTAAAGATCTTAAAGGTTTTTTCCAACCTAAATTATTCTATGATTCCCTGATTCTACATACACATATGTGTGTATATATGCTTATACACACATATATATACATGTATAGACACACACACACACGCACATATATATATACACAAAGTGACATCACTTCAGATTTTTACCTAGGAACTATCTTCATACAGATGGATCACTGCACCCACCTTGACACCTGATGATACCGATAATTCAGTGGTATGTGGCCTTGCAACACTATGGTGATATGTTACTGATGTAGGTCCACCTCCTTTAAAAGTGTTTTGTCAGCCTTTTGTCAATTTACTCCTATTTTAATATTAAAATCATAATATATTTATCAGTATTTTATAATCATATGTTATATCCTAACTACTTATTAGTACTTTTCTAAAAAGAATTCTACAGATGCTATGATTTAGGCAGAGCGACAATAACAAGGTTGTCAGTGCGGTGAGTTCTTTATGTCTGGGAGTGTTTCTTCATCAGCATTTGTACATCACTCATAGTTCCTACTGACTTTCCAGATGCACTGCTTAGATATTAAAATTGATAATTTACTAAATAAGAACAAGTTACAGAGACTTTCATATTTTTGAATAAACAACAACTAAAACTTAGAGTAATTTACACACACATAACTCATTTTGTTTAGGCAACAAAAGATCAAGTGAGGATTTGCCAAATATAACGCCGTACAGAAGGATTAGTCTATCTTTCCTTTAAGGCAGGGTATGAAATCAATGTGTTAGTCTACTTGAAAAGGAGAATTTGCTTTAGCTAGACGTCTTTTTTTTAGGATATGAAATTAACTCTATATTTGTGTTTATAATTATTATTCCTAAAGGTATCTTGAGCAACAACCTTTTTTCCTAGAACAGAAAATTTAAAAGAGCAAAGAAAGAGGGTTAGGGGCAGAAGTCGCATTGAATTTTCCATTACAATTCATTGGGATTAAGTGCTAAACTACAGCACTCTTCTAGCCTCCTTCTAAATTCTCTTCCATATCTATTTTTTTCAGCTTGTACAAACTTTTTTCTGTGTTCTTGCAGTTAAGGCATGACAGCGTCATGTCTTTCTCTCACACACAAATAGCCTGCCTGCATTTGCATTACCAGACTCCAGAGTCATAATTCACCCCAGTGTATGACTGAAACGGTGGTCCGGGCAGTGGAGGTTCCTTTATAAGGACTCAGGTGTTATAACTTCCGTGTTAGTGAGGTTCTTGGTAAAAGACCTGGCTTCTCTCTAAAACAGAATTTGCATTTTGTTGAAATAGTTTTTAAAGATCAGAATGAGTTAGTTCTAAGATGTTTTAGAAGTTTCTCTGGACAGAATAAAAAACTCTGCTTTTTGTATTTACAACCTTGCATGGATAACATCTAATCCTGCCTTTCCGGGTCCAGATAGGAGCAGTTATCTCCTCCCCTCCTGCCTCAACACAACTTTAAAAATGCATTGATGTATTTAAAAATTTAAATTAATTTTCTTCATTTCCATGTGGATTTCAAGCCAATGTAGAGAAGAGAGTTGTTTTACTGAAACTTAGTATGCTTTCTAAATTTTCTGAATTTGAAAGTGGCACTTTGGGGAAACATAACCAAGCTGTTGTATAGGACTTTTGAGAAGCAGCCTCTGTGACCATGCTGAGAGCTTTGTGGCTGAACTGGGGAGCAAGAGGAAAAACATCACAGACCTGAGGAGAAGAGGGGGCTGAGACTGATCTCAGGAGGTTTCTCAACAGCCATTGCTCTGTGGCTGTCCACAGCGGTCCCAGGGAGGGGCTGGGTCATTGTGCTACACTCAGACATCACAGCTGTAGCTTTCTACGTTGCTTTATAGATGTAATTTGTTGTTGTCAGGAAAGATCACTTGTAAATTTATCACTGGAGAAAGACTAGGATTTGCTTTCTTTTACTAAAAGTACAACATCCTTTATTAAGAATAGTATTAAATTGTATCACCCATTCCCATCCATTAGAAATTTGTGGTACTTACAGCACAAACCAACACTTTTTGAAAGCAGTAATGGTTTTTTTGCTATCTGATTTTTGGTTTAGCCAATAAAAAATTTCTGATGTAGAGTAAATTATTTCCTTGCTCTGGCTGAGTGCCTTTAGGAGCAGATATGAAACTCCAGATTTCCTCATCTTTACTAAACCACAACTGTATTTGAACACTATTAGCTCCTGATAGTGTGACCAAAAAAATCTATAAAATTGGAAAAAACCGTCAGGAAGTTTCCTCTGTGGTATATATTGTATCTGTAGCCCATTTAAATCAGCAGTAAATTAAGAATAAGGATTTCCCCAGTAAGCTACTGCATGTTTTGCATCCAATGATTATTTTCCTGTACTGTAAGGAAAATGAAGTTTTCTGCCCCAAACTGTCAGTATTTTCTGTTTGAACACCATTTTCTCAGCTTTAATGCTTGAAGCAATAAGTAGGTTGTGTGGTATTTTACAGGTTAGTGGAACTAGTCTAATCTGTGAGTAATGTTTAGGACAGAACTTTTATTTGGTAATGTGTGTTTAATATGAAGGTTTGCCTGCTAAGAGTTTCTCTGTTGATGTTATTGTGGATGATGACATATACTTGGTTGTGAATGTGAAGGCACTTAAATGACACATCTCGTTTTCTTTTCTGTCATTACCTCATTTTAAATTAGAATAGTAGATTAATTGTCCCTTTAATGACAGGTGCTTGCCTAGACAAAGCTAAGATCAGGGTTACCAGTGTGCCAGGTAATTTAAGTAGTCAGCAAACCATGAATTTCACACTGACAATACTATAGGCATTAATCCCAGATATTTTCCCGTTTCTTTCATGCAGTCAAATAAACTATTATCTGGGTTACTTTAGGACAATAGATCCCCCCAAAGATGGGTTTTGTTAGCTTTATTTTCTGTAGTCAAGCCGACCTTTGGCTTTGACTTTCTCTCCCCCCCCCACCCCCCGGACCATCCCAGCCCCTGTTTTGCATTTCTTTTCATCAATATAATTCAATTCAGCATGGCATAGAGTGTTGTAAACACCACAGGGATCTGTGTGACTGGAGTGCTTTTGGCAAGAAGGTACTTTAGATCTAAGGCCAGGAAAGGGGATAAGGAAGCTCAAGCACCAATGCTTGGGTTGCTTTGTGACAATACACAGGGCAGTAACATATGCTAACGTGTTCAGTGTTGTATCACTGCAACAATTTTGCCCTTGCCAATTCAAAATTATTTTCATTAGAGTCAGCAGAGTACAACAGAACTCAGTGCTGGGTGGATAAGACGACAGACAAAATTGAGGGATACCAGTGCTTCGTTTCAGGGTCAGATGGCTGATTGAGAAATGAATAGGAATTTCTTTGTATGTTTCCAACAAATAACTGTCATGGAATCAGGCTGTGAGGGAAACGAGTTTTTATCCTCAGCAAAAACATTGCTAGATACAACTGTGGAATAACATCCTCAGAAAGTCTTTCTCCTTCATATACCTGCACTTTGTTCTTCCTTAGCAGTGCAGTTGGGCCTGCTATGTGCCTACTTTATGAAAGACAATTGTGATCATGCTCAATGTGTGTCAATGTGAATGGCAATGCTGACGTCGTTTTCAGTAGAAACAGGAGGTATTTCATTCAGGTGCTCGTGCTAGCTCCCAAGCACAGCAGCTGGTGTCCATCTCTTATTTTGTCATTCTTGTTTGTGTTCAAAATGCAGAGCAGACAGCTCCTTCTTGAGGGACTCTCTTCACTCTCTCAGAATAAGAGTAGAGAAGAGTCAGGAAGACTAAATCACCATTCAGCTCTTTGGAAAGGTGATGTTTGAGCTTCCCAGCCAAAATGCACATCGTAACTAAATTTGGGGGCAATTCAGCTACATGTGTTCCTTGACCAGAGCTGCAAAGGACACAAGATGTATATCCAAAGCATGTGCAGCTTTGACAAGTGGCAGTGGTACATTTCATTGAAGGGAAGCTGCTCTAAAGTGATCAACTTCAATTGCAGCGTAATTTGCTGGGAAAATAAAATTCTCTGTCTCTATAAATAAGTGAATCTGAGTTATGAGCCTTGCTGTAGAACTTCAAATTTTGTTTCAACTGTTTTCCAAAGCCTCTGAAAAGCACAGTTATATCATATGTAGGTTATATATATTATAATATGTGCTCCTGGATCATGAAGATCATAATCACATGAGACTTTATGAATACCAATAATGTGAGCTGAGTGAAAAAGTTAAGTATATGGAACATAGCTCTCATGATGCTTGAGACTGTGGAGGTGAGCATGCAGGATGAGGGAGGGTAGGATAGGACAGGAAAGGCTAGGCTAGGCTAGGCTAGGCTAAGGTAGGAGTATTCTAGTTGGTGAGTGATTGATTCTTCAGCTCTTCTACATGCTATGGAGAAAAGAAGCATAGCTTGTACTCTTTATGTTTCAGGGTGTCTTTGATCTCATTTTTTAAGCAGAATATACATAACTGTCATATTATTTTTTGAACACTTCTTCATAAACTTAATATTTTCTTAATTCAAATGATGGACTAGAGAGAACTAGGAAAATAATTTATAAGGTTACTCATATGTACCGTTGCTTTGTTTTTGCTTTGGAGTATTTATTTTGGGTCATGGTTTTGATAAAACAGCCTCTAATTTTATGGTTTTGATAGAACATGAGTTTCACTGTTTGGATTCCTGTCATGAATGTGTTTATCTAAAACAACCCTGCTTTTCCTAGTCCTTTGAGAGAGGACACTGATGTGCTAAACAATATCTGTGTTCAAATAATGCTTATTCATCAGAGACTTGTGTTCACTAAAACTCAATCCTCCGTTGCTCAAGCTATGATGAGGAAAGATGTCATCAACTCAGTATTTTTTCCAGTTCAGCAAAGAGCAGTAGATGGTTGGAAAAGTAAAGCTGATTTCATTTCATTCCGTAAAGGTCACTACTCTCTTCCAGTACCACCCAAGCCAACATAAATGTCCATACTCACTGAGGTCTCTGCCTTCCTTTGTTTTCTCTTGAAGTGTGATGAATTTTATTCTTGGAAATAGTAGTTAGATAATGTCAAATGGTGGGAATAAGTTACCTGGTTATTAGAATCTATTTCTAATGTTAGACTTTAAATTAAATTGTTAATTGTCTTGGTCTTCTAAAAAGAAAGCTGGAAAGACTGGTAAAGAGACCAAAATACAGGACTTGGATGTATGCAAAGACTTTATCATGATGTTCATCTTCAGTGTTACTTAACATCCTCCCATCTCTAAAAGGACAACAAGTCTCATATTTGCAAGAAAGCTGATGGCTGACAACATGCTCTTTGCTTTTATGTTTGCTTTTGTATTTTTGTTCTTTTAACAATACCTTGTCTGTAAAAGAAAACCTATTTAGAAGAGAAGGTAGAAGGAAAGTATGACATGCACTTGCACACTAAAGAAACAAAAAGAGTGCTTGCAGAGCTAATGTTAGGTCTGCTGTATCTTGCTAAGCAACACTGTAAATGATATTGGGGGTTGGGAATGCAAGAGTCATCTTCAGAATTCAATCCTATTCATTTCTTTCATGTCTTTTTTGCATCCGGGCATCGTTGGTATCAATTGCCATGGAAAATGAAGGATGTGATACCTAAGCTTTTTTGTGCCATCTGAATTGCTATAACCTCTTGCATGTCTCTAGCAATATGAGAATTTCCTGTGCTTCAAACTTTCAGAATAAAAATTCAGATAAGAAACATAGAAAGTAATAAACCAGATTCATCAGTGGGGTAACTCTACCGACTTTGAGGGAAAGAAATCAAGAGCAATTTTGGCCCATCCTATTAAAATAGTAGCCCAGGTGTTCCTGGTGTGTAATTCAGGAACTCTTTCTTAAAGTTCGAAGAACTAATAACCTCAGGAGCTTTAATCTAAATGCTAGTACAATTACTACTTAATCCTTTTTAATGCATTTCAGTTTCATTAATTTGAAAGCCCTGATGCTATCAGAAGCCTACCTATTATTGGTCCCCAAAGTAGATTCTTTTGCCAGCTGAGGATGCAGTGTCACTATCTAACACCTCCTCATTCACCAACTCTATTGTTCTGCTTCAGCTTAAGCTTTCCCACTTACTATCAGCATGATATAATTATGCCATAGGTGACAAATACATTATTCCTTCTTGTTATACTGAACTTCCTGTCTTAATTACCAAACTCATTTTTCCTTCACATCCCACTTGCTCATTACTCATTTTCAATTATGATACAGATTTCCCTTAGACTTTAATTACTTCTTGTGCTTAAAAGGATAAATTAATTTTCTTATTAACCCTTTGACATCTCATTAAGGTCACTGAATAGGACAATTCTGTTTTCTCATGGCATGCCGTCCAGATTATGTCAGTTTGCAAAAATACTAGGAGGCTTAGAAGGAATTTGCCACAAACATTATTATTTCTTGCTGGTGTGGCATCAGCATCTGTGTCATATGATATTTTTTGCCTTCACAGAACTACCATTTAAACTGCGACTGTGTTTATCCTTGTGTGACATGGAGGAAATATTGGCTTCTAACATTAGTGCTGTTGGTTTTTACTTTGTTCATAATGCACACATTCACTTTGTCTTTTGAAAATGTTCATGGGCATGGGAGAGAGCACAAAGGATCCCATTTGCATAGCCTGGACCACCCTCTGATAGGATGGGCACCAAACAGAATGGGAATTCAGGGTTTCCCTCCCGCCTGCATACAAAAGCCTGGCTTGTTTATGGACAGTGGAAATAATATGCTTGAAAAGGCTTTAAAGGGAAGCCACATTCCAATTCCTCCCTAGCTTTTGCTACACAAAGTTCTAAATTGTGTTAGGCCATTTTATCACCATGAATTTGATATTAGTATCTGTAAGCTACTAATTTTTTCTCATTGAAACAGAGACTAAAGTTGCTCAATGCTTTGGACAGAAGGAGTTGTGATTTCTGCAGTATTCCCAGAGCTGTTCTCTTCTTACCCCTTTGGCCCTTTCAGTTTCTCCACGGTTATAGCTTTGTCCATAGGCTATGAGTTCCCTGTGGATTATGTGCCCCAGCTTCTGTCTTCTGCTTTCTAGCTTTCCTGAGATCTCTGGATCAAGGTAGCACATCATGATACTTGTAGGTTCACCAAAGGTGTCTGTGAGTCACTGACACTTACAGTAGTGTCAAAGTAGCTAAGAAAAAATGCTAATCCCAGATGTGAAAGAGAATCATGAAATGAAAACCTTGCAACAATTAAAATCTACTTACTTTATTAAGACATCATAAAACTAGAAACAGTAAATATTTCATGTATCTGGCTGGTTTGGGTGCCTAGGGCCTATTGCATGTTTTTCTGCTTATCAGATCTCCACTCACTGGAGACTCTCACATCTATTTTGTAAGAATGAGCTGTCCCACATACAAGTCACGTATTGGGTCTGCTGAATGCTATTAAGCATCATAAAGATGAACACTGATTAAAATGAGCAGATTTGGGGCTAGAATGAGATGAAAAATGCATGGACAAATTGTTTCATAGATTAAAAATTTATTTTGTAAGTGTCCTACAGAAACATCTGGCCTCAATTGGGAAAAAAAATACTGTTTTGACATTTTTTTGTCAAACAAACAGCTGTCATTTCAGAAGAAAAGTTCATTTTTCTAGTAGTATTTCTTCCTCTGCTTATAGCCAAAATATGTATTCAGAACACTAGGAATCATCATGTCTTTTTTGTGTTCTCAGAAGCCATCTGCACCTTGGTGCCTCTGATGATAGGTTTAACCTGACCATTTTACAATCTGAAGAAAACTTTTATTTTTTTTAATCAAAGGGTGAAAATATGGTTTTGAAAGAAATATAAGTGCCCCCCCACCTCAAGAAAGAATTGTAAGAAAGAAGGAAGGAAGGTTTAGGAGTCTCATCTCAATTTCATTTCAGTCAAACAACAACAACAAAAAAATTTCAAATTCCTGTTGAATTTAAAGAAAGTAATCTAGATTTTTACTGTAGAACATTGACACTTGCCTTCTCTTGTTAACAAAGATAGCAATGGAAATCCTGGACAGGTCTTGAAATAATTATGATATTTGAAATAAGCCAATGCAGAAACATATCTACAGATCTCAGCTCGCTGAAAAAATATTGAGGTAATTTAGTGATGCCAAGCTTACAAAAACACTCGGGAAATCTGTTATTTGATTTTGGATGGTAGGTATAAAGAGGCTGGTATAAGGGTACTGGACACATAGTCAATTATTCCCTATCAATCAAACTCTGAAATATAGAAAGTGAAAAGTCTTTTGAAATAAAAGAGTACCTACATGGAAAAAAAATCTAACTGAGAAATTTCTATAACAAAATCCAGAATTCAATCACTGATTTTGTTTTTAGAACAAACATTGAGGGAAAGACTGTTAAAGACATGGCTATAAACAGAAGATTGGGATAACATGGAATAGAGCTTTACCAAAGTGCGATACTACTCTGTTATCCTAATTTCATTAGTGACTAAATAAAAGTGATCTAAAGTAGGCAAACTTCAAAAAACCAAAATCTGCTGGCGCCCCTCCTCAAAAAAACCCCAAACACTCACTAGATCTGTGCCACAAGAAAAACTGTTAGTTAAGCAGTTTTGTTCAGCAGAATACTGTTATCATGAGTAAAATCTGGGAAAGGTGTTGACAAAGTACTGTTTTAAATAGCGGAAGTTTCTCTGGGAGGAAAGTTTGAATTCATATTCATGAACCTCACCAAAGGAGAAAAGAGGATCAAGGGATATCACTGATTTTCAGATGACGTGGGCACTGCCAGGGAATTGTAGAATCAGAATATCATACAGGACATGAGCTGGAGGGCTGGAGTTAAGGAATGAAATTACCTATGGTAGAACTTGAGGACCAATGAAAACAAATAAGATGACTATGCCAAAATTACTGTTGCTGTTACATTGCCCTCTCATTTATATTGTTATCAATTGCTATGTTTTGAATGATAGAAAACTGTAAGGTCTTTACATCCCAGACTGGCTTTTTTCTTGCAGATTTGAGGCTTGGACCCCAGTTTGCAGTTTGTAAAAGCTAGCCATACTACTTAATAATTTAAAAAAAAAATATAATCCTTTTCAGAACAAGTGATATGAGACTGATTACTGTGGCTTGAATTTTGCATACATTTTAAAATTGTTTTCATGAAACTGGCAAAATAATGCATTTAAAACAACACAATTTGTTTTCCTGCTGTTTCGAAAACATTATCTAGTCTAGAGGTCCAAAAAATCTAATCAAGCTTTTATATATTACAACTATAGCATTTATCACGTAGGTAATCCATTGAACCTCTATAAAAAACACATTCCTTGGCATATTAAATACAGTCTAATGGTATGTATGGTGATATTGCCAAATACATTTTCCAAAAACACATTTCCCAAACCCTGTATCCCTAGGTTCTTGCAAATGATATTCTGTAATGAGCTGTAGGTACTTTTTGATTAGCATAGGGATGAACATTCTTCTGTTTATCATTTTTCTTGCACCAATGTGACATCTCTGCTGATTACTCACATTATGGTTAATTTGCAACTGATAATCAGTCCTAGTTTCTTAATAAACTTCTCATTAAGTGACTAGAGCTGTCACTTTACCTCCATGTTACTCTTCCTAAGTATAATCTGTGACCATTATGCAAAAGAAAGGACTGCTGGACGTCACACATGTCATTTGCAATCATGTACAAAAGCTTCAAAAGGAGCTTGTTAAATAAATGCCCTTCATAATTCATTACTGTAAAATAGAAAGGTATAACTAATCACCACACTGCCACCGTGTTGCCGTATTTGGCTGTTTTTGAAGAAGAGGCATGCTCAGCCAGTACACATTTTAAAAGATCATTGCAAAATAGTTTCAGCGAACTCCTTGAACTTCTTTTGCTTTGCTTATCCCATGGTAAAACCAGCAGTTTATTGGTACAGAGGCTCAAACTGAGTCACCTGGAAGATGCTTGAAGGTTCATTCTGAAATTGTTGCCTTCAGGAATAAGTGATATGATTAAGTTTTGATGCATAACAACTTATCTTGCATTAACTGAGCCAAAGCAAATTTCCAAATGAACATTCTGAGCCCACAGTAAAAATGAAGTCATTCAACATAGTCTGCAGACAAATAAATTGTAGCTATTTGTGTTAGTTCATGTTATAAAGGAATAAAAATTTGCTTATGGATAACTACCACACTTTAAGGGATGTGCAGTAGCAGTTAGGTTATACTAGCCTGACAATCTTCCTTGTATTGCCAATATGAAAAACAGTCTTTGGTACATCATTTTCCTGAGTACAATCCTTTAGTTCGGCTTTCTGAGCAGCTATGTGACTGTATGGATTCTGTAACCTGTCCTGGTTTCAGTTGGGATAGAGTTAATTTTCTTTCTAGTAGCTGGTATAGTGTTATGTTTTGTGTTCAGTATGAGAAGAATGTTGATAACACACTGATGTTTTCGGTTGTTGCTAAATAGTGTTTATACTAAGGCACGGATTTTTCAGCTTCTCATCCCCAGCCAGCAAGAAGGCTGGAGGGCCACAAGAAGTTGGGAGGGGACACAGCCAGGACAGCTGACCCAAACTGGTCAAAGGGGTATTCCATATCATGTGACGTCATGCCCAGTATATAACTTGGGGGATCTGGCCTGGGGGGTGTGGATCGCTCGGGAACTAACTGGGCATTGGTCGGCAAGTGGTGAGCAATTGCATTGTGTATCACTTGTTTTGTATATTCCGATTCTTTTATTATTGTTATTGTCATTTTATTATTATTATTATTTTCATTATTAGTTTCTTCCTTTCTGTTCTATTAAACTGTTCTTATCTCAACCCACAAGTTGGGGGTTTTTTTTCCGATTCTCTCCCTCATCGCACTGGGTGGGGGGAAAGTGAGTGAGTGGCTGTGTGGCGCTTAGTTGCTGGCTGGGGTTAAACCATGACATAACCCTATCTCAGGTTCTACCAGTCATGTGCTTTTACAGTTTTTCATGAAGAAGAAAAAAATAAACCATAAGACTTGGAGCGAGATTTGAAGTTAAGATACAGTACTTTAAAGGATTTCTTTTTTTTTTTTTTTTTTTCCCAGCGGAGTGTGTTTCAGCTTGATGGGGACTGCAGAAGTAATAATAATTGCAGGGTAGGGCTTTGAAAGAAAATTAAGGATGAATTCAAGAAGACAAGCTAGCCATAAATAATCAGAAAACCTACCTCTTTTTGAAAGAAACCCTGCCTGTGTGTTTCCTATGTATATATTCTGTACATTCATAAACCCTTAGCAATAGCATGCCATTATTACTATCTCCCAGGGAAGTATTTGCCAAAGAATGCCATACTTCTGAAATATGCATTCATGCTGTTTACTCATTGTCTTGCTTTCAATCATGTTTTTTAAAATAGTTTAGGAAAAAAAAAATCCTTGCTAAATATTAAAATGAGTTGTTTATTCCACAGAGTCATACGGTGCTGAAGTAGCAAGTTGCAGTGCCTGTATCTCAGCTATGACTGGACAAACGGTATCTTTAAGACCTACTTATCCTTGGGCTTATATGAATCTTCCTTTCTTAAATTATCTAGAGAAGCTCATTTTCAGTACACTCACATAAATTAAATGCTGCATCTGTCTATCTAACCTAATTTTTTTTCTCCTTTTAATGTTTTCTACTGCTTTCTCAGAGATAAAGATTCTTTGCTTCTGAAAAGTTTCTCTCTCCTTTTACTATTTCCATATCTACCTGAAGAAGGTAAAACTTAACAAACAAACAAAAAGAAAAAAAGAAAGAAAAAAAGGCAAGACAGTAAAGTAGTCTGTATTTATAGTAAACTAACTGGAAGTTTTCCCTCTTGGGGTTTATGCTGACTTTAGGGGAATTGTCATAACTGGTGTCAGCAGGAAATACAGCTTTATACATTAGGACATAATGTGTGAGGTGATGACATTCTATGTTTTTCAGGAACTACAAAACATTCAACATAGAAGTGCATTTCAACATCTCTTTTAGTTTGTCTCAGGTACTTCCTGGTGGTGGGACACCAACATTCATTTTTAGTATGGTATCATAGGAACAGAACAGCTTTCTTTTAGGACTCTTCTCAGTAGTTATTCTTCCTGTTTTACCATTATGTTGCTGTCCACTGGCCATTACAGGTCTGCTTTATTCTACATTGTTTAATTTTTTTTTTTTCGTGCTTTTATCAGTTATGTTTTAGGATTGTATCACCACACACACACACAAAATGAAACCTGACTAAGAAGTGATTGCAAAATATTACAATACACTATTTCTCTTTACTCTATAAATTAAAATGTTTAACTTGGGAACAGGACTCTTGTCTAGTCCCATATGTTCTTTGATTGTGGCTATAAAATAAGCTAGTCATTTCCAGAAACCAATTGCTTTTCATTAAGAAACAATTGCACAGATTCGATTGTCTATGAGTGTGTTGCAAAGATATTTTGACTGGATTAAATTTTTAGTTACACACCATCATCAAGTTCGTGTCACATTTCAGCGTTATTGATTTGAAACAGAAGTGGAATTTTGATATCATTTATTCTGTGCTACATATTGTGTAATTATTCAGATGCTTCATTTCCATTTGTGCTTTCCTATTTGTTTTAAATGTTATTACTTGCTTCAATGCTTTTTCATTTTAGTGAATACACTGATAAATATTTCTATCAATTGCAGATGTGATTTTTGCATAAGTAACTGAAATCCTACTACCATGGTTTAACACAATATTAGACACCAGAGGAACTTGTAGAAGCAATTAGAAAGTCTATGCATGTATCTGATTATTGAGTTATTAAAAAATGCTCTTAAGGGATTGCTTGAGCTAAAAAAAGAATATTACAGCTGTTAGTTTTACTGGCAGAGTTTTAGATGTCCTCACTGTGGACAAAGTGCTATCACAGTCACTCCAGCTTACGTATAAAATTCAGTGAGGATGAGTCCCAAGCTGCCGTTTCCTTTTTATTCTCGCAGGGAAGGGATGAGCGTACCTGTGTGCAGGAGAACTGTGCAGCAGGACTGGCAAGGCAGCTCCCCCAGCCACAGAGGAACGGCTGTGCCTCAGGCTGCCCACTGGAGATGAAATAGAAACCATCTCCAATCTAGGATCGTCTTTTGGATATCTTCTTGCATTTTGCGCTTGTTTCCTCATTGAGAACTGGATTTTAAATGGGGAATACAACCTCGCTCCATGAGCAGCCCTTCTAAAATTGATAGGAGTATTTGAATGTGAATCTGGCAGGCTCAATCTTTCAGCTAGAGCTACATCTTCCTTTCTGAATTCAGTCACAGAGAAGAGATGTCTGAATAATTGGGGGTCAACCTTTTTATTATTATTGTTGGGGGGGGTTCCCTCCATTTTTCAAATTAACACAAAACTGCAATGAAAAGTTTTAAATTTTCACTCTATTCCCTACTTCTGCTTCTCTTTTAGGGCACTTAAATAGGCAGTGGAAAAAGCAGTGAGGAAAAAATGCAACCTTACTATTGATAAACTAAATATTATTGAAAATTTATTTTGTATGAGTGAAAAATTATTCTATATCCAAAGCTGGAAAGCACTTATTTAAATTTTCCCCTATGATGTTCACTTAGAAACAGAAAATGCTTTTAAAATAGCTCTAGGTGAAGCTGCTTGCAGAAGGAACATAAGGGCCACTTTGTGTCCCATCATACACAGGATTTATGTATTTCAGAAACCCACTCAGTGACTCTTGCAGTCAGTACAGGGGAGTCCACCTTTTAATGGCCAGAAAAACAGGAATAGGAAGAACCTGCTTGTTACTCAGTTCCCCACAGCTTAACATTGTTCAGTCTAAGAGGAATATGTGATAGATGATGGCCCCAGAACTCACCGCTGGGAATCGCCAGGTTCTGACTGAGCTGTTTCTGACAGAACCATCATGCAGCAGTTAGTTACTACACTCCTCAGCAATGACATAGCAAAGTGTTTGTGTTAAGTTTAATGTATATGAACCTCAGAAATTCTCTGGAA
Source organism: Harpia harpyja (assembly GCF_026419915.1). Taxonomy (NCBI): domain Eukaryota; kingdom Metazoa; phylum Chordata; class Aves; order Accipitriformes; family Accipitridae; genus Harpia; species Harpia harpyja. The sequence goes on along the minus strand of NC_068940.1, from coordinate 96,384,459 downwards.
GCAGTAGTCTAATGCATGACTTCCCTTATGGATCAGACCGTTTTAATATCATACTTTAGCATATTCTGTACCTCATGTCTATTAAGTTTTTATTAGTTACGTAACACATATTAATCCAGAAACAAAGTATTATAGCCTAAATACTTATTGTCCATGTAGAGGGATTATTTCTAACTCGATGGCTGGCATTAGAGTATAATCACTAATACCCTTTGCTTTTGTCTTCCCTAAAGGAAGTCTTCACAGCTAGCAAGGAAGAACTGTTTTCTAAACATTGCTTGGTAATATTTTTCATTTCTTTTGTATATTTTAATGCAATCAGCACAGCTTACATCTGTGTAGCAATCAAATTACAAAGTCAACATAATCCAATGAAATGCTGAAGAGCCAAATAATCAAACTCAGATTAATATTAATTGCTGTAGTTTCTGCACACGGATTTAAAAACAAAAACAAAACCAAGAAAAAGACCACATAGAACTTCTGCTCTTTAATTGTAATGTTTTAAGAAAAAAAAACCCCAACAAATCCAAAACCTAACAAAATCAAACCAAAAAAGCTCCACAACCCCCCCATCCCAGAAGAACCAAACCCAAAACTTCAGATGATGTATTTTCTCCTTCTGTTAGCAATAGGACTTGTCAATATACAGATTTAGATATGTATTCCTCAGACATCCCAGAAAAAACTATTTATAATTTTTCTTTTCCCTGGCAACTTTTATTAACTAATTATCCATCTCTAAGATGGAGATATTATCCCCATTTCACACAGCCATGGATTCCTACAGAACATTTGCAGTTCTAGTTCTGGAACTAAATTAGGATTAACATGTCCATTACCAAAGTGGGCCCCACTGTCAAGAGGGTTTTTATTTTCTCTTGTTCATGCAACCAACAATGAATGCAAAAAACCCAGTGAACAAAAGATAAATTACCATTTCCAGTCCCCCTCCCCAGAGGTCCCTTTACCCCTCCATTAGAAAGCAGCTGCACATACAATTAATTCAACACTTGTCATAACTGGGAGGGGTGGGACCTCCAGTACAGAGAAACGAGCACTTGGGAATGGGGACAGAAACCTAGTGATGCAGATTTATTAGCTACAAATGGAGAAAATTACTACCTTATTAGCAACTCATGCATTTTAGATTCCTGCCCTCATTCATGTATCCTCTTTGGTTACATCGCATGCCAGACGATGTGTTGTGTTACACAGGACAAGAGCAAAGTTTTTCAGTGGGAGTTTCACAGGAATGAGGTGCAAATGGGTAACTGGAGTAGTGGCACATTTCTGAAAGTGATAATAAAAAGACAGAAATATTAGTGTTTGCTTGGACTACAATCATTATGTTGGTTCCTGTAGGTTTTCCAGCCTAACTACAAACCAGCCTCTTTCTTCCACTCTGACTTGCTTGTCATTCACCTGAAGCACAGAAATAAACACCTAATTGTTTTTTATGTTTTACCAGAAGAGTTTACTACCCAAGGCAGATGGAATTTTAATATCAAGTCAAAATTTAAAAGTGGCCTGTGCTGATGAAGAGTGTAGTTTTCATTACTATTAAATATGTTTCTTACAGAGGAAGGAGACAGGAAATGTAATTAAACCATAATTGGATAGAAAATGCTGCTTAGCCAGACAGAAACGTGAGACTTAGGAACAGGACTTTGCTTCTTTTGCAACAGCTTCCACTAGTCATTTAGGGCTCCCTTTGAACTAAAAGAAATGGCTACATGTATAATTACATCCTCTCTCATTTAATTACCAATGGAATTCAGGCAAGATCATAACAAGTAATTGGGAAGTTATCAGTTACTACATTAGCACACTTGTGACCAGTGAGATTTCACAGGTAACTTTAAATTTGCAGAGTTTAGGTTTGAGCAGTTAGTCAGTCATAAAGAAGTATTAAAAATTGACTGAAATATGTATGGCTAGCACCAGTGAGCTTCATAATAATAACCTGTAAAGTGTTTAAGTGCAAAATTAATTTGTAGATTGAATCTCAACATCAGCCAGAACTGTCAGTGGTCAAGTGGTAAAAGAGATGTATTTGCTCCCTTGTCATTACAGGTTAACCTTGTCAATTACATTCAAAACACAAGCAAGAGAAGCACAAATAATGCAGTGGTCCTTTCTTTCCAAAGAATTACTTTGAAAGTGAGGAGAAAGATTTGCAATGAAAGCAGACGGATTTGATTTTGTGTTTTCAATGGAAAACATGCCTCTTGACATTGCCACTTAAGTTTGAGTATAAGCTAAGTGTATTCAGTGTAAGACAGAAACAAGAGTTTGTCCCTGTGAAAACTTGAAACAAACAGAACCTAAATGTGCAGGGCAAATTCAAACTCACTTTCAGTGGGCAACACTTTCAGTGCCAGCCAGTACAACATTTCTGAGGACACAGAGGTCCTTTCTCTTTGTGCTTGAGGACCTTCCAAACCACATCTCTCATTTCTGTGATAGAGTTGCAAGTGAGCACAGGGTATGGGAGTTCAACATCCTTCCTGTTGAGGTTGTTCAGCTTTATAATAATTTTCATCTGGACAGAAAAAGGAAGTGTAAGGAATAGGGGTGCCAGGTTCTGACCTATGCAAAAAAATCCATAAATGCATCTTACATGTATTAGTAATATAAGAATGGCTTTACATAATGATAGAAAGTCCTTAGAAATAACATAAAAAATTAAAGTTCTTATCCACAAGGTGTGAGGCAAATGTGAAGTTATTAATGGGCGTGCATGAAAACAGCCATGTAACCTGAAGGCAGAAACAGCTGCCTACAAAGTTTATCAGCTTCAGGATTAAGTTGCTGCTCAGTCTATGCAGCATCATGGCTATGGACTTAAGCACCCAAGATCTCCCACAGATCTCAGGCTTCTGTAGACCACTGCATTGTTAGACGTCTCACAATTCCAGCATTTACAGAAAAAGACAGGAGGCCGGTAGCACCATTACTGACATGCATACTGTAGGGCCTTCAGGACTGTGAACGGTCATGAAGTTAGATAGACAGCAGTCAGTAAAGCCTTATGCAAAATTGTATTAACAGAATTTTACCTTATTATTTAGGATTATTATTATTATTGGAAATTATTATTACACCTTAAAAAAAAGGAGCTCCTCCTTCCTATATTAATGTCAAAAGCAAAATGTTCATCTTTTGGGCTGGTATAAAGAAAAATGAATTTTAGTAGTTGAGGGAGGATTGTATGCAAACTTTTATGTCCCCAGACCTAGTAATTTAGTAATTTTAGATTTATTCATGTAAGCAATTCTATTGGCTTTGTATGTGTGTATGTATTTGAATAAACTTGTCATAGTTTGACAATTTGAAAAATATAATACTGTTTTCCTTCTATTTAAAAGGGATGTCTTTGGATCTGTGACAATATTGACATTCTTTAGAAGGCAAAATGCAGTATGTTCATTACACTCAGGAAATGTTAAAAATTTTCTTCTGCTGCAAGCAGAAATGGACAACTTGGCTGCAGTTGTTACTCCTGCAAGTGTTCTGTGTAGCCTTGTGACCCAGTAAATAGATGTTACTGTTGCTAGCAACAGGCCATAGCCTTTGTACTAAACTGAAAACACAAGTTCCAGGACTTGTCAGGTTTTGTTTGGATCCATCTTGGCCTGCCTTAAGATTTGTTTTAGTTGGTTTAGCTGGAATTGCCTAACAGCCACCTGACTATTACCTATTTTGGTTCAGATTTTGCTTAGCTTTGTGTGACTTTTTGTGGTATAACACTCATTGTTTTACATATAACTGTAGCTAATAGAAAGTAAAAACAAGTGCTTGTTCTGTACAGTATGAACTGCCTATAGCCCTAGAAAAAAATACTGGTTCCCAAAGGACTGCAGCCCTGGGATTTTGGTAAAACCAGCACTAGCAATAACAGCAATTATCCAACATAGGTGAAACACACCTTATACTGTAAATTCAGATGTAACCTTACAGACCACTGACAAAAGAGCAAGGCAAAGAGGTTGCCTTGTGCTTTGCTGATCTGACCCTTGCTTTGCTGACTCAGCCTTCTGTCTTATCACTGTGGACTCTTCTAGTGATCAGGACTGCTGTCTGGATCTGGTCAAGGTTGCTGATGTGCTCTGCTCCTCTTGCCTGGGCACTGTGTGACAGCATCCCTGGTCGCCGAGGGCACTGCCCTGCTGTCACCTCCACCCCAGCTCACCTTCCCTTGTGGAGCAGCCCAGTCTTGCTGCTCCCTGACAAAAACGACATCAAACACCTGCTCTTGCTGCCGGTGGATGTGTAAATCAATTTGTACAAATGTAATTGTGCCTGCATAAGCAGTTGGCGCTTTCTCCTGGGCATACAAAACTCAAAGGAACCACATGTGAAAGCAGAATACTTTACACTGTGACATCCTCCCTGGTTAGACTGCTGATCAAATTAATTTTTAAATAATCTTTTTGACTGGCCTGAAGTATAAGGACAATAATTCCTATCCTCTACATAATGCTTTTCATTTTTCATGCTATTTTAATAAATGTAACAACTGAAACTACTCCTCCAGGTATCCTTGTAAAGTAACAATTAATAATCCCTTATGCTTCTATTGTGTCTGACATCTGATGTTCTTGAACTATTTTACATATCTAATGGATAAAGCCTCATACAATTACTGTGTACCAAGCCTTACAGGGCCAAGTGAGTTTTAGAGCACTAACAATTTTAGACAAAAACCAGCAGTGTCTCCCTTGCATGGCAAAGGGAAATAAGGGGGGATCTTCATGAACCTCTTTTGAGATATCAAACTCTACAACATTTAGGACTCAAATCTTTTCCCCTTTTTTGCAGGAGGACAAGCTGAAGTACAGAAAGATGAAACAAATAGTTGATATCTGAAAACAAACACACTTCCCATTGAGCCTTACTGCCTGCCCGTAAGGCACATCTGTGTCCCATAGTGGAGGGGCCAGGGACACTGTTCCTGTCCCCATCAGTCCCTCCCCATGAGCTCTCAGAGGACTGTGAAGGTCGAGAGTCCCCATGCAGCAGGATATTATCATGCAAAAATCCCCACATTCTCCCTCTCCCTGGCTGTGATTTTGCCGCCAGCATGATATTGGGCAAGTTTCTCTAGCTCCTGCAACTTTTCCCCATATTATAAATAATGTAATGCATGTAGACTTCTGGCACATATTGCGTGCAATACCTTTGATTAATACCAGTTTAAGAAATACTTAAATGAACTATGCTGTATTACATACACTTCCTCATTCAAAATGGAAAAATATAACTGTGGTAAACAATTTGTAAGGAGTATTGTACTACTTAGAAGCAAATACAGAACACGCAGGAAATCTCTGAAGCTGAAGACACAGCTGGCAATACGAAACCTGGGAAAGTGCCAGAAATACACCCTTCTCCTGTAAAACAATAAAACACTTGTGTTGGTGTGAGACATTATAATAGACCAAACCCCAAACTACTGACTTCTCTGGGAGGTGCTGTGCACCATGGTGATGTACCAGAGCCCCTGCTGATAACGTGGCAAGCCTGCAGATTGTTTTGATTGTGCAACCCAATTCTAAACACTAACAACAAGGGAAGACTATAAAACCCTTTTCCATGCAGTTAAATTCTTTAGGGCAGTTTAACCAAACCATTTGAAACTTCCCAGGCTTGACGCATCGCTGAGATGGTACAACATGCCTCATTACACTGTGACACTGTGTCAGCAGCACAGATTGCCACCAGCCCTCTCCCTTGCTTCCCAAGTACAGCACTGCAGCTCAGCGGCACTGTTTCCTTTCTGGGAATTGAGGAAGAAAAGGAAAGCAAAGTCACCAGGTGCACTGGAAGAGATGGTTCCTCTCCTAGGATATATGGTAGAAAAAGTTTCATTTTTTAAGCAGATGTCCCTAGATTGCATGTTTCTCTCAACAGCCCTGGTTTCAGAAACAAGGGTGTAAGACAACTGCTGGTTCACCCTTCACACAGGTCACAAAACTAGGATAGAAGCAGTGCAAGATATTCAGTGCATAGAGACAGGAGGAGAGGGATGATGCCCACACTTTACTTATGTCCATTTACATCCATATGCCTAAGGCCAGGCTACTTCTCAGGTCCATTTTGCTGACTCTCCCTATAAATTGCAAGTGAGAAAGGACACAGACAACCTCTAGACCTCAAACTGGTTCATAGATTTGGTTTTTGTAATATTTTTTGCATAGGCCTACCTACCTGGGAGCCTGTTGAACTTTAGTCATTTCAGAGGGGCTGGGAAGCAGCTGGAGGTTTAGCTCAACTGCTCCATCACATTTTGAGAATGGGTTGGCAGCAGAGAGGACACCAAGGGTGACACTGGGAAGACACGCGTGATGCTGTGAAGGCTTGTGGCAGCTGGGACCTCCCTCCTGCTTACGTCCAAGCACAGGGAGATGTGGCATTTTTGGGAGTTCACCCACCATGCACTGATTAAGGAAGGCACTCATTACAAGCATGTGAATAATTAGTGTAACTGCATTTTAAAAAAGGCGTGAGAAAAAATGAAGTTATAATTACTCTAGCAAGAGCCATCAGTTGATAGGGCTACCAGGAGCCCTTGTTCTTTGAGGACCCAGTCAGCAAAGCTTGAGCTTGAGCCAGTTTTAATCATTTGAGGTTTCCCATCTCAAATAGTGGCACCAATCAGACATTTGAAGCTCAGAAGGTGCTCAAGCATCCTGCTGAGCGGGGCTTTGAATCACCAATTCCTCTGGTTAACTAACTGGGATGTGACCCAGCTACAACAATCTTAAAACCTTTTGATGGCCTAAAGTCTTGGAAATGAATTCTTCTGATGTCCAACCTCACAACTGGCCACGCCTGCTTGCTGTGTACAAAAAATACCTCCAAATACTGGCAGAGGCCTCCCAGAGTACCTAACAGTGGAAGCAAGCAGATGTATACAGCTTGTAACAGATTCAATTATCGAGCCTATTCATGCTAGCAAGAATATATATATGGATAACACTGGCACACATGTATGTACGAAGGTTCCTTCAGCAGTTCTGGGTACCCTCTCAACCAAAGTCAGAGCAGTCTCAAGGAACTCAGGTGTCGTCTTTGCATTTGGCTTCTTTTTTTGAGTGCTGAATCCCTTACACTGCACTGAAAGTATATTCTTTTCTGGTTTTGCCCTCTCCCAAATCTCTGTTTCTTTCCACTGCCAAATTTTCTGGTGTCTTCATGAGCCTCAGTGGGCTATTTCTTCCTTCTCCCTGCCAAGATCAAACATTAACACCTATGTCTTTGTTCTTCTCTTGAAAGATTTTCCATTTCCAAAGCCAAAAATAAACACATACTTGCTGTTGTTATTATTAGCAGGCCTGATACATCCAAGCATAGAGCTGAAAATATGTATGTAAGCACTGAAAATTCTCCACCAATTTCATTCTGGTATCATTAGTTGTTGAATAGTATAAATTCATTTATTTGATTCTATGAGATTCCTTGTCACGTAAAGGAAATGCTCAGTGACTTAGGGCAGACTTAGAAATCTGTTCTTAATGATGTTGGAAACATTGCAAATGCATGAATTAAGAAATAGCTTTATACTCTAAAGAAAGCATTTGATTTTATTAGCCTGGGGCATTAGAAGACATAAAAGATGTAGTGAAGTTATTCCCCCGCCTCCTTTTTTTGTCATGAGGAACTGAAATGCAACATATATACTTCTAGCATACATTTATCTCTTCCTCCTGTCAACTCTTTAAAGGAATGCTTGACCTAAATGTCAAAAACTTGGTTATAATTTGCAACTGAAAGACCAAATAGGAGATATATTTCTAAGATGGTATTTCTTAACTTTTTGTATCAAGAAGGAAAAAGATAAAAACATGTTGAAATCAGTTGCAAGAAAATTCAGATGAGAAACTAGAAGTGAGAGAATCTAATTTGTTACATTGATACAGATGTACTGCTGCACTGGAGGTCAGTGCCTGAGTACTTCTGACAAGAGTTTAGAGAGTGAAGTGGCTGCCTGCTACTAACTAGTGTGTACCATTGGTGCACCACTTTTTGGTGAAAGAAAAAAAAAAAAGAAGTTTTGTATATACATATGTATTCATGCTAAATCCTGGACCCAGTGTGCATCTTAACTGAAGGCACTGTCAGGAATGGAGATGGAGAAGAGTGTGAATTTGGATTGGGAATAATGCTTCAGGTGACCATGCTCATGTTCTAAGAACCCTGACACGCATTACCCACAGACAAAGAGGTAAAGGCTGATTGCAGATTCAACAGCCCTGTCACTACATGCCTTGTTAAGCAGGTTTTCCCATAGTTGAGATCTACTCACCGTTGCATTTTCCCACTTCCTCAGCAGACACATTTTGATGCATCTGTTTAGCTCACTTCTGTTTTGCAAGCTGAAATGTCTTAGAATTTGTTGCCCGGTTGCTTTGCTGCTAGAAGTAGATTCATCCCTTGCCACATCACTTACTTACTTACACTACAGCTATTTTCAATTCCTCCTTCCTTCTCCTTTCTCTGACACTGTCCTTTTCATACTCTCCAAATATTGTTACATCTTTAAAGCTCATTTTTTTAATTTAAGTGTGTAATATGTCCATTCTAATTTGGTAATCTTTTATGGCAGCAATACCTGCATCCAGTCAGATTGTTGGCACATTTACAAGTATTTCATACCTTCAATGCATTCCCTGGGAGTCACAGATCTAGCAAGTTGTTCCAATCAACCTTTCACACAAAAACAAAAAAAAGGAAGCTTAGCCAATTATTTTGCCCCAGTAATTTGTGACTGCTAAAGACAGCTAAGGTAAATAGGTCTGATGAGTGAACTACATTGAAAGTAAGAAAAAGCACTTCACTTTAAAACTATTTCCTTCAGTATATCATCTAGGCATTTTTTCTTTCTAAAGAACAAAACATAATTGAGTCATCATAAGCATCAATCTATTTAAAAATACTATTTGCGATCAGTTTAAAAACATGTATACAATACATATGAGTATTATATATTATTATATATTCATTTTTTCATCAATACATGAAGTATTTTATATGAACAAATGAAATTAACTTAAACATGATGATGTCTGTTGAGTCAATATTTATCAGATTTCTGTAGTGTGTCCAAAAATAAAATATACACAAAGAACATACTGTTTTCACTTCTGTGTTTGTTATTGAAATAATATGATCTATATGGCAATCGAGTGAGTTAAGTAGGATTTGAACATTGAACTTTAAAACATTCTCCAATGTCAAATTTATGTAGTATACATGAGCCTCTCCTTATAAGATATCCCTCATGAAAATCCTCAAATCTTTGTATCTTAAACCACCTAAAATATTTAGGGTTGATTTTTTTTTTTAAATTATTTTGGTTTTTCAGGGAGAGGGGTGTTGAGTGGTTTTTTTTTTTTTGTAGTTGTTGGTTTTTTTCCCCTAGAGAAAGTGGCCCAATAAAATTAAAACTAGTTTTTCTTCTGGAATCAAAATCTGAAGTGGGCTACTTGATATCTGCTATGCACCACTGAATGAAACCCTTTTTACATTTGTTCTGCTTTGCCCCAACATGTTTTTAGATAAAAGTTATTTACATTTATGGCCAAAGACTAAGTCATCAAGCATTTTAACTTACACTTCCATGAATTCATTGCATTCTAAACTTCAGCACATATAGAAGCAGGCTGTTCTAATTCTAAAAGTAAAGTTTAAAATGTTAATAATGCTTGAAACAAATTCGGCACACTGTGAAATAAAAAAAAATAATATTTCACATCATTGCCATCTTTATCAATTTAGTAGAAAATGAAAAATTACAACTGGGAGGGCCTTTCATGCTGTACAAAAGTAAATTCTAATATCTAGAAAGCTTTTTAAGATACTTTCAACTGCATAGTTTCAAGATAAACATCCTTTGGGAACACATCTATATTTCTGTGTTCAGAGTTGGCAAAATGAACCATGTCCTGCAATTCTGAAGCTCTTTGAGGAAAGGTAATTGAAAGCTTTTGTCACTCAGTCTACAAAATCAGATGAAGACCTATCTATAGCTTACTTTGCAATAGTATGAGAAAATAAGGTGGACAAATAGCTGGAAGCTAATTTATGCTTTTTATATGCAGACTAAATGGTATCTCTCAAACTTAACCTTGGATTTAGCATTTACAAATGATAAGATATTTTCAAATTTCAGAGCCATTTATTTCAATCACTTTTTATTTTTCAAATATTCCTAATGCAATTTCTCTTTTGTCTAAAAATATTCAAGGAGACAACAATGAATTATGTCTATTTATTTCAGCTGTGTAGAAACCAACAACTATGTGAACTATGTATTGCTATATGCATCATATGAGGTATTGGCATCCACAGGAAAAAAAATGTTGGTTTTTTTCAGAAAAGACTTCAATTTAATTTTAGTCAATGGCTAGATTGCTAAATTCTACTCTGCAAAGGTTTGATTGGTTCAGTGTCTCCTTTACACATGATGGAAATAAACGAAATAGGGAATGTTCTACAGAGTAGAGGAAAAGTGTCCACTGTAGTGACAAAGCAAGATCCTTTCACTAAGGGACAAGGGATTGCCCTTTAAGTTACATGCAATCAGAGAATCTCATAGAAAGCTGAAAAAACATGTCTTCCTGTGGAAATTTTTTTTCAGCTGAAAGTGTCATCTTTCGTACACAGATTACTACATGATACAGGTCCAGATAGAGAAGAAACGACTTTCCATTCCAGTAAGATGATTTAAAATATCTGTATGTTTCTATAATAACTGATGTTATCAAAATGCATTGTTTGCTTCTTTTACTGAAGATAAGCATCCACAAAATAGAGATAAAATAAACATACAAACAGTTGAGTATACTGGAAAATACTTGTAGTAGCTACTTTGTTCTGATCAGATTTAAGCATTGCACCTTGGCATAGGATATCACACATCACAGTTCAAGACTTAAGCAGGTGAAAACAGTGGAAAGGAGAAGCATGGAATTAGAATTAAATAAAACATGAGGTCTGATATCTTTTTGGTATAATATTTTTGGGGGCAAAACACTATTAATTTCAGGTCAAAGTATTTCGGTTTTCAATAATTTCACAGAATCTGGGATTCTTTCACAGAAAAAAAAAGTTGAATGAAAGGAAATAAAGAAAAAAGTATATTTTTACAAGAAATTATATAGCATCCCAAATATTTTCCAGCTATCATTACAAAATATCACATCATACTTAAAAGAAACTATGTCAAGAAAAGATTAAGGACATACACAAGGGAAAAAAAAAAGGAAAACAGAGATTCTAGTCAGACCAACTGGAACCAAAATATTCAGTGTAGATTTTAAAACCATGGATAAAAATCTGCAGACACACACGCAAAACCCCAAAAGACAAAGAAAACCCACCCACAACAAATTTAGTCTCTGTTAGAGTAGAAAGTTTTGCCAAAATTACATTTTCTATGAATTGCTATTTTACCATGCGATTTCAGTGACTTCTGTTTAGTATATAGTACTTTCTTGTCTCTGAGGTCAGGGATCCATCTAACTTGCAATTGTTATGACATAAATAGTCACCCTAGTCTAATCATTAGTTGAGTTTTTGTATGCAAAGAAGATAAATTTTCAGGATTTGGTCATCTATTTGAAGATGAGGTGAATTATACCTGCTTTTCTCCATGGAATAAAAGCAGAGTCTAACAACTGGATCAGATGCTGACAGCTCTACTCCCTCAGGTGCATCTTCTGTTTGCATGAAACACCTCAGAGCGTTGCAATACTTCTCACTGGGAGAAAGTACAGATGTGTGTGTATGTGAAAAGAAGTACTAGAGCAGCCTGACCAAAGCAGAGAGGCAGATCATGTAAAACCTAATTTTGGCTTGAAGATCACACCCTAAGGCATAGCGGGGAATATAAAGAAAGGGCAGCAGCTTTACTGACTTCACAGCTAATGCTGAACTGAGGTAGTAAGTCCCTTTTGGTTGCTTCAGGTCTGAATATACATCCAGCTGAGCATGTCTGTACCCAAGCACAGCCTGGATAACGCAGGCATATCATGATAATAAAAGTCCCATGGCATAACCCAGGCAATCCAGACCACAGGTAACAGAGCTGCATGTGTTTTCTTTTTCAATATGAGGAGGTACATAACTCCAGCTAAAAGTGGTGAACTGTAGTAGGCACTGCAGTAGTAGACCAATTAAGATAATTTCTCCTTAAGGTTTTTCACTACTTATTTCAGTACATACACCAGCCTGAAATATATGCAAATGCAACTGAGAGTCACTAGGGACTGTTTTGTTAGAAGCGATAATCAACCTGAGCATTACAAACATGCTGCAGGCTAAACAAGTTGGCCTATAGCACTACAAGAGCTACTTTGCTTTGAAAATCCTCATAATCATTGCCATTGCATCTACGTCACAGAAATGAAGCAGAAGAAGAGTATAATCAAGCCAAGCTGAGCATGTAAAGAATCATGTGGGAGATGGGAATGAGCAACCAGTTCTGTATAGTGAATGGTGATTTCTGTTTTCAAGCCAGATGTTTTAGTGACAACACCTTCAGATGTTGCATGGATATTTCAGTGCAAAATAAGCCTGAGCTACAAATTAATGAGTTCTTTTTTCAGAGCCACTTAGATATGCTATTACAGCTAACAACATTCTCCCTTTCAGACACAGCTATTTTATTTGGATAAAATAGAATGCTTTATTCAGCCCAGGAAAAATCTCTCTTAAAAATGTATTGGAATGCATAGAAATATGTGTAAGCATTTGTAACAAAGGCTGTTAGATGTATAGAGTCTGTCAGATGAAACTACCATGGCTCAACAAATCCAGGACAAGTTAATGACATTCACAGAGTAATGCAGTCTGAAGTTGCAAGCCCGTTCTGATCTGAGTAGTTTCTTCATTCCGTATCCATATTCCATTGAACATCTTTTGTCCCTTTAAGAAAACAAACAAAAAATTGCCAGTGCCTCTTTAATAAATCAAGTTGTATGTTCCAGCTGAAAGTCTGGATTTAAAATCCAGCTATCCGTCCTAAGGCAGATGTTAGGACTGTAGACTTCTGCTTTCTAGTGTATATTGCAAAAGTTATCTGTATTTCTGAGAACAGAATTGGTAATCTTGGCCCTCTGAAATCACAGATATTTTTGTCTTGGACATGCCTGATACAGTATTTTACACAGGAGATTAAATTTTAACATTTTCTGTGGTAGAATTAATTTTGAAGAATATCATGTCTTATGATTATCTGGTTGAAATAGATGTTTAAATAAAAGAACTTGGTCCTGTTTAAGAACACATGCAGTAATCATCTGTCCATCAACTATACTGCATTACTTCCTCCATGTAATTTATTTGTATAGTGTATTTGATAAAAGCTTTTAGATAGCTTCACAGAAATTGTACTGGCTTACATTTTTATGTACTATACATCCATTAGTGGAATAATACACTTTGAAGATACTTTCTATAAATGAACAAATTTGTCTGTGCATCTTAATGGAAAGTATCAGCTAAATTTCATAGTGAAGAAGCCCATACTGTCTCTTTTTCTCTACTGCTACTTGTATTTGTGTAGCCTTTTGAAGGAAAACCAAATTTCATTACCTTTAAAAGGTGACCTTTTATTAGTGAGACAAAACAAGTCAAGTTGCTGTGATGTGATCTCCAAGAAAGAGGTGTAATAAAAAGATCCGTGTTACACTAAGTCTAAACCACTGCAGATTTACCTCCTTTCCCTGATGTAAGACACCAAAAATGTTATTCAAGAACCTTGTCCCTGCCAGACCCAACGCTAACCATTCAGGCTTTACCCATGCAGGACTGACAGCAGGCTGTCTTCCAAAGGTGGCACTGTTATTATTGCTGCTCTTCTTGTTGTTGTTACAGATAAACTTGGGACAGAAGATGTGCGGCAAAATTCCCAATGGAGACCACCACATATCCAGACATATGGACTATTGGAGCTTGTCTAACTCGTGCCATTTTCTCACAATATAATGTTACAATGTTGCTTCTCCCTGTCTAACCTTCCACATCTCAATTTTGTCTTTGCTTTTCAAATCCTGGCTAATTAGAGGATTTCTCTTCCTTGTGACACCGGACTTTCATGTTGAGCTTGTAATTACAAGAGCTGTGTAGTGTTCTAGTTCTATTAACTGTGGGTTTTTGCTTCTTAGATTTGTGGGTTAATTGGTAATATCTGCATTCAACTTTTTTTCCAAAGTGTTTTACCTTACAGTAATTAAGCACATATCTGGGACAGCCAAAATTAACCATTTATCAGCTTCTTATTTCTTCAGCCAACTTCTGTGAAGATCTTGTATTTGCCATTCTTGGTTATGTTGTGAAAAGAGAAGAACAGGAAAGTGCATAACATAAAATGTATTTATCTTTTGAGAGAAAGTATCTTCTGATATACTCATGCCTCTTCTGGCATTAGGCTATTCAAACCAATTAGGTGTTTTAGCTTTTTTAAAAAATGGTTCTATTTATTTTACATTCTTAATTATGTTTGTATTACATTACTGAACTTTTCTTTCCAGCTATTACATCTATACATTATAATCACTATATGCAAATTAAGCCACACACATTCATAGAATCTTGAAAACTGATGTTATAGGCAAAATCAAAAGTCATAATAAAACTTCAAGAGTGGGCAACACAGTAGTGAATAAACATACAAATACATAATTTATCTTCCTTGCTACAGTTATTATTTTGAATTGGGAAGCTTTTCTTGGAATCTGAATGGTTTGCAATCTCTGATGGATGGCTTTTGCTTTCTCCCTGCCACAGTCCCTATCTTTGACATAAGGTGATTTTCCTTAATTGTTTCATGTAAGTTCTTTGGGGTAGGATATGCTTTTCCTATGCTAAATATCATTCCGTAGTGCCTAGTATAATGTAGCCTAGTATAATGCAGTATAATACCACTCTCTAGGTGGTCTTGTCTTATCACTTATAATGAGTTTGAAATTCACCTTTCACTAACTGCTTCTTCAAGTTTAAGAAGCTAAGCACTTGCATGAACAACAGAAAACTTAGAAAAGGATATAATACAGTAGATAATGTGTGTCTAGATATTTTCTATGAGACAAATTGCTTATTCAGTACAAGCTGATTTGAAAAATTGACATTGCTAACTAGGAAGTCCCTTACAAGGCTACTGTTACTGTTGTTTTAAAAGGCAAACTTAGTCCTCTGGCTGGAGATAACTGGGGTTGTAATTCACCTACAGGAAGGTCAGATGTTATGCACATAGCTCAGAACATGACTGCAAGATGCTCAAAAATCACAACAATAGACTTGGAATAGACCAAAGCAGAACTTGGAAAATATATGCTATAGATACTGACTGGATTTTCAATAGTATTTGAATTGTTGATTTTCTTTACTTCAGTGGAGGAGAATAAAATCTTCAGATGAAAGAAACATAACTGCTGACTAGATTCCTCTTTGTAATATGTACCAAAATGCCACATAAACTCAGTGAAAACTCAGTTTTCTGTGTCTTTCAATGGGACTGATTTATTGTTTTTTAAATCTAACAATTGTTCTTTTTAATATGTTCATGTGAACTTTGGTGCAAAGATTTCTGCTGACTTCGAGAAATCTGATGTTTCAGTTCAAATGAAGACAAAACTAAATAATTTCTTAGGCACCCAAAATGTTCTTACAAGGCTTTGCACAATCACTGCTTTTCTGTCAACTCCCAGACAACCTTTAATCATACAGTGTATTGCTTTGGGTTGTTAAGAGGAAACATTACTGCCTAGAACCGAGGACAATCAACTTTTCAGAGAACAGTTACTCTCTGGCATACCAAACTACAAGCCCCTTTGGGCAAGCTACCCATGTTTCTGAATATCTAGGTTAGGAATAGTCAAAAGGATATGATTTGAAGACACTATGCATGACAGGAACAAACCCAAGGTACTACATAGCCTAAATTAACTTTGAATTTTGTAATATCAATTTCAAATCTATGGCTCCAATGATGCCTGGAAAGAGAGAAGAAATATAAACAGGACAGAGAAAAATGACAAGGGAACTCAGTACTGCCTGGTAGAAAGGATTAAGGGTGATGGAGATGCAAAGCCCACACACTAAAGGCCATGCAACCAAGAAATATGGCATATTAAATATATTTAATATTCTCCTGGAAGAAGGAAGACTATATCTGCTTTTCTACAACCTGAGCAACACGAAATAGCAAAATACATTTCTTTTATTTGCTCGTTTTCCTTTTGTCCTTGAATTGGATATAGTATGGATATGATTTTCATGCACCCCATTCTCTTTCCTTTAATTGAACACAAATTAACATCTCCATTTGATTATGTCATCCATGGAAAGATTTGCCTCTCTGGAGTGACAGCAAGGAGACATGGCTAGAATTAGATAAAAATTAGCAGTCTAACTAATATATATATGTGTGTGTGTGTATATAGATATATTTAAATCAGCATTCCAAGGGCAGCTGTTGTTATTCAGGGCATTTCACTTACAAGCAAAATATTAAATTAGATTAGCTTACAGAATCCATAAACATGTTATGTCGGTGTGTTATAAGAAAGATAATAGAAGTAATAACAAATAGAATTTAGAATCACATTTTAATTAGTCATATGAACAGTTTAACACAGAAATACTGACAAAGCAGAACTAACAGTGTAATGAAGCTGCTTAAAGGTGTAGATAGGAGTCATCCTTGCATTATAAATGCAGTATTTAATAAGAATTTTTACTTAAAATAATGATTTCACTAAATCACTGTAACTAGAAAAAGGCCAAATGAGAAGTGTGCCCTGTTTGACTTTACCTAGGAGAACAAAGACCTTTTTTTCTTCAATATGAATCTTACTATGAAGAAAAATATGCAGTTCATGCACAAAATGACTCACATATTTCTTAGAATATCTGATTTGTAGTTCACATGAAAAGAAGTAGTTAAGAGGAGAGGTGTCAGGTTGGCCTCTTCTGCGTAATTCCTTTATTTTTGAATTTGAATGGTATTAATGATTAGTCTGTATAACCATTTTAACTCTTTCTGAAGTGGTCATCTGACAACTACATTTTTTCTGTCAAAAGTGTTATTAAATAGCTAACCTAGCCAATGTCCAAACAAAATTCAGCAAATAATTCATTGAAGCATTCAGTTCATATCACCCAACAAAGAAACCAAAGGCAAAGACTCAGCATTTTATGAAACAGTAATTGTGAAGTCCTTGAAGCACCCACACATATACCGGTCAAATGGTCCAACTAAATGAAATATAAATTAATTTCTTGATAGTCTAAATGTTTTCTGAAGCAGCTATACTTCTGTACCACACAGGAAGGTGTGGTACATAGCCATATATTGCAAGGATGTCATTTCATTAATTAACATAGTTGAATTTCTATGTAATAGTCATTAACATATAACTAAATCCAACTTCCTCAATAAAGGAATAATATAAAACCAAATGCTGTCAATAAAAATGTGAGGATTAAAATAAGAAAAAAAAGGAATCTAGACAAAGCAAAAGCTTATATAAACTAGTGATGCTATCAGTCACTAGCCCCAGCTACCACACTGGGCATTGCAGAATGCATTTGAAGAGAGAAAATATTACTATTCCCTTTGTAAAGATGAGTCACTGTGGCAAAACTCTTCAATGATTTGCCTAGGATCATATAGGCAGAAGCTGCACAACAAGGAAACACTGGTCAAGCTAATACATTAACCACTGAACCTGCCTCTCCTTTAGCAATCTTAAATAATAATAAAATAAAAAAAATAAATAAAAAGGAAGAAAGAGGAAAATGTATGCCTAAGTGGGCAAGACTGAAGAGGTTAGATGAACATAACTTTTAAAACAGTGTTTCTTTTTTATTAAATCCTGAAGTGAAAAAAATCGCAGGTGAAATGTACTTTGGAAACATGGGCTAAGAGGGATTTTAAATAGTCAAAGACACCATAATAGGTTATTAGAACCCATTGTCACAAAATAGCATTCAGACCAACAGCTTAGCAGGAATTAAAAAAGGATTAGACCTTTATAAGGATAATGAGAACATCCATAGTCACTTTAGAAAGGATATAAAATAATATTTTTAGAAAAGAAATACAGGCGTTCCTCAGGGCATAAGTGAATCATTAACTTAGGAAGTTAGGAAGAAACTTCATCTATAGAAAAATTACTGTCCAATTTATAACTTCCTTTGAAGAAATTTGTAGAGGATGCCATTAGAAATAATAGAAAAACATTGTAGAAGAACTATTGATCAAATCCATTTTGACAATTCATATTCTTAAACCATGTGTGTTAAATACATTTTACTATAGCAGTTTGAATATTGGCATACATGTTCACCTCCCTTCTACTGGTATAATCAGGTTCTCAGAATTTCCTAAAAGAAACAGGAGTAAATAGAAGTGTATGGTCAGAGCAGTTGGAAATTAAATTTAATTTCACTGAAAGAAGAAAGATCAAAATCTCATTAGCCTTTTCATCTTTTGACTTGCATCTGCTGGCTAGCTCATTTATATTCACTTCTTGTCTAAATACTTGGACCTAAATTTAAAAAAGTTGTAGGCACATATCAAAAGCAGAACTTGTTATATCAAATTTCTAATTGTATTTCACTGTAGTTTCTAATGTGTATAAATTATATGCTCTGGAAAATATTATACAGTTCAAATATTTGGTGAATGAAATATGCATAAGAAAAGTGCTTCTAACTCTATCACTTTGCCATCTACACACAATGGTTATTCAGATGTGTTACTATTACAAAGGTCATAACAACATGATAAAAAACTTGCCTTTGCTTGCCATGAATAATGTTAAAAAAAAAAAACAACCCACATTCAGAGATTGGCAATTTTTGATGTTGTGCATAGTGGGCCCTTAAGAAACAGAATTGAATGGGGTCTCTGCCAGCTTAGGGGTCATTTCCAGTTGTAAGACAATGAAATTTTCCTGAAAAGACAAAACTTAAAAGTCCTCATGACCTCAGGAATGATTTTCCTGCAAGGAAATTTTCAATACTGATGACAACACTGATTTCTTTGAACACAGAGAAGACATCATACTTCACAGATTGGTGTTTTCTTGGGTGTTTAGCCATCATTTAGGGCACAAAACTTCACTTGTGAGGGGCATAGGAGGACATTTCTAGCTCAGGGTTTGCTGTGTAGGATATTTTCAGACTGATTGAGTCTCTGAGTAACTTGAAATGTCAGAAGGCTCTATGGTTTCCCTGCAAATGGGAAAGAGCAATGAAATATTCTTTGTGGGTACAAATGCATTGGCAAATGATGGCTCCTCAATGCATTGTCAGGTCTAATTCCCTATTGTGTCCATTGAGTACAAATGTAACTTCACTCCCAACCTCCTTTTTGTGAGGAACCTGTTAGTTTGCTCTGATAAAAAAAATCCAGCTGAAGTTCTGGATGTAGTTCATTCTAGAAACTGCACACATGAGGTGGTATGGAGGAGTCTACACCTCATTTGGCTGTATTCACCCTCCTCCAATGTACTCCCAACACTGTCCCAGGATTTGTAGACTTACTATTTCAGGTACTTGAAACTGGAAAAAAAACCCTTACACACAAACCTAATTATTTCTTAGTATCACAGGGGCAACATATGGGGCCTCAATGACACCCGAAGTCAAATGTTGTGTAGTGTGGATATGGCCAGTCTACTCAAGGGAGGGTGAGCATGTGCGGATGAAGAGGGAGTACAAGCTATCCTGATCAAGCTGAGATGAATGAATTTTGCAGCATGGATGTAGCATGTGTGATTCCTTAGGTTTTACTTCAGTCTTCTCATTTATTCATATAGGAAATTAAAATCTGTCTATAAACTACAAATGGTTCAGAGGAAGTGAATGGAACACTACTGGCAACATCCATGATTAGTCACTATTGGCTACCATTGTAAAATTATGCACTACCATCAAAATCACTTCACTGCAAGTGTAAAACAAAGAGAAAGGTGATTGTTTTTCCTTCCACTTTTCTTCCATGCTTCTTTTTATACTCCGTTATATTTAAATTGTGAAATTGACTGTCACAGGTTGTCATGAAGATCAGACATATTAGTGGTTTGAAAAAAAGGTGAGTAGACAATCATAAGTCTACTAGTAGCCATTCAACAAGACAATTTGGATGCAACATCAGATTCAGCAAGGCCCTACACTATTGTTTGCCAGAGACCAGGAGGTATATAGCGAAGTTGCTCCCTCACATTTTTTTCCCAGTGTATCCAGTATTTACCACTACCAGAAGGAGGACAGTTGGATCACGCACTGTACCGTAGTTCTTATGCTCTTATATAGACTACAACAATTCCTACTATGAAGTTGTCCTAATAAACTAATCAGTTCTACTTTTTGTTTTTTCAAGTTTTGCTTCTGTAACTCCTAGTATTCCAGGCACAAATGGGTTTTATAGAAGTTATTTACATTTAGAGTAGCATGCAGCTCTTCACAAGAGTACATTATCTCATTAACTCATAAATCAAGTAAAAAATTAAAAAATCTCCATTTTGTCATGATGTTTGTAATAATCAGATTTTTACTGGTCAAATTTTGATTGTTGTTTTTAGCATCAGAAGCAAGGTTTTGTTTTTTTTTTTAAATGGCAACTACGATTTTGGTTTAGATTTGCTAGCTTAAAAATCACAAATCCATTTTCACAGTTCATATAAAGCTCACTGTACAATTTCTAGCACAGCAAGGAGAAACTCAGTAGATAAGTAGAGAAAATGATCTTGAAACTAAGTCAGCGTTTTTAAGGAATTTGATTTATAAAATACAATTTTTTTACTTCAGTAAATCCTTGAAAGTCATTATGGCATTTTTTTCTAGTTAACTTTCTTCAGTATGTCTGGTGATGGAAGTACCTATTTACAACATTTAAAGTAGTTTTATAAATGCTATATGAAAACCATAGTTACCTTTATTTCTCTGGTACTATTTTTCATTTAACATTTTGGTACACAAGAAAATGTATTTCCACAAAAGCAAAATAGGATTACAGGAGCTAAGCCCAGTCTTGAATTAAAATCAGGGAAGTAAATACGAACAAAACAACAGTTCTGTTATGACTATACTGCAAAATAACTACCATTTTAGCCTAGAGGAAGCTAAAATACAAGTTCTATAGTAAGTCGTGATCTAGAGAAGGTTGAAAAATGTGGCTTTAACCCAATTTTGTGTTCTTTTCCATTCTGATTTTGGGGTCACACTTTCTGAGAACGTCCTAGAGCAGTCCTAAGGCTGCTCTGAATGACACACGCCTGCACGGTGTCCAGGAGACACCAGGTCTGCCTGGACGTGCCTGCAGAGGGTTGGCACACACCCGGTGGTTCACACCAACAGCGCTCCCCTCTAGAACAAGAAAATCAGAAAAGAGTTGGTACAAAAAGTTTTCAATGTGATTTCACTGCTAAATTTGAGCCTAGAATCCTCTGCTATGACAAATAGGGACTGAATATGGGGTCTGGTAGCTCTTTACTGTATGAAGGTCTCCATGACTGCTTACGGCTGGAGGGACTGTTTTTCTCTGAATAATGGAAAACCAAAGCACAAAGCCAGAGAGGACTAGTTATGTTAGCACTGTGGGATATGAAAACGCTGTATGTACTACTGTTGCTGCTGCTATTACTAATTTATTTAGCATTCAGACTAGAATGTAGCGAGGAGTCTTTTGTCACATCATTTTTTAGAGCCAGACACCAGAGAGATGGAAGTTAAACAAATTAAAAACCTGTTCATTACCCCAGGCATGTTTTACTTTGTCATTTGGTTCAGTTCATTTCAACATTCCACTTTTAATGGCTCACTTAGTTAAACTTGAACTTATGATTACTGTTACTCCTTCTAATAAAGGCCTGTTTTGTGAGGGCTTCATTACTGTTGCCTCAGGATAACAGCTGCTAATTTGTTTTATTACAATAATATATTTTATTTAGACTTTTCTCTTAAAAACTGCTGTCTGTGGTGCTTGCAGTCATTGTTTTCTGCTCTAACAGCTAGTTTGCAAAGCTGGCATAGCCTACAGGACATTGTATATGGCAGGACTTTGGACTGATGAGTCAGATCTACACACATGTCTCATTTATACCACGGGCTTGCTTCTTGACTTTGACAAAATAATTTCTTTTCCTCCTGTAAAATACAGACAATAATACCTACATCCCCTGCTAGGGGCTTAGATGCCTGCTGATGAACAGTGCTAGATAAGAGCAACGTATTTTCTAGCAGAGGTTATACACTTTTGTTATATACCACTTGTACACTGGAGCAAACTCACCATCCTCAGTACAGTTATTAAGGATTTTCATTGGTGAACTCTAGTGTTAGAGGTCTATGGGACAAATTCAGTTCTTATTTGGATTTGTGCAATAATTACAAAAAGTATTGCACTGTTACCATGCTGCAGTTAATTGGATTATCCTGGAAATGTATAACCGATAGATGAATTTATGGCCCAAATTCAGAAGGCAATCTGGGTTCTGAACCAGATATTTTGGCACTTGTGTTTCTCTCTGATGAGCAGTATAAACAGATTACACCCTGTTAGACTCCTGAAGCTTGGCTGCTCTGGCTATGCTTAGCAAGCATAAAAGATTTACATTGTCCAAAAGGATCCTGAGGCAGTATAATACTAAGTGCTGCACCACAATCCCTCCCAGAGCAGCCTGTGTACTTCTCTGCATGGAGCTGAGCCTCCAGCCCACCACAGCTTCTCAAGGCTGCAAGGAAAAGTTAAGACCTGCATTTTCTGATCCCTTGCTCAGACCAAAGAGATGATCTGGTCTGCATTTCCTATACTTATATCTGAGTACTGACATATAAATCATGTCTGATTTACCTATTATTTCTGTATCTGGTGCAGTGATTATAATGAAACCTTAACTAACTTAATTTCTGTGATAAAAATAGCAGAAAAAGACATGTATTGTATTGTTTCATATTCCCCATGCTTTATCTTAGAATCAGGCTATAAACTGATGTTCTAATTACTTTTTTGGATGTCTTATGCAAGTAGTTGCCTATTTCATCTAAAGCTGTCCATTGAAGACTTCATAGCAAGTGAGAAAGAAAATGTGATTCAAAGAGCCAAGAGGAGAGGAGGAAGATTTTGTAACACTCAACTTTAGATTTGTAACTTAGACTAGAAGGGAATGGTCTTCTTAAAATCACTTTCTGTTTCTTGGACAGATATAGGTCCCTCCAAACCACCTGGATGAAGCACCTGACAACTATTCTGCCCAGCACTCAGGTTCTTACACAGAAAGAAGTGATCCAGTCAGCATTATTGCCCAGCACACCATCAGGAACAAAACTAAATCTAATCTATGCAAAAGCTTGGCTTGCATTCACCAAGAAGAGATGAAATACCAAAAACTCACAATAGCAAATAAATTAACGCTAAGCACAGTGGAATCTTGCAGACCGTAATTTATGAACACAGAGAAAGCACATGGTAAGTAACATGCTAAGTCTGGAAACTTAGGCACATGCCATAGGAAAAGAACATGCAAGAAATTTCCACTATTTTTCGGTTACTAAACCTTCCCGAACCTTTTTAACTAAAGAGGGGTGATTGTATCAGTAAACCTGGCGTGCTGAACTTGTGGCTGTTCATCTCTGACAACTCTGAAAGCCAAGTGGTTATGAACCTTAGGCCACCTGGTTTAGGTAAGTAGGTTTGAAAAGCTGGGTCTCAGTGCACTTTTGGGACAACTGATTTCATAGTAAACTGCACCACTGACCTCTGCTGAAGATAATCAATACTACTTACTTTTTTAAAACGGTTCCTTATCGGTAAGAGCTACAAGGGATTCTCCCTTCAAGTCAAGCTGCAGGGGCTGGAGATTGAAGCTGGAAGGACTGTTTGGCCATCAGATCAAGGAAGTAAAGGCCATAGATGGGAGAGAACTACCTGAGCTAAGGAGCAACACCGGCATAAAAACGCGAAGGTTCACATTTGTCATGGATACATTTATGCTGCAAGAGGAAAGAAATTTCCTTTGGTGCAGCCAAAAATGTCTAACTGGATAGTGCTGGAGTTTGTGAAAAGGACTATATTTCATATGCCTATGAAGGAGGCATAGTTTGAAGCTTCAGTAAATCCTTTCCAGTCTTAAGTTCTTGTTGTCACTGTTTCCACCAGTATCACAGCGCTCCCTTTGAGTTTAGCTGCAACGCTAAAACACTGAAAACGTCTCATTTGAAAGGAGATTCTTCTGCTCTACAAATGACTTGTAGTCACCAAACATCACTGAGAAATATCAAACATCTTTCCTCACAGGTGAATAGGAAAGGCATCATACATCTGTAAGTACTTCCATTCATATTGTAACACAGCGTCAACTTTAAGTACAATCAAAAACTTCATCTTCTGATCCCTCAATGCAACCTCAACTTTTGCTTTCAGGTTTCCAGTCGTTATCAAACCAGGACACCCATATTTTGCAGTGTCATTATATAGACTATTCCAAAGTTGGAGCTCCATTATCATTCATGGAGAATTCAAACTTGGATTTTCCTACAACAAAAAAGAAGGGAAAAAATAATATAACGCCATGATCATCTAGTAGATTGCACAGGGTTTCTTCGAACCCAGGACACAGGGAGCAAAAAAGATTCAGGGAACAAACAAATGTAAAGGAAATATCATTTCATTAGTGAAAGACTAGGATAATATATGAAACAGTTTTAAGAACAGGCAGAATGAAGAAGGCAGGTTACACTGTAAAGGGAGAAATGGATGGCTAAGGAGGAACAGCTACAGTTTCCTTCTGAGGCTTTCTGTAGTTTAAACTAAATTTTCTCTGCTTTGACCTTGATGACTTGACTTTAATGCACTTCCTTCTCTTCCTTCTATTTCCTCACCTGAAGTTCCTCAAAGCTGTTTATCTTCCTGTTTCATCCTTTCACTGCACCTGCTTCCATCACTGCCTTTCTTTTCAACTTCGTTCTATCCCATTTCCTTAAACAAATAACAATGAAACAAGGAATTAGCAACACGTATACCATGCAGGTATTTTTTACAACATTTCTTTATTCATTTTGTGCCCCTGACTTTTCTCAAAGGGATCAGAGTAACACGCAGTGTTGAATCCACAATAAACAATTTTCATCATGGAAAACATCATTGAAATAAGCATCTGCCATAATATCTGCATTTTGGTCTGTTGGTGTGCAAATTTTTGGAAAAGCAGTAGTAATCTTCATATCCTAGTGAAAGAGGATAAAACAACTCTTCTTTGCTCCTCCAGGGAGCTAAAAGAATTTGTCACTGATAAGGAAGTAATTTAGAAGGTATTTCTAGGGTATCAGTCAGGCTTATAAGCAGCAGAACAGGAACCATATCAAGGAGACCAAAGCAATTACGACGCAAAAGTCAGTTCCCGCGTGAGACTGAGAGATATCTGAATTCTACTGCTAGCTGGCCTATTCTGAAGTTTGGACTGAGTTTTGGCTGAGTTTATTTCTGGTTAGAAAGGCAATCAAATATTGTACTTTTAAAAAGTAGTAGAGATACAAAGCATGTTTGACAGTCATAGGCAATATATTTTAATTGATTCAGCAATGCAGCTCCTCCAACCACTCAGGTAATTTAGGTCCTGTATTTTGCAGAATTTAGGGTCTCCAAATCCTATTAATTCAATAGCTGAATTGACTATGATGCTCTGAATGATCCTTAATAGCCTACATCTCCAGAAAACAGTAAGAATAAGGATGTAGGGTCATAAATAGACTTGGTTCTTCTTCATCCTCATTTAGCCCTCTGCAAAATCTTCATTCAAAGTCTACTTCTCCAATCATTGCAAAATTTTTGATGAATAAGGTGGAAGCTTTCATAAAAGTATGTAATTTTATTCCCAAAATTTTCCTAACATTACTGTTTGTTAGTAACATCTAAAATGTTCATCATACTGTTGAGGATGGTCCTTTATTTGTGGTAATTATTAATTTTTAACAACTGTTGAATTCAAAATAATTTTTGAGCAATCAATGGATTTGTTACCATAAGCAGTCAAACAAATTTTGTAATTTAATTACAGGGACTTTGGGCTGCTCAGTAAGCACACTTGAAACTTTATGTCTAAATCTGAGCAGAATCCTAGCTCATCTTCCTAATTAGAGATAATATATCTTCTCTAATTAGGTCCCTGGCCTGCATAGGTCATTCTGGACCTGGACAGAGCTGGAGGAAAAATGTTGGTCTTCAGTTGGAGTAAAAAGCAAATGAAAAAGTGAGAGTAAAGGCAGAAGAAGGAAAGGAGAGGAAGTGGAACAGATCCATGGAAGACGGAAAGACAAAACCACATTTTGCATATGCTAGGTTTGTTTCTCTATTGGTTTGGTCATAACACTAAGAAATTTCCATCTGTGGTACTGTTATTTGTCCAGGTCTGCTCAATGAGGCTCACCAGTGAAGCTGAGAGTCCTGAGATGGAATTAAACATCTGCAGGCCTTTACAAAGTCGCTACAGAAAAATCTGCAAGAAAGAGAGCAGAGGTGGATTGGCTTTTCCCATCATTATTTATTCTAAACTATATCTTATTTATAACATATAACTCTTTATTTTGGCCCCCAGATCTGTGCCTTTTCTAGTTTAACAGATACAATCTTGGCATAGCTCTGGCACTAAACTATTGGATACTTTTTGAACTATTCTAGTCTTTGAGGCCTATTTTTTCAAATTTTGGCTTTTTAGAAGTTAGTGTCTTGATTTAGTTTGCTAATCATTTGCACCCACTAACACCTCAGATGCTCTCAGGTCTCCTGTCAGATCTTCTACTGCTGGATTATTTGCAAATCCAGTGGCATAGTATCATCCTTGTAAGGATGCCTTAAACAGCACTAGACACCAACATTCAGGTGATTGAAGCATGCTCGCATCTAGCTTCCACAGATGGTGAACACTTCTATAGGATGATTCATCCTACCTTAAATGTCATATTTTGGTCTGTGAGGAACACTCTTCCCCATGCTGCCTTTCCTGGGCTGTCCAACTGTCTCCATTAACCATAGAGCAATTTAGACTAGATATTCAATTTTTGGACAATTAAGATCAGATTAAGTGAAATCTATCCCCTGTCTGCTTCTCTGTCATACTGATTTTATTGGGATTCATTTTTTTTATGTTACAGGTTACTTGTACTCACTTCTCAGAGTTGAGCTGAAAATTAACGTAGCTTTCCTTATATGTAACATTGCACCCCAAAAATAGTGGTTGACACCTTGTTACTGTATTCAGGGGACAGCTTACCAAATTATAGAAAACAAACTATTTTCAACTATTTCCAGGTGTTGCTCAACTGTCATGGAGGATATGTGACAATGTCATGAATTAGGGCATAAATTATGTCAATAACTTTCAGGGAGTCTGCTACTAAACTGTTAAAGCATACGAAATGCTATGGAAGTCTTAATTCTATTTCATATTGAATAATAAAAAAACCACCCTCAAATAATATTTTTATCATATGGAGACAAGTTTGATCTTACCATGGATATGGTAATCCATGAGGAAATTTGCTATAGTCACTTAACCATTCCATATGTCTGTCTTAGGATATGAGGAGGTCAAACACATGAAAAATACTGTCTTTTCATAAATCAACTAATAGAACTGGAGGGAAAAACAAAAAACCAAAAATAACCCCCAGCAGTTCTAGGAAGATATCCCTTTCCTGAGTTATGTCTATACTCTAGTTTCAGTTTGGTGCAGGGATGACCTACTTAGCTTTATGTGAGAGAGCTAAATAGTAAGCCATCACACTGGAAAATTTGGTATACTCCCTATATCTTGCCAAGAAGCAAAGTAAATTAGCTTTATTCCTAGCTTGGTATTGCACAAAAAGACTGTTTCTGGTATCCAAGATATAGCTTATTTAACACAAATGTAGGAATCTTTCCACTATAGTTGTTCAAGTCTACTGTTTTAGTACTATTTGTAAGATTTCTTTCTCCAGTGATTTCTCTGATATTTTTCTCTAAACAAGACACTTATGATGTCTGACTATATCAATCTATGTGTAAGTATCGGTTAGATATCTGACATTTGCAGGCAGTAGAAATAGAGATTTTTAAACTAGAGATGAAAAGATTATAGCTACCCCAACGGAGCTGTTCTATCTGGCATCACCTGTATTGCCAGGGGCTGCATAAGAAGTGCCTTGATGCATTTATTAGATGTTGTTTGTGTTAAGAATATATCTCTTGATACTGGATGTAAAAGGTTATTCTGCATCATGTTAATGTGCAAATCTAAAACAATTTATAAATACCTCAGTCAGGCTGACAAATAGGGTTGTTGACAGTGCTGCCACTGGGGAAAGAAAAACACTGGGTTTATGAAAGGAATTCCTCACACAGAAAACAATCTGACACCAAAAAACATGAACCAGCTGAGGGACATGAAAATGCCTCCAAAATATACTGCCCAGTGCTGAACTGTGTGAAATGATGTCTGTAGAACACTGAAGAAAAGCTGCATAGTGAACGCCTTTTAAAAAATCACCACCGTAAACATGTCGTGG
Source organism: Harpia harpyja (assembly GCF_026419915.1). NCBI lineage: Eukaryota > Metazoa > Chordata > Aves > Accipitriformes > Accipitridae > Harpia > Harpia harpyja. The sequence goes on along the minus strand of NC_068940.1, from coordinate 96,355,902 downwards.
GCTCTTTTCATCACCACTTCACAACATACCTCGGTTTTGAAATGAAATATATTTTCAGATTTACACCTGAGAATGCCTAATATGCATAGGTAAACACAAAGGAGAGAGTATGTCACTGACACAAAAAGGGTAATACAAAGTTTAAAATGAAGTTGCTTACTCACAACTTGCCAGTAACACAGTTGATTCACATTATGTTCATAAATAGCTCAAGGAAAAATCTCCCTTGTAGGTACAAGTTCTGCTCAGCGTGTAGCCAGTAGGATCAGCTACAGGGCAACCTTAGCTCTGTCTTTTTTGTAATCCAAAAGAAAACAAGTGCAGAGACATGGAAAAAGAGGACTATGCCAAGTTCTCCAGTCCTTATAGTCTGATACCAAACAGAAAGTATAATGGGACAATTAGACCCAATATTAAAAATATTTATGAGCACCAATGTGGAAATTAATATACTGCATATAGCTATATATCTTATTGTGTTAATATGTAATCAATACGTTGTTATGACTACCAGCAGTATTACCAAACTAATTTTCTCTTCCCAGGTATTTTATTTGCTTTAATTCACTGACACAGGGTAATGACATGTCATGCAACACTGTTCAAATCAATAACCTTCTACTTAATACTGACAAAGTATGACATTAACATTGGGTACTAGATCCCAGTTTGTCCTACTGTCTAACTGCCTGTGAAAAGGCAAAATTTTCAGATTATAATATGGAATAATTTGCAATGATTGTAAAAGCTATTTGCACCAATATAGGGCTTCTTTTCCACATTGATTCTTTCCTTCACATATCATATCTATGGCCTAGATCCGGAAGGGACACAGCGATTATGGTGCTAGATACTACAGCCAGAGTGAAATACACAATCAGTCAGATTTCTCAGTTTTTTATAAAGGAGGGAAAATTTGATGCCTCAATTTAAGCAGTTAATCCAATAGATCAGATAAATTGTCAACCTAATTACACTAAGTGATGGATTCAGTTCATTTGCCTGAAGGTAGGATCCAAGTGCTGTGTAGGATGTCCTAAGGTATATTGCCCAGCCTTCACCTACCTATAGGTCCAGAAAGACACAAGTATCCCTTGTGTTTTCTATCAAATGTCCCATCAAATGCCTGAAATATCCACAGCATCCCAAATGGAATCCTGCTGTGTCATCTTTCCACATTTCCCAAAGGATTACCCTTAAAAATGTGGCAAAAAAAAAAGAGATGTTTAGCTTCTGTGCATTAAAGAAACACTTTCTAATTATTATCTGCAGCCATAAGCTTTGGAAGACATCTCTTCTGCCTTTAAAGTGAAGATGAAAGTTGGTAGACCTGCATTCTCTCTTGAATCCTGAAAGTATATCCTTAAGAAGTCATCAAAATAACCACAACACAAGCAGTAAAGAAGTGAAATCAGCAGAAGGAGTCTTCCTAAATTATTTATTCAGGAAGGCCTCTGAGGTATCTGTCTTAGAATAAGCTTCAGAATAGCCAAAATGCTGTGTGAATGAATGTCTCCATCCATTCATTCATCCATTACCTGAAACTCTTTCAAAAATTGATAGTGCTTTTGGTCTTTTTTTCTGTCCTCACCCTCCCGCCCCTTTTGACCCACAGACTAATTGTTACAAGAAAACATAGGAACATAAGTATGGGAACATAATTTCAATTCACTCCTAAGTAAAAAACCTCCTAGTCCATACTTCCCTGGAGATAACTCTCCCTAAACAGTGCATTAATCTCTGGGGAAGAGGACTTCACTGGATTGATCTTTCCTATTTGATTCCATGATTTGACCCAATGAGGTGACTTTTGTATAAATTAAAATCTCTGTCCTTGTCTGCTTTGATGGAATTTTCAATAAAAATTAAAAATAAAAGAGCTGGGTTATGGGGTTGAGGGGAACTGGTTTAGTTGCTGGGTTTCCCATATGGACTGAGAATACCTGCTGGATCACTCATGAGACTTTGGCTGAGAAATGTTTTAGACTGCAGTTGGATATAAAGGTAAAAGATGATTGATCTTTTCAGTCTTTACTGATTAAAATGACTCTGAACAGAGGCATCACACCCAAATACCTAGAAAGACCTGTGCCACTTAGGTTAGGTCACTCACCTGTTTTTTACAGATGGTTTGTTCACACTCAAGTCCAAATAAATTCTTATAGGCATTTTGGACTTGCTACAAAAGATCAATCTGTCTGACAACTTTCTGGTAGTGTTAGACTCACCATGTATATATAAAACAGTGTGTGTTTGGCAACGCTACATATGTTGTTCGTAATCACTTATTTACGCAGCATCTTAATGAGCATCATAGAAGAAACTATCAAGCAAAAACTAAAAAGAAAGTCCAAAGAGGGCTTTAAAAAAAATAATATTCAGACTTTAAATTCCCAAAAGGTTTTCAGTCAGGTATGCAGAAGAGAAAAACACAAGCTCATTTTCTGCTTACTAAGAAAAAAAAAGGAAAATAAAGGGGTAAAAAAGTTTTTCTTTTCCCTAACTCTTTAAATGCTGTATATTATTGCAAATAACAAGCGTAGTTTGTGGAAGGAAAAAAAGCAGTCAGAAATGGTGCACAGTGGTTCACTAAATTATTCATTTAATCATTATTGATCTCAGATGAACTAGCAAATGGTGTGCTCTAGCTGAGCACAAAGTTATTCATCTTTGATTTTAATCTTAGAGGAAGCTGAGCTACATTATATTAATGAAAACCACAACAAAACACAATAGGAAATTTCCTCACAAAATGTTTAACAACATAATTTAAGAAACTGGTTATGTTCATATAGTTCAATAACAAAAATCAAAATTGTGGCATTTGCGCTACAACCTAATCAAAAGGATTGAAGAAAAGCACAAGGGTGCAAAAGTATTTTAAAGAGAAGGTGCAGCCTTCTGATTGTAACTTTACCAGGAGTCTTGAGGGTTCAATCTTTTTTCTAGGTTACCCAACAGACCCACAGCACTCAGACTTTTGTATTTCTGTCTAAAAGGAGCTAATATAATTTCATTTCCAGGATAGTGTGGTTTTGTGTGACCAAAAGTCCAATGGTACCTGTGAATCATGTAGGGTTAAATAATAATAAAAAAGTGTATTATTAAAACTTTGCATTAGAATATTTACTTTGTGAGTGCCCCTGGGTGTTTGACTGAGAAGATATTTGGGAGAATATAGGTGGCAAAAAGTCCTCTTTCAGAAGCCAGGGGAAAAAACAAAACAAAAAACTAGCAGATAAAAGAACTTATTGAATATTAGGTATGTCACCCAAATGCAGTCCAGGAATAAGGCAGAGGCATGACTGTGAGCCATGTGGGCTTATACCTTGGTAGGTGTGCAAGGAATGTGTATGAGATGAAGTATGTTGCAACAACCACCTGTGGAGGAAGAAATGAGGGAGACGAAGCTTTTTAAAATAATATTACAGTATTTGCCCCACAGGTAGGGTGGGATTCAATTGCCTAACATTGTATAGCACAGTGTCCTGCCTGACCTCCAAGTGCTAATTCAATAAGTTACATGTCTCCAGTGTGATATCCATTCATCCTTTACAGGGTGTCGGGTACCCCAAAGAACCACAGAAAACATTTTACCTCTATGGTTAGAAAATGAAAACCCGTTCTCCAGGTTCATTTTCTCTTAAGCTTGAGAAATCCAAAATACAAAGAGCCACTTGCCCAAAATGTTCTGGTCACCTGGCTACCTCCCAGAGCACTCTTCACGCCAACTTTGAAAGCTGTGCTGTTCTGCAGCACAAGATTTCTACATTCTTGGAAACAAAAAGGCAACAGGACTTCTGGAATCTTTTTAGCTTGGTGGTTAGGGCACTCAGCTAATATAGAGAAAGCTTTGGATATGATCTTTATAGCAAGACAGTTCTGATTTTTACATTAAATAATGATAAATCTATTGACAAGAGTCATATCTCAAAAGTCATTTCTCTTAGATGAATACCCTAATTCCTATGCTGCAAAGTCTGTCTCTTGCTTTCAGTATACAGAACAGGAATCTTTCTTTCCTTTTCCATGTAGTGGTAAAGATACAAGTAGTGAAGAGCACCCATCTTTTTACATCATATCTGCTGGTCTCCCCCTAGATTATGGGCTTAATTGTCTTCTGTCTCATCTTGCTTCACTAGGTTAATGCTGTACTCTTCTGGTCATTGTATATAATGTGGGAAAATCTTTAGGCTCTGCTATGAAACTCAGTGTTCATAGGCGACTTCCAAGGAACATTAAAATGAGACATATATGGCTGTCTCAATGATAATTCCTTTTCTGCAAACTGCATCAAAATCGGTAGCTGCACAGATGATATTGACCCAGTCTAATCGCTCACACTGAAGGAAAACCAGGCAAAGTCCAGCCATTGTGCATCGTGTGTGTCAGCCGTCTGCTGGCCTGTGATCAGACAAGCACCAGCCAGCCCAGCGGGGCACTGTGTTCCTCGCTGCCATCTCATTCTTGCTGAGAACATCATGGCAAACAAGGAGGGCTCCCAGGATTAACACAGGAAAGAAAACCAGTTTTAACTATGCTACTCACAGATGAACTTGTTTTGGTTCATCCTGTAGACAGAATACCGTTGTCCCACCAATTTTTTTGGAATATGTGAAACGCACACACTGTTTGGGTACACAAAGTGAGATTTAGATCTGTATACTCAAGAATGTTCAAATCAGAAAACTGTCTTAGAAATCCCAGCACAAAAACATGAGTAATACAACGTTCACAATTGTAGTACAGAAGAAGCAGTAAGAGTTCTGATTTTACATGCAAAGCAGCTGAGAAAGGCTCATTAAAAGAGATCTCTGAGGATGTTAGAGGCCCTGTGCTCCTTTGACTGTTTTGTACACAGTAGATGGGACAGCCCACCTACTCTATCTACCGAAGCTGTCTATTAACACTCTTCAATCCAGCCTACAGGACCTGCTAAAAAGTAGAGAAAAATGCTAACTGTGTATTTTTGGTTTTGTTGTAGTTTATTCCCTTATGCAGTAGGACTGAGTGGATGTATTCAGTGCAGCATCTTTTGGATATGAAGTAGAAGCGAAGCAAAAAATGTAGATGAGCCTCAATAGTACATGTTCTGAGTTAAAATGTCTGCAATTCTCAGCAAAATGTTGTTGCCCTGTCTTCCAGGTTTGGTACATTTCTGGGAGTACATTTGTGAAATGCATTGGGATGGAAGGTGCTGTACAAAGGTAAAATATTAATACTGTGATGCTTGATATAATCGGGAGCTATAAATAACCATTTTAGTATGAAAAAGCTTGTAAATTGATTGATTTATCTTCCTGACCACTCAAAGCTGATTACACAGACACTTTATAGGAAGAACAATAGAAATTTACCTGTGAGACCAGACGAGGGGCAGAGGAGGCACGGGGCACTTTCTGCTCTTCGGTTACAGGAGCGGGATGGACTTAGTCTTCAGGAGTGACATAAGATATTCAGGTGATGTACTAAAGCAGTGAAAATCTACACCACATTTCACACAAATATAGATGGACTTCATTTTTAATCCATAAATAATAGGGTTTTGGTTTAAGCAAGCAATTAAAAATTCTTCAAGTGAAAGGTATTTTCCAGAGATTTGCCATGACTTGAAATATATTCACCCTTTAATTTATTGGTTTTTAATATTAACATGAAGACACTAAAAATGTTTGCAAAACATTAGCCCAAACAGTACATACATTTGCCTCACTTACTATAAAATTTGCATATACTATAGTGGTCTTTTAGGGTGGTTTTGAGGATTCCCGAGAAGGCGAACACACACACACTGACTATAAGGGGAAAAAGCAAACATTTATTAACTACAGATGTGCGTTATGCTAAAGGTATCTTGTAAAGCAAATTAACATACCGCCGAGGACTGTGAGGAAGATGGACCATCTGTACATTCTTGTGCCGTCTTGCGCCACGAGCTCAGCCCAGCAATCGGTAGGTGTCAGCTTTACGTGGGCATCCCCATGGAGGCAACGGTGGCCTTGCCGTACACCAGCCAAATGCTCTTCAGAAAAATCCCGGTATTTATACATTTGCAGAGGAACGGGTTTCGGCACACGTGGCCAGCGGGTGCCAAAACACGCCTCGATTGTAACATAGGGAGCCTATGACGCATGCGCTCGCTGGCCAGGTGCGCTGCACGAGCCATAGCCACCCTGTCTATTGGTTCATGGGTTTTGTACACGCGGCATATTGTCATCATCCAGCAGTCACGCGCCAATCATGCACACAGCTGTGCTGTGCAACAGCCTGCCGCCCGTCCTCCCCCAGTATTGCTCAGCTCTCTTATCTCTGTGGTCAGCATTCCAAGCAACAGGCAACAAACCATCCATTTTCTGTGCTGACTGCGTTTTCCTCAGCTATCTACCTCTCTCCCAGTGTTCATCCATGGACCAAAATCCCATCTTTTAACCCATCCGTATACAAGTGGGTACCATAATATTACACGGATGACTGGTTTTTTGCCTCTTGTCATAGCACACGGCTGCTGTAGGAGATGGTATAAGGTTTGCTGTGGATTTACACCCAATAACTAGAAAACTGCCAGAGAAAATAGTAGTGGAAGAAAAAAGGATGGAAATTTTGAAAAAGTGATCTATCACCAATTCAATACCACAACCCTTGTTCTAAGAGTTGACACATTCAGTGAAAGTTAAAAATCAGTAAGGCAAGACACTAGGAAACTACAGCAGGTCTCCTTGTTTAATAAGACTTTCATAGCTTCTTAGCATGTGAAATCAGTATTCTTGCTACTTCTGTGGTTATAATACATTATTATTGTGTTATATTAGGTAATATATTAAGCATAATACAGAATGGATTTTGTGTAACTCATACGTTTTTGTGCAAAGTTTCAGATCATTGGGGCATCTTCTTGCATATTTAGAATTTGTTTGTAAATTGATGTGCAGAATTAATTCAGAGCAGTTACAGGAAAACACTAGCTGGATGAATCAGTTACCTAATGCTGATAGCCGCTGTTGGATTAACAGAAGAAAATTGCTCAGTGGGAAAACCAACTGATAATCTGAAGGAATTTAAAGCAAACCAAATTATTTATTTTATATTATGGGCTGAAATTTCCTCACATAGTATATACTAATGTGCTAATAATTTTTGCTTTCTTCAGTGATGGACTGCTAAACCAGAGCATTTGTGACTTGAACCGTTTGCCGGCCTTTCCTGTAATTCACAGGCACGGGTTGATGGACTGGTCCATGTGCCCTAACAAAACTCTTCCTCCTGAATGGGAGACCTTCAAGTGGTTATGAAGCATGACTGCAAAATAAATGTGAGCAAAACTCAGAACAGTCTTATCACCTGATAAGAAGAAAGCTGGAAAAGTCCACAAGGATAAATTCAATTTGAAAAATGACTGCACTGTAAATGCATAATATTGTTTTCAAGACTCAAAATAAATGTCAGGGGTGACTCAGTCACTCCATATCTCCCTATATCTGCTGCCGCAGCTACACTGTTTGAGAGAGGCTGGATACTGAAATGTCAGGGGGAATATCAGGTACGAAGTGGATACCCTCTGTTTTGTTCAGCAGTTACCCTGCCTTTTTATTTTAAAGTTTCTGTTAAAGCACGTTCAGTTAGGATTAATGGACTTTTAAGTACTAATATATGGAATCCAAGATAAGCTGCATAAGGCCAGAGAAAGGTCTTTACCTCTAAAACTCAAAGGTCTGATGAACACTAACTACTCCCCTTGCTGCTGATGAGAGGAGAATGAAATTTGCCTTAAATGGGAGAAGCCTTTTTTTTTACAACTGTATCAGCCTGTACCTGTGGTAAGAGCTAAGCAGAGCTGACACCGCTGTGTACCAGAGACGGAACAGTTATTTGGTCACCTTCAGCAATGCTTCTGCTGAGCAGACTAGAAGAGACTGATGTCTGGGTATCTGTTCCTGAAATGGCTCCCTAATAATCTGCATTATGGACTGGTCCATCCTCTGGAAGAGCCATGCTCTGCTCACTCACAACCGTGCCCACACATCGCTACATAAATAGTGCTCGGTATTTCTCTTCTCAAAAGCTAGATATTGATTAACATTAAAATAAATGCCAATGCCTTACTTTAAGAAACTTTAGAAGAATACTTTATTACTGGTGATAACATTCTCTTCTGGAAAAAAATTCTAAGCAGTTTTTTCAACTTTGGTAAAACCAGATGTCTTTCAGAGCATACATCAAATACTATAACTTGTGATGTTGAAAAATATTTTTCTGATGATACTCACAATCTCATTGTTAGTTCACTGAAAGTGGTTACATCTTGTTCAATACATTGTAGAATAACTTTCTCAGAGGAAAAATGGTTGTCACTAAAGTGTTTGTCACAAAATGACGAAATTTTGCTGCGTTGCAGGATACTGTCCTTCTGCTGGACCTTAGAATAAGAATAGCTAACACATTAAAAAGAAAAAAAGTAGCAAGTTAAAATAATGCAACTCTACAGAGTTTGTTTCCAAGAACATCAGCAATTCCCATTAATTTTAGTAGGCATCAATGTCTTAGATCTTCAGTGCTGATGAGAGGGCAGATTCCCCAAGTGATAGGAGTTGGATTTTTTCCAGCAAAATCAATGGATGTATTTTATCTACATCAAGTCAGGATAAAACATTTCAGATATATCCTAATTTAATTTTTACATGAGATATATTTTGTGCTTTTGACTTTGAGATTAAATTTAAATCAGCCTTGGACCAATTATATTGTCCATATGACCACACATTGCCACATACTGGTTTTGCGTTTTCTTATTACAGAGTATATACATGCAGCATTACTAGCTTAACACCTTTTATTTTTAGACAGCTCTTGGTGATGATGGCAATCTATAACTATGCCTATGCTATGCCTCTATTGACTCTCCCACTCACAGCACTGCAGAACTACAAAATGATCCTCTGTGTGACAATGTTTTACCTCTGAGTATTTAGCTTCCTCCACTTCCATTATACAAGCACACACTAGATCCTGTACAAGCAGTTGCCATCATAACCTGAAATTAAAACTGGCGTAAACAAGACAATAGCATGGTTACACCAAAATCAAGCCAAAATATGCATATAATAATGTTCATAACGATAGACACAGCAGCCATATGTATGCTAGTTGTGACAGAGAGGCATTGCATTTTCTGCGCAGTATAAGCACATAACCCACTCAAACTACCCATAAAGCACTGTGCTGAGTAGAACTAGAACTAACTTCCATTGAGCTTTCTGCATAAAAAGTCGACTGAGATGATTGCAAACATCATGCATGTGCTTGTATGTTATGTCTGTGTTCACCTGCTCCTGGGAATTCCCTTGAGGAATACCACAGCTACATCCAGGTAGTAAAGTGGGTATATACACTATGTCAGTCAGCTTTTGTGCAGAAGATTTCTCTCTGCCCTGTAGAATATTTTGATAGTATTTCATGTAAGGACATCAGAAGAAAGGGTCAGAGGTTAAAAATAAACTTGGCCACTTAAGAGATAGGGTCCAAAATCAAGAGAATTAAATTAATAACGAAAACACAAAAAGCTTTCCACTAGGGAAGGAGAAACAAAATATACAAATACAAAACAGAAAAGGCTATATAATAGAGAAAAAAAAAGGTGGACCTTAAAGCAGATAGGTAGCAAAATAACAGTCAATGTTATAATGCTATTGCCAAAAGGAAAAACATCATTCTGGGTAAATAAAAATCTAATACTGGGGTAGAGTGCGAAAAAGGCAACATATCTATTCTTTAGGAACAGGCTAGTCAGCTATTATAATATGTGTCTAATTCTAGCAACTTTAAAAAATATGTAAATGATCATACATCCTAGAGGAAAGAAACACATAAGTGTTATGGAAAATACGTCTTCCTAGAAAAAGATAAAGTTTTTTAAAAGAAAAAAAGAGGCCCCCCCCAAAAAAAAGTTGGAAGAAAGGATAGCAACCTAGTATGTAAAAAGCAGGAGTCAGTCATTCTTTAAAGATTCCGGGGAAGGAATCAGTCTAAATTCAATAAGAGTTCAATCTAAGAATTAGAAAAAGCTTTTGGTTAGGTTTCTGAGACCCTGGATCAAGCTACATGGAGTTACCTTCCCTGGATCATTTGAAAAACAGTATTTGTCCTGGATGTTATAGGTGTACTTAGCAGGTTTCATAATTTCCCAGGTGTTTTCTAGCTCCTTCTTAGCCGTACACGACATGTGACTTAACTTGTGCATTTTTATGTGGCATAAAGCTAAATTGTTAATCTAAAGTACATACTCTTCTTTGCTAAAAGGAAGAGAGAAAGCTTACCAGGAGGATAAAACTGGAATGGCAGTCAGTTCTGTGTGAGTTTGCACCTCACTTGCCCCTTCTGAACTGCATCAGGCATAAAGCCACTGCAGTTGAGAGGATCTCAATCCAAATTGAATGACTGACAAAATTAAAAACTTCAATTAAGTGGTTTTGGTGATAACAAAACACTTAGGTCAAAACATATGACTTTAACGTGACTCCCATTCCATAGTTGTTTCCCTGTTTCTAATACTAAGAGTATATTATGGGATGTGTATGTACAGAAAGAGCATGCAGGGATGAGAGATAAAATGACACCAGCAACAAAGGGATTGCAAAATAATTACAAAGTGCTTCTCTTGCTGCTACTGCTGTGAAGTGTCTGAATTGTATGAATCAAAATGGGAACCATTATCAGATGCGAATAGGAGGCATAATTTCAGTCAATAAGACACTGAAATAATGTCTATGAGATGATTGAACATTGCAATTATGGAAATCATACAGAGGGTGGAAATCTCAGAGGATAAGCTAAAGAGAGCAGCAGAGCTGTTCAAAAGTCCATAGTTTTGCATCTCAAGAACTGATCCTTTCTTTTATAGCAGTTTGGTTTTAGGGTAATTTAACCTGGCAAGCTTCAAGTAAAAAACATAGCCAGACAACCTCAAAATAAGCAAAAAAATCCCCACAAAAACCTCACAAGAATATGAAACTGAAACTGTTCCTGTTGCTTATGCCTGATCTCCAGTCCAAACAACTGAATTGACTGATTTTTTTCTGCAGCTGAATGCAAGTAAACTCAAAAAAGCATCACTAACCAAAATAATGATAGAAATGTATTCAGTTATGCCAATGTCAAAACTAGACCTACCACTACTTCAAACTCTGTTCCAAACACTGTTATGGATCTAGCCTACATTTCTTAGTATGATGGGCTTTGAGATTCCTTCTCTGTCCTCTGAATGCAGAGCATTACTGACATGACCAAAGACTGACTTTGCTAGGCATCCTTATCACCCATTAAGACTGAAAACATTTTTCGGAAGATGACTGCAAAGCCTGTTGATCCTGCATGGTTCTTCATGTTGAACTCTTGTCGTGGGTGAGACAGAATGAATGACAACCTGCATGGATTTGAATACCGGGATTTATTTAAGACCTTCCAAGCTTAGGGCTTTTACCCTTCTTGATTATTGTACACACTCACACACTTTCCAAAGCCACATTCACTCAAGTCTTGAATTCCCATTGCTGGGAAAGCTGGGCAGAGTCATGTCAGCTGTGTGCCATGAAGCTGCCCACAGCTATGGATCTCAGGCATCATAGCGTGTTGGTGCATTTCTAGGCTCTTCTCCTTTGCAAGAATCTTCTCCTCACTTTCTAGCCTGTTTTTCTCCATTTGAACACTTTTTGCAGAAGCACAACATGTGATCATTCTCCTAACTGGTAGTCCTGCCTTATGTCTCTTGTTAACTAAATGATTCAGTATGTGTCACTTCTTTCTAGTTCCATGTGTTACCAAAATTCACAACCAGCCTGTACCAGTTGTAGGTAGCAGGCAGTAGGCTTGTGCTTGGGAGTTCAAACATTTGGTTTCAGACACTCACACATACACACAATTATCTGCCACCAGTCAGCATTCACAATCTAAAGTACTTTTCACCTTCCCCAGCCCTCCACCCTCCAGTGTTTTGCTCCCAGGGAAATTCAGTAGTGGAGCAGGGTGCCTAGTCTCACCCCAGAACAGAGGCTGGGTGCACTGACCATGTCCCTTAATACAGACACATCACTTGTTCCTAATAACTCTCTGGAGCAGTTTTCTTTCCCATTGACTATGAGGGTGGCTGGGGAAATGAGCTTTGCTAGGCTGAACTTAGCTTTTGTGAATGCTCTTTCGTACTGCCATTTACACTAATGACCTCAATAGAATGGTCCTGTCAAAAACTCATTTATGATCCTTTAGGCACCTATGCATTTCTTCTAAATCTGAGCTTAAGTCTGTTTCAAAAATAAGGGTCCTATACTGCCTAAGCACTTTTGAAAATGTTACAAGTCGACACAATTTGTGAAGGTCTTCACAGAAACAGACCCATTTAAATATGCCCAGGCAAATTAAGGCTCACAAACCCCAAATATTAAACACTTGCAAAAATAGCCTTAACTATTGCATGGTCCTACTTCTTCCCCTTCTAAGTGGTATTTCAGTTTCTGCTTCCATGTTCCTCCCCATCAGCAGCAATACTAAGAAATTCTTCATGTGGCTGTACTTCCAGGCTATCTTATCTTAATTGGATTTACTATTCATCCCTGAAAAAGATTTATTTTTTACTCTACAAACTTGCTGGCAGGTGTGCATGAAGTTGAATTTATGCAACATTTGCCCGAAGAGGACAATTAAAGGTAAATTCTGGGTGTGATCTCTCCGGGATTTTCTCATGTTTTAATGTGCCTTGACCTGCTCATGTCTTGTAATGTCTGCAGGCACCCCTGGGAAACTGCAGAGAGCTCTAGCGGGCTGCTGTTCTCTGATAAAAGGCAGCAAGAGAACATTCAATTTCAAAGGGCTGTTTCTAAAGGACAGTGCTTGTTGTAAGGTGGCTACAATACAAAATATAACTATTCTTGCTGCACCAAATTTTGCTGTCAGTTACAGTCCTGAGATTTCAGGAATAACTGAGATTTGCACCTGTGCAACTGATAGGAAACTCAACTGTTTATGTATTAAGGCAGAAGAAGCAATTTCTATTACGGATTTTCTTTTTTATTTTTTCCTCCCTCTGTATTTTTTCCCTTTTCAACCTCTTTTCCTCCAGTTTCTTGGAAGAACTTGAAGCTGTTACTTTTCAAGCTGGAAATTCCACACTTCAGAGCCATAGATGTCCAACATCATACCTCCTAAGCCTGCGTTATCTCTGTGTATTAGAGTGCACCAAGTGTACATCTCTGGCTATCTGGTTTGATAAGATTGATGTTCCCCTGTTCCTTCATAAATGGTTTCCCAAGTATGAGAAAAAGGGAGAATCTGTCCAATGTGGATTTTAAGGAATTCATTTGTTTTTGGGGAAAGTTAACAAAAATGTTTGGGAACTACTGCAATATTTCTATTAAGCAATACTTTAGATAATATTTTAAGCACTTTAACCATTCAGCTACTGAAGCCCACTGTACTATATGCTGCTTTTATACATGTCAAACAACTCAAAAGCCATAGAAATCACTGATATGAAAACTATTTTTTTTAAAACTAACGGCTGTGTTGCCAGTGTGCTGACACTGCAACTGATGACACAGAGCAGTCCCTCCAGTATCCAGAGCTGTTCCTCTCTGCTTCTTGTATTCACCTGTTCTCTCTTGTCTCAGAACTCCTTGGGGAGGAATTTCTTAATATATGTAAGCTTAATATGCCAAGTGGAGCACAACTACTTAGCTAGTAGCCTTGAGACATTGCTACAAATGCAGAGAAATGAGATGTTAAAATAACAATAATAGTAACCTATTCCTACATATGTTCTTCATATGAGATAGACATCACAGGACAGTGAGTCCGCCATCCTAAGACACTAAGGTCATCTGGATTATGTGTGTTTGTAAGGAAAGTTTGACTGCACTGTGAATGTAGCCAGCATAATTATATAGGTAGTTAATTGCCTCATTCCTGACTAGGACCTAGAAGCTATCTGGAAAGCAACTACACTGTACCTGCAGTATTTCACATTACTAAATGCCCAAACTGAGCATATCACTTCTAAGTGCTTTTAAATGAATGAAGTGCAATACTCTGAGTTTATTTTTAGAGCATATACGAAGTGGAATGAGCTTGGAATAGCTCCAGGCATATGCAGTCCAGGACAATTTGAATGTGTTCAAATGAGGCCCCCATACCCAGAGGGACACAATTACCAGACTCAGCCAGGTATAGGTGTTGCTATTAGAGCATTATGTTATTACACCATGAATTCTCCCATTGAGCCTTGCTGCAGCTAAGGGGACATGCTTTCTAAAGTGCTATAAATATACCTGAATTTTTATGCTGGCTAAGGTCATAAATGGAAGCACAGTTTTCTTTAAGTACACTAATGTGCACAAAGTTTCTTCCAACTCCTGTATTATTTTTCATATTCGTATTTGCAATTTTAGACTGTATTGCTGAAAGGTTTTTAGGATATCGGTCAAGACCTTTTGAAATCAGTAACTTCACTGAAACCAACTGGCTGTAGGAGAAATTCAGTTAGAATTCAAAAGGCATTCTACTGTTTATGCCCTTGATTTTCCTGTATTTAAAATTCTTATATTATTTTTGGCATTGCTTTTCTGTTATTAGCCAGAAACAAATCACTCTTTCTTTACCAACTATTAACAATATAAAAGCAATATTAATTAAGAACTTACAAGATAAAACTTATCCTTAGTGAGCATACCAAAACTACAATAAAAGCATTCTGTTACCAAACAAATTTCTGATTTGTTCCAGCGAAGCACCTAAACTTAATGATAAAACCAGAAGTTTCACTGCAGAGCAAAGTTGGAAAATGTAGATGTCTATAATTAATTGTTCAGAAATCTCCAAACCACTCATCAAAAAGAAAAAGGACTTTCCTCTCTGGGTGTGGAGTGATCCTGTGTATGGCAAGGTCATTTAGGTAGGCCCTGATCTTAGCATAAATGTGTCGAGAACAGTATACAACAAATAATAATCATAATAAGGCCACTCGACAAAAATGATTGCCTGTGTGTTGCAAATTAAAGTCTTTCCTGGGAGCGATACGAAATGTATAGTGACAGTAAATAGATGTAATACTTCAGTTCCTTGCTTGGAACCAGCCAGTGCTTATGTTCACACAGAGAGAAAAAAATACCCATAGCAGCTAATCAATGTTGAAGCTTATAAAGTGGCCTGTCACTCTTGCAGGTGCAGAGGGATATTAGTGAGGCTCTGCTCCTCCTGAGACTCCAGAAGCAATTGGGCATTTTGCTCCTTTCTCTGTCCAGCAATGTAGAAGTAATTAGTTCTCTGCTTGAAACAGGGAGGTTTTTTTCCAGGGATGACCCTGAGCTGAGTGGAGAAGCAGACACCGCATTGACATTCTGAGATGCTGCATGGGTGTTGCAAGCACTTTCTCTCCTGCTATGCCAGGCAGCTGGGCTGATACCAGCGAAGGTAATGTCCCCTTCTCTGCAACTGTAAATTTTCTTATGGGTGCAGACTACTTCCTACAGCTTTATGTTTAAAAACACTGTAATCCCTGCCCTTCTTTGGCTTCAGTTGACAGTCTAAAAAAATTTGGGCAGTGTCTGCCAGTTCTTACCTCCCTGCCTTTACCTTCTCCAAACACCTTTTTCTTTTGGAGAAAAACGTTTTCTGAGACAGTGACATTTTTCACCTTGGCCTTGATGTGAGACTTCATGCATCTGATTCCCACTATTCACCATCTGTGGGGTTTTTTAGCTTACACCTCTCTTCCTACACTGCCCCAGGTCTATACTCCGAAAATGGTAAATTCACACCTCTGGGTATGACCCAAACCAGCCAAGTCTTTGTGTCAGGGTCAGAGTCTATGTCTCTGTTATAAGCTAGGCAGTGGACAGGTCTGAACACAGGTCCTCTGTGTCCTTGGTGCATAGACTGCCAAAAAAGTCCTCCTTTTGCTTTGTGACAATGGTCACGCTTGATTGGGACATAGAACTTCTGGAGATTTTTCACTGGTGCATATCCTGGTATACACAGACATCTGATATTAATATCTAAGAGTATCTGAGTACTAAAGAGCATCTAAATACACATAAGCTGTGGGATTCTCTTCAGCATTTTCTGTTTACTTGCACAGGCAGCCTTCACACTGACATCTGCGCATCTTGTTTTTAAGCATGTTTTCTATAGCTTGTCTTGGAAAATTTCTCTAACTCAGGAATTCCAGGGAAGTTGAAGAATGCTGAATTTAAAGGTTTTGCTTATTTTCGTGACTGTTTGTGTACTTAGTACCAAGTCATGCAGGTCAAGTTGTGGATTTGGCAGTACATATTCATTGAACCTGGTATTTATTGAAGAGAACATGCACAACTCAAGTTAGATATTTTCCTTAATCCTTTTAAATTCATTTCACAAACCAATTCTTCCTTCCAGCTTATGGCTATTTTAATCTAGATCTATGATTTTAGTTCTCAAAAATACAGTATGAAAAAGTAAATTTCATGAATGTGCTTTGATGGTGGCCAAGGCACAAGATTAAATGCATTTCTACCCAGCAGAGAGCTTTTGTATAGAACATGGAAACACTGAAGAAGGAAGGTGATGTAGCTAGTTTAATGAGTTATTTATGTTTTTGAAGTATCCTCTCAAATATTTCAAGTAATGTGACTTTAATGAGCCATATGCAATTGGTAGCTTTTGCTTTGTTGAATATTTTCCCCAGGGTAAACTGAGTCATTAATATTAATTAGGAATTGAGTAGCCAATTACAGGGTTGAGTAGGAAGTGAGGTAAAAAAAAACCTGTTTGGAAGCAAAATATCTGCACATACACAGTGAAGCAGTTTGAGGTCATTAAAATCTGTGGGCTGGGATTAGTGGGCTCCATCGATGTGCATTATTAATGAATATACCTAGCTCACTCAATTGCAATTCCTGATTAATCATAAATGAAGTATCTGTAAATAGAATAATTCAGCATGAGGTAAACAACTGGATTTTAATTTCCAGTAGATGGAAAATGTAGCAGTAGATGTTAGATAGGTTTAAATTTAAATACAGAGTTAGATGAGGATAAATATAAAACAATAGGAAGACTGATTGCATTTCCTTTTTTTAAATCTGCCTGCCATGTTCTTCATTCCCCGAGAAGCATTTCCCTAAAGGAATGACCTCATGTACCTCACCTTTTCCAGATTTTTCTACCTTTACAGATTTCATTATGAAATCTGAAAATTTGTACACTCTCTCTCTTCCTTGGCTTGGTAATTTGTCATGTAAAATTGAAACTAAAACAGTACTTTTGTTCCAGAGGAGAAGTCTTCTCAAGACCATCTTAAAGTAGACAATGGATTAAAAATCTGACAGGATAGTGTCAAACCCTATGTCTGTAAAGCATTCAGGTAATTCTTTGGAGAGTGGCTTAGACCATGGGAAAATCAGTAATTCTGCCCTTAGAGCAGATTTAACTTTCCCATAATAAATAAAGCCTGGGGCCACATGGGGGAAACAAAATCTTAAATAGCTGCTCATTAAGTAAACACCATCCATTCCATGTACTAAATGATATGAGAGTGTGGGGGAAAATTCTGTAAGTTCATAGCATTTCATATAATACCTAATACATATGCATAAGAGGGCAAATTATGGTAACTTTTGAATGATTATGTTTGGCAACTTTGTACTTCTCTTGCTCTTTCTTAAAACATTATGTCTGTTAGCTATTCATGGGG
Source organism: Harpia harpyja (assembly GCF_026419915.1). Classification (NCBI taxonomy): domain Eukaryota; kingdom Metazoa; phylum Chordata; class Aves; order Accipitriformes; family Accipitridae; genus Harpia; species Harpia harpyja. Next base: position 96,338,192 of record NC_068940.1, on the reverse strand, counting down.
AGTGTTTTCTTCAGGAGCTTAGCTGATGTTTATTTATAAGTCACCATATTCTACCTGATTGCTCCGTTTGTTAGCTTGGATTTCATATGTTTGTATATTAGTGCTTAGACAGCTTGGGGCCAAGGAGCCGATTAAGGCCCAAATCCAAACTGTTTCATTGCTAAACTGCTGCATTTTAATAGAACATATTCTCTAGAAGCTGGACTGTGGTTAAACCTATGCCACCATAACATGAGTCTAGAAGGTGTTAACCTCTGAGGTCCAACACAGGAAAATAACCCAAGCCGGCTAGGGACATCTACTGGCAGAGTAACTTACCTTGGGTCGTGTCTACAGTAGCTCATTGGATGTGAAAGGTTCCTGTGGCCACAGGATTAATTAGGGATCCTCCTTGCTTCTGTACAACCTTTCTTCACCTGCTGCAACACCGCTGAAGTTCAAATGCCTTCATATACCGCCTGCTCTGAGATACATGAGAACAAACGTAATTGTCATCACTGTACCTCATCTCTAATTGCCTGATTTTGCTGTTTTACCAATAAATATCTGTAAAGTACATATCTAGTAATCTCTCTAGTGAGCTCTTAATGATGGCACAGATGACATGACTGATATTTCTAATGGCAAGAAGTCAAGTATACCTCATCTACACTAGCTTTTTCTGAATGAAAAAAGCAAAGAAGAATGTTATTTGCCAAACTAAAAGAGAGCAATTTCAGCAATGGTAGTTGGTTGCTACTGCGTGGCACATTTCAGCAAAGAATGTCCAAGAGAATTATAAATATTAATTACTTAATTTAAACTAAACCGAGCTGTACAAGGCAGAAGACATACAAGATTTTTATCACCTTCATTTAAATGATACATCTTTCAAGGCACCTAAAAGTATAGGGTTTCTTTTTAATTAGAAGCTGCAATGAGAACTGATAGTCTCAGAGAAATAAGATGTAAAATATTTATTTGTCTAATTTTGGTATTTTGACATGAACCTACATCTCATACAGTGCCATATAAGAGCTCTGGAAGTTATAAAACAAGGTCTTGTTTTACATCCCATCTGAAAAACAGCTGATCCACCACATAACAGGACAGTTTACTTTTTCCTTTATGTGACAGCCTAGTCTTCTTAAGTTTCTGTGATCAGAAAGAATAAGCATAAGACTATTTAACGCAATGATACAACAGCTAGATAGAGCTAGAATTGGTGCTTTATAATTTATTAAATTATACACATTTTATTGGAGTGTCAAAATTGGCAGTTCTCCTTCTCAGAGCTTCTGTATTATAATTTAACTATCATTTTTTACGATATCCAATGTTCCTCAGTGTAGTAACAGACAAACATTAAGCATAGCACAACATGAACATTATAGGTACAATATGGGAAAGCAACATGTATAGTACACATGGTTATATGTATAGCTATCTGCATAGTAAAGTATAGATATTTACGTAATTATATATAATTAGATATATAGTGATGTTTACAATACTCAACAATTTACACTAACATTAACTCAAACCGACAAATTATATGTTCGTATATATGTAGTAGGAACACATGGAGTAAATCAGAACCATGTTGTGGGATACTTGGAAAGTAATGGGCACATAGTGAACAATCCAGACTCGATGGAATTGATCAATTTGTGAGCCAAGGATGTTTTGTAGGCAGCAGGCTTCAAGGACACTTTGCTTGTGGACACATATTTAGCTAACGGTAGTAAGAGCATTCCAGACTCCTTTAGAAGGCCTTGAACAGAATAAACAAGAAGACAAAAAAAGAAAGATACCAATTAGAAGAACACAGGTGCGCATTCCACGATAAAGGGAACTTGGCACAAAGAACCTCAATTCGGCAGCTTATCTTGACCAATTAGACTGAGACAAGTTTCGCATGTTTTAGTTAATACAACCAATTATGCCTTATGTTTATGCACGTGTACAGTGTTGTTATAACCAATCATTAGGTGTAACTAGGTGCGAGGACAGCACATGCTAACCAATCTCTAATTTGCTTATGCGTGAACAGTAACTAGAATGAACATATAAACCGAGCTATCTTGGCAATAAAGAGGCATCTGCTTGATCATATTGATTGTGTGCAGTGTCTGTGACTTCCGCGTCAACACCATGTCTTATGCTTCTTGTCAGAGAGGTCAGGTGAGAAGGATTTGATTTATACTTTTTGCTTTTTTTCATGTCCAGTGCACACCATTGAGTACTACAGTGAGTATCATACTTCCCCAGAATTACTAAATATTACAGTTTAGTAGAATTGATATAACAGCACCAGGTGATAACAATATTGCTAGTACAGTTATGGCCAAGTAAATGGGTATTGAAGATTCAGGCAGAGGACATTGCAGCTTGTCTTCTACGTGCTAACTAAGGCTTTTTAGATTTCCCTGAGGTAAAATATAGCCAAGTCGTTATATAGCCAAGTGGTTACACCCTCTTTATCAGAATGTAAGGTTATCAGTATGGCACTGTGGTGTTCTCTGTATATTTTCTACATTGACATAAAGTTTGAGGCTATGGAAAACCATCCACTGCCAGAAGAGTATCAGGTGCTGGCATTTGGGTCGGGGCAATCCCCAGTGTCAATACAGGCTGGGTGATGAATGGATTGAGAGAGGCCCTGCAAGAACGACTTGGGGACATTGGTAGATGAAAAATTGGACAGCAATGTGCACTTGCAGCCCAGACAGCCAATTGCATCCTGGGCTGCATCAAAAGCAGCGTGGCCAGGAGTTCTAGGGAGGTGATTCTGCCTCTCTGCTCTGCTCTTGCGAGACCCCACCTGGAGTACTGCATCCAGCTCTGGGGTCCCTGGTACAAGAAAGGCATGGACCTGTTAGAGCAGGTCCAGAGGACGGTCTTGAAGATGATCAGAGAGCTGGAACACCTCTCCTGTGAAGACAGGCTGAGAGACTTGGGGTTGTTCAGCCTACAGAAGAGAAGGCTCCAGGGAGACCTTATAGCAGCCTTCCAGTACCTAAAGGGGGACTACAAGAAAGCTGAAGAGGGACTTTTTACAAGGGCATGTAGGGACAGGACAAGGGGCAGCAGTTTTAAACTAGAAGAAGGTAGATTTAGATGATGTAAGGTGCCCTTCTTTTCTAGTCTTTTAGCGTCTAACTGATCAGAGGTTGACACCCTCAGAGAAAGAGTGCACCCTGAATGATTGTGTTCAACTCCAAGGATCAATTTAAAAGAGAAAAGCATAGAATAGGAATGGATTTTCACCCAGTTCTTCTTTGACCAAAGAATATAGGGATTTCTGGGGAAGGGTTTAAAAATGGAGTAACTAATCCTCTGAGAAAAAAACCAAACCCAAAGCCCAACAAACAAACAAAAAAATCAAACAAAAACCTGTGTCTTTACTTCAAATTCTTTCAAAGGAAGACATTTGAATTTAAAATTTATTTCATAGAATTTTGCAAATATATCTTATAGGGAATAGCTGCTAACTTTGAATCCGTGTTTACTTTTGAACTCATCATGGTCTCAGTCCCAGCTATAGGATTTTGCATCAGGTCCATCCTTAATTCCAAGTTCAGTTTTACAAGAAAAAAAAGATGTCTCAAAATAACTAAGTGCAACTGAATGCTTCAGTGATTTTCTCCTAATTTTGAAAAGCCTGTAAAATAGGAAAGGGAATAGAACTAAGGGTTGATTATCACTGGTTTGCTGGTAATGTACAACCCTTAGATTGAAGTTTTTTTAATTGGCATGTGCTCTGTAATTGATCTGCAGTCTCATCGACTTTTATTTTTCAAGTTGGGACAATAAACTCTTTTCCAGACCATTAAGAGCCCCATTGGAGTGGAGATCCTGACAAGACTCGCTGGCTTCTTCCCAGCGTGCTTGGCAGCACACATCAGGCACTCACCTTGCCAGCCTGGCAGCACAAGAACAGCAAGGGTAAGGAAACCACAGCGACCTTCCCAGTGCCCAGTGCAATCCTCCACCTCTAGGAAAACTAGCAGGAGGCAATGAATAGACTAAGTGCCAGGCAGGCAACCATAGAGTGATTTTATCAATTCTTATAGATCAAAACAGCACATCTTGGTGAGTTTTCCTTTTCCGCAGCAAGCCTACTTTTTTCTACTTTTATAGTCTCTGTACAGTAATATTTTCTGAAGGGTTAAATTTTTACATGGGGTACAAAAGTAGCAGCCATGAAAATGAAAAAGAAGATGTCAAGTCTCTTGTTAAAATAATTAAGGTGTCATTTCATGAATCATCTGTTGTCCAAATGAACACATATAAAGAATAGGCTGATATTAAAGAATCTGCTTAAAAGCTGGCATTTTTTTCCCTTGAATTGAGGTCTTATTTAGTAAATCTAGCAGAAAATTCTGCTCTCTGTATCCTTTTAAATGGTTGTATAGATACACGGATGTAATTGAAAACAGAGGCTCTCCATTGGGGAATAATGAAGGCAAATCTCCCCTGACATCCCATTGTTTTTAATATGCCAATAAGCAAGTGTACTATTCTGAAACATAACTAAAGAGGTAATAATGACAATTATATTTAGATCATTCTACATAAAATAAAAAATTATTCTGAATTTAAAAAAATTACTTATAAAATGTTTCTACTCTTTGCATCATATTGCTGTCTCTTCTTCAGCAAATTCTACAGTATCTTTTTAAAACAAAAAAGCTCCTTCTAAAATGTTATGCCTGCAAGTATTTTTTTCACAATGGCAATATTGGCCATGTGAGAATTTGCCTCAAGTTGAGCAAGGCTGCTTAGATATCTAACCAAAGCAATGTATGCTCTCAAATCCTCTAGGCTTCATCCAACAGTAGTAAATCACATACGAGTGCATCATTAAAAGCAGTTTTAAGAACTTTCTGTGAATAACTTGTGGGTAACTTGTAGTGCTGATATTAGTAAGTGTATTGATGTGTCTTCTAATTAGTTTACTTCAGTCAGAGTTAGGCCTCTTTTCTACCACCTACTGTGAATATTTGGACAAGTGTTTTTTCTGGACTTGACTTACTAGAAACTTGAAGTGTAAAAAGAAAAATGTAGTAATCAATAGTTATCGTTTAGACTTTCTAGAGTCCATTCCAGTGTACAGTAGTGCTTCATTAAAAAGCTCTAACTTTTTGTTGTTGACTTTTGTGATAGGCTTTTCAGGCAATATTTGAGAGAGAAATGCTACCGAGAAGTGCACGGAGCAAGAGGTTATGTTTAGAATGATAGCTTGTGGTTATAGTAAATTTAAAGAGAGACATCTTTCAGCCACTTTAGTTATGTATTAGTAGAACGTAGGTACTCACATAGTGCTGCAAGTTATAAGCTGCTGTACTGAAAGCTAATGAAAATGTATCAAAAAGGATAAATAATAGTAGTTGCTACAGACAGGATTTCTTTGACCATTGGAAGACTATGTTGCTAACTACTAAACATCACAAATGCAGGTAAATAATAGAATTTAGTTTACTTCAAAGAAGTAAAGACAGTTTTCAAAAACATTACAGTCACTGCAAATTCAAAAGCAACAGGTATTAAAAGAGCTGAAAGGACTCTGTTTTAAAGTAATGCTTTTAACTTCAGTGCATGACACAGTAAAGCTTTTATGAGCAGAGACACCGCTCACTGCAATGTTAGCTAAGGTACCTACGCTGTAAATCATTTTCTTGGAAAATACACTCCCAGGTGTTTTGAATTTCAGTTACCCTTAGGTAGAAGTTACAGTTCCTGGACACTGTGCTCTGCAAGAATACAAACACATGCAAAATTTCCCCCCGCCTTTGATATAAAGGAAACAAAGCATTTACTTAGTGAATCACAATATCACAGAATGGATGATGTGGGAAGTGGCCTCTGCAGATTGTCTAGTCCACTCCCCTGTTCAAAGCAACATCAGCAGGTTTCTCAGGGTCATGTCCAGTTGGGTTTTGAATATCTCTAAGGATGGAGACTGCACAACTCTAAGCAACCTGTTCCAATGTTCAATCACCCTCATAGCAAAAAAATAACTAAATTTATCTTTAAATGTGATTTTCCATATTTCAGTTTGTGCCCACAGCTGGCTGTACTGTCACTGGGCACCAATAAGAGTCTGGCTCTGTCATCTTTCTATCCCTGCCCCCAGTCAGGTATTTATATACATTGATAAGATCCACCAATCCCCCCCTGAGCCTTCTTTTGTTGAGGCTGAGCAACCCCAGCTCTCTCAGCATCTCTTCATATGTCAAATTCTCCAAATCACCTAATCATCTTCATGGCCCTTCACTGAACTCACTCCAACATGCCCATGTCTCCTGACCCCTGGGAGTCACCACTGACAATTCATCTTCAGTTGGTCTTTGTGCCACTCATTGCAACCTTCACTACATTAGTTACCTTCTCTATAACATGTTGCAGAACCGACACATTAGCTTATACATATCTACAGCAATTACTAATTCTTGTTTGCAACTGAAAATGGCCTCATTGTTCTATATTGCAACCCAGTTAGCCCCCTTCACTCTAAATTATGTGTTTCATAAATGAATAAATGAAAACATAAATCTCATTTTTAATTTCCCTTGGACCATATTCCAAAGATATTTTTCTCTTGCTTAACAAAAAATTACACTTGGGAATTGCCTTTCCTAGGGTGTTTGTACATTAATGTTTATTTCAGACCAGCATGCACTTTTGAAAAGAATTTCCAATTCTCCTCACATCTGTTCACATCACAGAGTGATCTGAGAGTGCACAAAGCAAATTCCTTATGTATGAAGCTGGACTGGAAGATGCTGTCCAGGAGCTCGTCGAATGTGCTTCAGCTGCTAAAGGCATTGAGTTAAAGACATTAGATCACAGGCAGTCTGAAATAAAACAACATAAAACACATTTAGTGTAGTCATAGGATCCACATTACAGTGATAAATAACATCACCAGTGAGTAATGCCTAATCAAGAATAAGGCTTGATGCACCCTGAAAAAAATGGTGGTACACAATCTCTAAGGAGAGTTTAAATACACTACAAAGAAATAGTTTGGACATATGATGTGGGAGGATGGCATTCTGTGCTTCACAGTTTAAATGTAAAATAAACACAAAAATGCTAGGAATTTTTGTTAAGTCAAAATAGAGCATTTCAAGTAACTCGCAATGAAATCAATTCATATTTGGAATTAAGACAAATCTTGAAATGTGAGAATTGACCAGCTATTTTTAGAAAATTAAATTCAGATTAAGAAGCATGCCTGAAAATCAATTTTAAAAATGAGAAAATATTCTGAACATGTTTTAAGGCAGAGTTTTTTGCTGTAGAAGACCCCTGAAATTTTCCAAAGCACTCTGTTGATGCTTTGGGATCTTTGCAGTTTACTGCTGCAATTTACAATTTTGCTAGGGAATGTGTGTACCTACATGAGTCTTTCCTGAACTGGCATTAAGGCAATTACTTTGAACTAACTTGGTATATTCTTGAAATGGAATTAAACTGGACTCTGTATATCTGCAGATCCCAAAGAAAGGAGAGGTATAACTGCACACATCCAGCATCTTAAATCACAACTCTTACACTGCTTGTGTGACATGTGGTGCTCAAAGGTAGTTAAGGTAATAAAGTTCCAATTCCTTTGAAAGTCACTGGGATATGGTCATTACACGTTCAAAATCCTTTTAAACTCCTAGCCTCAAGTCCATCTTTCACTTGTTTCATATTCATTCATGGTATAAGCCTGAAGTGATCTTCAGGTAATCATTCAAGGCCAAATGCTACTATGTACATTCTAAGTGAGTAGTCCTATAGTCTTCAATTGATACAGTCACTTCAAATGAACTGCTTTAGATATAAAGTACTAGGGGAGGCTTGATAAAACCTGAGTAAAGTATTAATATTCCCATTGTCTTCAGTAGGCTTCAGATGAGGTTGACTGAAAACAGGTATCAAATCCAAGTTTTGTGCAACTGCCTCAATTACCTGCTTGAAAAACAGGGTACAGTACCCCAAAATCAAGAGCATGACCATCTCTTTCACAGATGTGTCAAACTCCATCTTAAAATAGTTGAGATTTTTGACTCTACTTGGAAAGGTATGCCAAACCTTACTGTTTAATATCCTTTTTCTATTCCATAGTTAAACAGTTCTGGAAAGTACTTCCACTTAAGCAATATCAGCGTCCCAAGGCAAAATATATTTTTGTCTGTCATTCTTGAAACATGTCTGTTTAAACTATTATTAAAATCTTTCCGCTTTGGAGACTTTAAAAGTGATCTATTTCAGTGCTTCACCTGTATGTACTGTTAGAACATTTTTCTTAATTCCTAACCTAAACTTCACTCATTGCTGCTTTAAGTAAAATACTTCTGCCTCTTTGTGGACATGAGGAAATTTTTATTCTCTTCCTCTGTATTTTGTATGCATCTTTCACATATTATCTATTTTCTATATCTTATTTTCTTTAGCCTAAATAACCCCAGTTTTCTCAAATTTCCTTGTAGCATTCCACTTTTTGTAGACATCTGAGTATCCTTCTTGCTTTCATCTAATCTCTTCTCAGCTGATCACATCATTTGTGAAATATAGTGATCTGTAACTAAATCTAAACCTAAGAATATTATTCTGTTTGAGGCTCTTCAAGCCATGAATACGATATAAGATTATGTGTCTTCTTTTACTTCAGGTGTTCTGCTCAAACATGCCAATATGGTATTTGAATGTTTGCAGCAATAAGACACAATTGGTTGAAGTTCAGTTTCTGATCGCAGTGTGACTCACATTCTTTTGGTGGTATTATAAGCTATTTATTCATTCTTCATCCCATATATATGAAAATAATTTTCTTGCCTATAGATAGAATTTCACATTTCCATATTAAATTTCATTGTATATTATCTCAGAGCATTTAAATTTTTTGAGATCATTTTAATACAACACATGTTGAACAACCAATGATGTCATCCAAGCGATTAATTAAACTAGTCCCTCTTACATCAACTGAATTGTAGACAAACATTTGTGATATAACCCACACACAGAAGAAGATTTTTGTAGACAGCCTCTAAGAATAGCTTTACAACATGGTTTTGCACCCATCCAATAAGTTTCATCTGGACTTTGTTGTCTTAGCTTATTTAAATGCGCATTCTGTGAGAGAGTTGAGAGTCTAGCAAGCATCATGTGTATGTCTACTACTTGTCTATGTACCTGTCCTCTTTACTAATCATAGAAGAAAATTAGATTGGCTTTATATGACTTTTTCTTGACAAATCCGTGTTGGCAGTTAATCATCTCCCGTTACGATCTCCATCAAGGGTGACTCCTGCCTTGGGGGTAGTGATGTCCATCCCCACCAGAACTGTATAACCCTTGGTAAAATCTTTGTGTGTGCTTAGCACAGATGGTGCACTTGCAAACTAGCCCGGCTCCACAACAGACTGGGGGAGGAAGTACACTGCACTGGTGCTGTTAAGCCCCCTGGGGATTCCCTGGCTAGCTCTAAGGTGCCAGTCAAACATAGGACGTATGTGACTGAGTGCCTAAACTGGTGGACACCCTGGTGTCCTGTGATACTATTTTTTCAGGTGAGTGGTGAGAATTTATCATATAACTGTGTGTCTAGATTCTCCTTGTTACAAGGAAATCAAATGAGTTGACAAATAAAACCAGCAAATACACTGTGGAGTTCTTTGCTGTCTTAATCCTGTGCAGTGGCTCTCCATGGGCATTTTGCTGGTTTATTCCCAAACTCAACAGAGAAGGATATATGACAACCTAAGCTGTTAATGACAATGGTGCATTCACAAGGTCCTTTAAAAAGTAATGGCCATTTTTTTCTCTTTTTCTTTTATGTATAATAAGTGAATAGTCTTGCCTTGGAGATATTATCTAGATAGAAAGCTACACTGTTCTTGTTTTGTTTGCTAGTGTCCTCTTACATCTCTGCTGCCTTATGTGCACACATGGCCTCAACACACACATTTACACAAAGATAGACATGTATTACAAAATTTTCTGTTGTATTCCCCACCAGCTACAAATATGAGAGCTGCCATTGGCCTAGGTGATTTTAATAGCCTATAATTGTCTGTAACATTTCCTGTTTCCGGGAACTGAAAATAAGCCAGCTAAATCCATGGGCTTGATTTTCCAGGTTTTTCTTTCTCACTACCACCCCTACTTTTAAAGACAATTAGAGTGGTTGGATTTGGAAGTTCAGACACCTCTCTAAGTTCTCAAAGAAAACCTCTTCACTTTAAGTAGCCCTGGTAAATTTTATCAAGTCCAGCCATTTGAAAAATAACTAAATAATCTGACTGCTCTCAAACTGTTCTTTCTGTTTTCCAGACAGGAGTCTTACATCTTTGTCAATGATGTTAAGTGTGTTAGCCAGCTGATCACAACTGACCTTTCCAATGGCCAAAATAATGCATTAAAAAATTTAAAGAAAAACAACATCAAAGGTCTCAGCATCATTTTTTGGCAGTTTTTTCTTGCCACAGCAAAGAAACAGTTTCCTTTGTTTTGCGCTTTTATAGTAATACAAGGCTTTCCTCTTATGTTTTATGTCCACTGCTAAATATATGCATTTTGGAACTTTGACTTTCCTGAATGGTCTTACATTTTTAGACTAAATGTATTCACAGTCATGATTTTGTATATCCTTTTGCTTAAACATATCTTCTTCCTCCCAAAAGCTTAAACCCCTCTCCAGATGGCTTTATAGACAGCAGTCTTATCCTCTCTCAGCCTTTGTTTTGCTAGACTAAATAGGTCACATGCTACTAGCTCACACTTTGGTGACAGATATTGCATTCCCTCATTCGTTTAAGCACCTTGTCTCAGCATCTGTTCCAGTCTGAGCTCATCTTTCCTTCTGGTCCCTTGCAAACTCAGTCTCCAGATCCACTGCCATTGCTTAGAGGGAAGCCCTTATGACTCTTCTAAGACAGCTGATTGTCTTTTGCTTTTGCTTTTAGGTATGAATTTTATCCATGCTCTTTGAATATAATCCATTTCATTTTTTCCAGTGAGGTTGTTTTAATGAAGAGCATGAGGAATACATCCACTTAGCAATCAGGATAAAATAAAATAACATTTCAAATTGATACAGTACAGATACATTGTTCTGGCAGTTATTTTTCACATAGAGGTACTTTGGCTTTATTTCATTTAATTTTCCTACCTAAATCATTTTGAGATGACTGGCTACAGCCAAGCCGCATTCAGATGTCCATCCATATCTTAAAAATGAAACAGAATACCAGAAAATACCATTTAAAAAAAAAAACAACAAACCCAAACACTCACGAAGTTTCCAAATTTTCAAGCCCAGCTATATCAGACTGCTCCAAAAAACTATACTCACTCTCTGATCTTGATTTTCCAGCTGAATTCTGATGAAGCTTATTTAGTTTTTAGTCACGTCTTCAGTGTCATTTGATGTTTAGATAATAACTTCAGATTTAGACGAATTGTAATTTACATCCTTATGTCACAACATTTTAATGGGTTTATTTCTAAGAGTAATGGTTGACCTTTAAATAAACAAGTACAATGTGATAGCAAGAATCAAAGTTCACTTTTATTGTTTTGTTATGTATGGATAGATCGCACAGGATTATGATATGGTAAGCAACATTGGGAGAAGAGTGTATTTCATTTGTTTATTCAAAAGTTTAAAAATTTAAATTCTGGCTGATGAAATGGAAAAATGTATCATTTTTACTTACACAAACACATATATGTTGTAAAGGGCACATTTCATTCATGTTCTTCTTGAAAGTTTATATATTGCATATAATAAATAGATTATAAAAATCTACTTATTAATGAGGATGACAAACGAATTGTATCATCTAGTTTGATTATGCTCATTCTTTTTCCACAGCAGCCTTTTTTTTTTTTTTTCCCCCCAATGCATTTACTGAATGTTTAGAAGAGTAAATCCAGAATTTTGGACTGCTCATGAGTTCATTTTGATTTCCAGTACAAGAATTCCAGAATTTGAAATAGTGAAGGCTTTCGAGCTTGAAATCTGCTACATTACTTACCAATTAAATTTTCATTCTCTTTTCTTTTGCTTTTGTCTTAGCAGTCTGAAAATATTTAGTAGAATGCTTAATAGAATGAGGAATAAAATAAAATAAATCTATTATTCTATATTAGCCTCTACACTTCTCAACTCTTGACACAGGTTAGACTTGAAAATTAATGGCTTACACAGGTTAAATAGCATATTCTTTTTTTTTTTTAATTTAACTTTTTTTTCACCCTCCTTTTCACACAGAAAGTTTCTTCAAATCAGGCTGAATAATGGTAACCTAGGAAAAAAAATTTCTTTGAGTATATAAAGAAAACTTTGGTGAAGTGTCAGATAATATAATTCATCTAAGCCTTCAGAAGGGAAATGTGATGATACTCCCTGTCAAGTTCACATGAAGATCTTTTACCGAAAAGAGATAAACTATCTCTGCTTTCATTTGAAAAAGCCTGTCATGATTTGATGAATCAAGAAAAGTTGGATGGACTGTTTCTTAGGAATCCTGCAACTCCTCCAGCTGATCAAACAGTTAATGAAAAAATGAAAACATAAGCATTTTTCATCCTTATTTGTCTTTCAAGAGGCTAGCAGTGATAAGATGTGACCATTGGTTCATACTGGCCCATCTGTAAATAAGGAAAGACATCAGCTTAGATTATGCTACTGCTGGCTAACAGCAATCAAAATGTCACTGACCCCTCCAATTTGCCTGACACTGTGAGAAGACATGACAATCCAGATAAATTATAAGTCTTTTAGAGCTGCAGAATGAGTTCTGTGCTGAATGCAAAAGAGATTAAAAATAAGCATTCAAGGAGATCCACATCAATGCTAGTGAAATGTAAGTAATAACAACAGCATTAATGATAACACTGGAAATTATTCGACACAAAAGTGTCTGCTCTCAGAAAATAATTTCTCAAAATGACTGCAAAAAACCTAATAGTCTAAATATGTCAGATCTTAGCTGTTTTAAGTTAATGCATTGGATTTAGAGTTTATTATACTGTAGATTCCTGAGAAAATAAAGAATTAAATATTGATGCACAGTCAATATACAAAAATCCTAAAGAGTCAAGTTAAATGGTTTAAAACATGCTTAAGCTAATTGAAAATAAAGACTTCCTAAAGCTGGGTCCACCTTTATACTGCAGTTTATGATATAAATGGTTTTCAGTTGGCACTGCTACTGACAATTACAGATATTTTGATTGTTCATCTAGTATTCTTCTGCTATTTCAGTATTTTTAACATTAAAGATAAATTCATGCTTTTTTGCTTCCTTGCAGCATCTGTTTTATGGAAGCAACACACAGTGTGTGTCATGTGCTATAGCCAAGGAACATATGCTGCAAATAAACAAGAAAAGCATGAATTTGTATTTAACACTGGGAATCCAGAAGTTCTCCCAATAAAGATAATCCACTAGAAATAAAAATGGTGTATGGTTCCTGCAGAAATTATATATGTAATACTTAAGAGTAGGACAGTAGATTCCTGTATTTTCAAGGTTAGTTTTAAAATATCCCTGCTGAACAGTATGTTGCTAAGCTTTACTGATGAAACCAACAATTAGGATATTTCCCCCTGGCACTTTGGCTAATGCATAATGCATAGTAAAGTGGATAGCATATGTGTACGAAGTTTTTCGTCCCTGGTTTGCTGATTTATATCAAGACCAAGACAGCTGTGATTTATGATTAAAAATTATTATCTTTCTTGCCCTTATCTGCTCAACCCATAAGTTGGCCATAGAGCCAGTCAGTAGTGCAGCTCTGGGGTGTGACTCTGTTTGGTTTGCCATGCTAGAGCAGTCCTTAAGGTGATCTATACACTTGGGATAAGAGAGGAGTTTGATCAGAGAGAAGACCCCATTTCATTCCTTCTACTGTGCAAATGTTATGTGCCTCTGTCTTTAACCCCAAAGCACCCAAAGAGCAGACTTTTAAGGAGGAAGGTCTGTTACCCCAAGTGAAGTGAGTGGAGTACCAAGGGAAGCCACAATTCTTCTCTGGAAGCAGTTGTAGATCAACTCTGCTGATCTCATGAAATTAGAGATAGCACCCAACTGTGCAGCTTTTCACCTCAAGCAACCTCATAGGCATGGTGTAGAGAAGAGACTGGATTCCTCCTTAGGAAGTTGCTCGTCTGCCCATGATAAAAATCTTCCCATATGTGAGATCATTGTGATGGAGAATGATTGCCAACCTAAAAAGCAGTATGTGAAGTTATATTTGAGAAGAGGTTAATTTGGATTTGGGAACAGGAGACAGATTTTTCTTTGCTTTTAATGTTGAAAAGCAATAAATTTATTAAAACTTGCACATTACTGTACCTAGTAAATTCTTAAATATCAACCTATGACCACAGTTGAGCATTACAGATTTTTCCTTATTTTTATTCTGGTTCTTTTGTACGCCTTTTCCTATACCTTTTGCCTGTAAGTATAAACAGTCCCAGAAGGCCACATAGATAATTTTTAAACTGATTCCTAGAAGGGTCCCACTTTTCAAACAAAGAAACATACTACAGACAACTATGCCACAGATGCGAGGTATGATGTGGGCAGGGAGAGACATTTGTGTCATTTGAGGTTTGAGGGTATTATGAATCTTGATTTGAAATAACGTGCCTACAATGCTAAGCATACAATTATGTACTTTTAATAACCAGCATATTCATCCAAAAGCAAAATAACATTACACATATTAGATATGATGGACAATTAGACATCACAGGTCAGCTTTTCAGCTCATCTGCATATGTATAACATTCAACATCCACAAGTATCTGTCTGCATATTTTATAAATGCTTAGCCAAAAAGTTCAAAGAATTATATGAGTAAATAGTTAATCATAGTCTACAATTGCTATTCTTAATTTTCATAACCCAGGAACATGTTAGATTCACATCTGTGCCTCTACCTGGTTTAAATATTTTTCCTGTGTGGTTTGACTCTGAGCTACATTTCATATGTAGATTCAACAATGAATTTAATTATAGTAAGCTTATTAGGAATGGATCCATTGCTTATCTTAAGTTCTGTAAAGTAGTGTATATTTACAGCACTGTATAAGCAGTATTTAATAATTAATACTCTGTACTCTGTCATATTAATGTGAAAGCATAAAAGGATTATCAGAGGTACGGAGGGCTTTATACTTCTGTGAAGAATACAGAGATGAGTCTCTTTGTAAATTAGAATGGAAAATTAAAGCCTGATGAAATGTGACCTTTTTTGTTTCTTTCCTACTGTTTAGAGCTGGATAGTGACTTAGTATAAGGCAAGTTTTTTAGTCCTGTATCAGGCTTATCCTCTCTAGAGATAGTGGCTGATGATGGTGGAAGAATAGGCAAATAGTTCCAGAAATAGTTATTAAAAGATCAGATATCTCTAATAATTCTATGACTCTAGACTTGATCAAACATGTCAATGGCCAAAAATCAGCTAAAAAGATAGAGCTTGGGTAATTATATAGTTTGAGAAGAAAATAGCTTGCAAATGTAGAAAATTGTTGATGTAATTTGGGAAGAGCACAGAAAATAGGTTTTCCTTTCTTCTCTCCCTGGGAAGAGCACAGAAAATAGGTTTTCCTTTCTTCTCTCCCCCTCCCCTTCCTTCCTTCCTTTCTCCCTTGCTTCCTTCCTCCCTTGCTTGCTCCCTTTTTTTTCTTGTCTTCTCTATTAAAATTTATTCAATAGCAAACTATACCACCACAAATATAAATTCTTGAAAGCTTTCAGGACTTTGTGCGAGAGGTTAGTGTTAAATTTACACAGTGATCACTGAGCAGCTAGAAAAGGTGGTTTTTTTTTTTTTACGTTGGAAATTAGTTAAAAAGCAGAAGAAAACAAGACACAAATGGCATTTTCACAAGCATGAATTGATGCAACATGTTCAGGTCAGAAAAAATGTGTATCGCTGTACATTTCCAGCATAAGCTGACATCTCTTTCATGCTGTAAAGAAATTTAAAGTGACATTCTTTTATTTTCCACAGAGACAGCTGCTATAGTTCCCAGCTGAAAATTGGCCTCAGCTGGCATGTAATAAATGGGACAACATATAGATAATAATCATGAACTAGTGAGCACAGCTGGTTGACCAGTTATCAAATTGCTGATAACCTGTAGTTTTGGCTGTACCTCCAGATGACACACATGCTCTTTCCTTTTTTTGTCTCTTCTTATAACTTACATTTGCAATAACATTACGATTTAGTGCATATTATGACCTAGCTGTCCACCATTATACCTTTGGTGTAACAAGGCTGATGAACATGCTTTTAAAAGAAAAAATAACATTCCTTGAAGATTTTTTTTTTCTCTAGTAAGTATCATGAAACTGTCAAAATGTAAGTTCCCTCACAAAAACCAGCTGCAAACACAGATATCTGCTCTTATCAAGCTCAGTCCTGTGAACAAAACCTGTCAGGAATTTTTCAGCAAACTGCTTCTTTGTGGAAAATGATACTTTGTCAAAACTGAAGTATTGCATGGAAATGGATTGATTTTGATGCACTTTCACCAAAGCAGAGCTTGCCTGGGAGTTCAGATTTCAACAAAACATAGTTTCAGACCACTTTTGCCCTGCCAGGTCAGTTAATGGTAAACCCTCTCACTGCTTGCTCTGGAGTTGGGCTCCTGCAAATGTTGCAGCTCCATCACTTACCTGTAACTCTTGGGGATGCTGGTCTTGTGTGGCAGGAAATTGCCCCAGGGAGCAGCAAGGTGTTGAATTTCACCTCCATGCAACCAAACTGAAATATTTGTTTTCCTGAATTATTTTTTTAAATTTTCTTTTCATGGGAAATGTGGAAATGACATATTTTCTTTCTGAAGAACAGTAAACATGTTCAGTTTTCCTACTGTAGAAAATTGCAAACACTGATTAGTCCTAGTTCCAAAGCCAAGAAGTAGGTGATGGATGAAGGAGTGAAGCAGAAATTATCCACCAGCAAATACCGATTTCCATGACGGACCTACAAGTACCTCTGTTTTTATAAATTATTTAAGTGGTGATGGAAGGAGTACAATACCTGTGATATTTCTGTTGAAGTAATTAAAATAATACTAAGGATGAAATTTGACTTTCAGGTGACAACATCTTTCTTTATGACTCTCACGCTGACCCTCTCCTTTGCGAGGTTTGAACTTCTTGTTCTCTCCTTCATACCCTTCTGCAGCTCTGCCTCACTGTGCTCATCTCCCTCGTGACTCTCCACAGTTTCTCCTGCTCTTTCCTCCCAGGCTTGTACCCGCATTTTGCCACATCTCACAGTAAAATCTCAGTCTTGTCTCTGATCCTGCCTCTTTCACTGAGATTCTGCCTGGTGTGATCATTCTTCCTCTGCATGTTTATTCAGGACTTTATTTGGTTTTCCTATCTGTAGGCAACAACACAATTAAAACTAGCATACAAAAATGTGAAAATCAATCAATGACTTATGCATATATGTATATTTGTGTGTGTGTGTATGCATGTAATTTGCAGGAAAAGAGTGTATTACAAATATTACCTTTATTTGACTCTAGATGCCTTCTTCCACCCCTCAGCCATTCTTGTCTTTTACTGTAGATTACTAGGAGAAAGGTTACTGCGCAGTATCCT
This sequence comes from Harpia harpyja, assembly GCF_026419915.1. Lineage (NCBI taxonomy): Eukaryota > Metazoa > Chordata > Aves > Accipitriformes > Accipitridae > Harpia > Harpia harpyja. The sequence continues at coordinate 96,320,574 of NC_068940.1, read as the reverse complement.
GCACTCATGTCCAACACCCAAATTCCACATAACCCCTTGAATCTAGTGTTTCACATCAGCTAGTTGCCTCCAGAAGTCTTGGTTAAGCCAATAGGAAACACAATGCTAATGTTATTTTTTATTACATCTGCAAATGGCCACAAGAAAAAAGAAACAACTCAGCTACCTATAGAAATTGTCAGAAAGAAGGGATTCCTGCAAATCAAATCTCCTAAGAATGTATTCATTTCATGTCTAAGAAATGTGAGAATGAAAACAGAATTTAGGTCTTAATACAGTTTTTGCTAATTGATCAGGTGAGTTCTCTGGTACTCTGCAACTAATAAAAAAAGAGAGAGAGATGAGGAAATAAATAATATTTAGCAGAAAAATGAAGGAATGGTGAACTTAATGGAATAAGTTTTATTATTGTAATATGTTAGTTTCTTGAAACCAGAGGATTTATCATGACTATTCTTGACCACTGAAGATGGTCAAGGATGTCTTTACCAAACTAGAAATAAAACCATCATCAGTTTTATCAAGCTTGATATGTCTGTTCTCATTTGCGATATGAAATTATCTGATCTACTTTTATTACCTTAGGAAATTATCTGTAAAGTTGGTTGGGTTTTTTTTTCTCTTTTTTTCCTTTTTTTTCTTCTGGTCAAACCCTAACTGGAATACCCACAAGAATGGCAATTAGAAATGATGGACTTTTAAATGAGGAATTTTTTTCTTTAGAGTCACCCTGCTATGGGATCCTAGGACAGAAGATCTTCAGAGCTCTACTGCCTAAAGGTAACATCAGAGAAAGAAAAAAAGAGATGGAGATCATGCTCCCAGTGGTGGCTGCAGGAAGGCTACAGCTGGAGATTGAAGCTACTGGTCCAAACAGAGCTGAGTGCTGCAAGGGGCAAGATCAATTTTGAGCGTGTTGTCAGGTTTGAAACCAATGTTGTCTATGCATTGCAGTGAAATACAGTGGAGTATAATGCCAAGGTTCAGTAATGATGTCTATCTCCAGCTCTTAGATACATAAAATATTGGTTGTACCATTTCATTGCAACCCAATATACGTACTGTTATTATATACACCCCATGTTTTTATCAAAAAGTTTAATCTATATTATTGAGAAGTAAATAACTTATGAGTTTAAAAGGAAAAGGATGGCTGAGATTAGATTAATGGGAACATGATTTTGCCAAGAATAAATGCTTTTGATTGTAGAGAGGTCAAATTTCAAATTTAGGATGCATCCAGAGTGACAAAAATGTCTGTCCTTAAATACTGTTCCTGAGATTTTTGTTGTAATGCAAGTAACCACATGGTGGAAACTGCACATTCATTGTCTGAGGAATTCATGGTGTGATAAAGAAAATGAGAGCCTCTGAGGGAATAATTGCTTCACCATGGGGAACTCATGCAACTTAACTTGAACTTTAAATCGATCTGCTTTTGTATTTGTTACTGCTGGTGCACAGTAGTATGAGGAGGAAATTGTGCAGCCATAAAATGGATGTTTTCAATATTATGCAGCATGATAATGCTGTGACTATTTCTATAAATGTGTTTGGGTTGGGTGAGGAGTTTTTTACCATCTCAGTTCTAAACAAACTTACATAAAAGCCAAAAGTATATAGCTGGATGCTTTTAATTATGAATAACAACAATTGTTCTGAGCCCATGGAAAAGACTTGAATAGTGAATCTCTCCCTATTTTTTAAATGTGTTCATTATTTTAATTTGTTCCCTGCGCTGCAGAACTGTGATCATTACCATATTTCGATAGGTGCCCCTGTGTGCTCATGCTATGACTGGGCAGAGGGCTTACAGGATTACATGCTTGATTTCCCCCGAAAGCCTCTCTTTCCAGTAAATATTGTGGCAATTTGAAAGGATTACTTTCTTATGTCCCTTTCAATTTTTCCAGCCATTTTTGATTTGATAGCAGCAGCTGGTAGTCACTTAAGGGTGACAACAACACTCTCATCATCCCCTTGTAAGGTGCACACACATACTGTGGTCCCCCATCACAGACAGGGTTCCCAGGGAGGTAGGGGACAGAGCAGATATGGGAGGAAAAAGATTGGCTTTGTCTGCAGAGAGACTGTAAGTCTATTATTTTTCCTAAGAAAATGTTCCCTAATGTATGCCATAATTTTCAACTATTAATTAAGATTTCTAAGTATCAACAATATGTTCAAAAAGCTCAGTTAATTCAGTCAAAAAGAAGGGTTTTCATATTTAAGCCATTTTTCAGCCACAATTATTAAGAGGGATGGAGGATTTGCTGTCTTCTGATCAGTGTTTTCATACAGTTGTGCTGTCTTCATCTTTTTTGGCAGAGGCCTCCATAATTTTTTCCCCATCCTTAATGACTGAAATACACACATTCCCCTTACCTTATAGTACAAGTTTGAAAACAACAGTGAACCATGTGAAGCAAACGCAGTAAGCTACTGAAATATTGTCCAAAATTGTTTTATGATATGTATGGAGTTGATATTTAGTAGTGTTGGTCTCTCTACAACTGTAGTTCATTGGGACTGTGTTAAACATTTGAGACTTAAAGATACCCATATGTAAATTTACCTTGGCTGGAAGATTGCAGAATTAATCCCTATTCCTCGCTTTGTTCAACGGATTTATTTTTTCAAGATGAAAGTGAGAAGAAGAATTGGATCCTCTTCTGTAAATTAAGAAGAGAGGTGAAGTAAGTTGTCCAATGTCACATGATAAATCTATGGAAGAGTTTGGAATTTGACAAATTTGTTCTTAATCCCAGTCCTGGAAGTTAATCACATAAAATCCTCCTTGTGCCTAAATCACCGAGTCTGAATTTAAAGTGATTGGTCAGTCACTGTTAATGCTCTTTAAGAAGAGATTCTACTCATAATTTTTGCAATTTCATCCTTAAAAATCAACTTTCTATTCTTAAATCATTGGGGGATATTTATATGTAAAATATATGTGGCACAAATAGCAATGCAAATACACAATACCTGTTTTGACATTTCTCTCAGCACTGGGGAAGCTTTTCCCATGAAATGCTTGGGGATCTCACCTATATATTAATGAACTTTTCTCTACTGTCTCCGAAGCAATTTAATCCCCTTTTTTTATAAATGGGAAGCTCATGAGTACTGATGTAGTGAGAATCATCAGCTGGCTTTTGTTATCATTTGCTGGATTTACAGGTGCATTTAGTAGTCCAATAAAATGCACAAATGAAAGACCTTAGATGCCAAATGATCATTTGAAAAGGCATCGTTACTGAACAAATATATAAAGTAGGTATCTAAATACAAATATGAATCTAGGATAAAGACAAGTGTAATTTTAGGCCCAGCAAAATTGTAGACATAAAGACATCCAGGTACAAATATCTTTGATGCTGTTTCAGTATGTCACAGTACACTATAGCAAATTCAAAACTGAAATGGATGTTGTTAAAAAAAATGCCAGTTTTCTTCCGGCTGGGGTCTTTTCCTTTATTGGGAGCTCAGTGTTCAGAAGCAATCTCAGACTTCAGTGGAACTGGAAACAAAGAATATATTATTTAAAAGTGTATGTTTGGTGGTTTTTTATAATTTCCAGACATAATGTGATCAGTAAAATTACTTAGATTCTCTCACTTTAACCAGGGGTGCGGCTCACAGGTCAACCATAGATCCCTTCCTGGCCAATTTTGTCTCTACACCAAAAGGAAGAAAATTAAGAAAATGCATACTTCATTGATTTGGTCTGAAGAGGTTTCAGAACCTTAAATAAGAGGGAATACACATGGGCAGAAAAGAATAGATTTTTGTCTCGTTCTGCCAACCTGGATAGATCCTACACAGCTTAAGCTGCAGAAGCAATAAAATAGGCTTATTATATTTTTGTGCATTTCCTAAATTTTGTGTTCCAGGTAGAAGTAGAAACAGAACTATAATTAGTTTTAGCTTTCTGATATTCTTTTTATGAAATTATATCATGTGTTGTTGATTTAAGACTGTTAGATATTTCAGATAAAAAATGGATCAAATCTATATGTATTTTAATATGGGTTGGAATTTGGAGTTTGGTCTTCTCAATGTTGCTTATTCCCATAATCATTTCCACACATGATCTGTGATGTGGCGCTTTTCTGCCAAACCAGCCTGGGGTTCCCATCACATTAGGTGCTGTAGAAGCACAGGACAAAATGAGATGTCTGCATTTCACACTGTATACAGTTTACATTTCCAAATTCTTTCTATGTAAGGAAATAAATAATAAAATAACACCAGGATAGTTTTCACTGTTTACTTTGTGAGCTGAAATGGCTTTTAGGTGTGGGAATAAAGTTAGCAAACTTCAACTCAAGTTGCAAAATAATATTTTGTCTTTATATTATATTTGAAGTGCTTCACAGTCCTGGATCATATTTTATCACTTCAGTGCAAAGTAGGACAGGAGATAATCATAACTACGTTGTGGACAAGGATTCTCATGTTCTTCCTTTATGCAATCAGTCATTACCAAAGCAACCCAGCTGGTTAGTGAGAAAATCACAAATTGCATCCACCTTTAACTGTAAGGGACCATTACTGTTCCTGATAATTGGTAAAACCTGCTGAAGTGGATGAATAATCTAAAATAATTTAAATGAATCATTAATTCATTAATTTTAAGCCCTAATCCTAAATCTTTCAATGCACAAAATTTCCACAAGAGATAAATTTTGAAGAACTTATGTATTTTCAAAACTCACTTTGGCCACACTCAGGGTTTAGCCCGAGCAGAATGACCCTTAGGCATGGGCGAAGCAGGCAGCTGTGTGGCTTTCACCGGGAAAAGGCTGGCTTTGTTGTGGTGGGATTAGGCAGCTGGGAAGTGAGAAATCCAGAGAGAGCAGGTGAAAAGCATGCAGAAATTTGGAAAGAAGGGCATGGTTTGAGATCTGTTGGGACTGGAAGAGGACAGACCCCCACGCTCCAGAAGCCTGAACATCATCCCCAAGTCCCCTCTTCCCACTGACTGTGTGTTCCCTTGTTCCTTTTATATCCAGAAGCTCCCAGACTCACTATTCCTGAAACCCCCTAGTCCCTCCGACCCCACGTCCCACCCCCTTTTGGTGCCCCAAAACCACGGTGTCCCCCAGCAGCGCTGGTACCCCCGTTCTGCCCAGCAATACACTCTGCTGCTGTCACAGCACTAAACACACAGGTCAAAAACCTTGAGCCAGCTCAACGTTCCTCAGCACGGCTTCAAGGCTGAGACAATAGCAAAAACCCAACTTTTGGAGAATGCATGTGGAGCTGAAAAAAAAGTGACGTTTTACTACATTCATACTACATTTCCTGTCATTTTATTTGACCTGACATTTGCTTAAGAATCTCTTTTCCTCTGAAACATCTGTTAGAATAAATTTTGTTTTATAGAAGTGTATGATTAGAGAAGTTATAATCTCTGTTATGAAGAGATTAAAAAATCGTTAGTCTGACAGATTTTCATTTTAATCTCAAATGAGAGGAAAAAATAATAAGTTGTAGCTCTCAATCCATTGCACTTTTTCTGTTCTTTAGAAAGCAGTTTTCTAATGTAACTCAAACAATCAAATATTTATCCCATTCATCAAAAATTTTGTTTCCCAAAGCACTTTTCCTTTGCAAGCTATCTTTACCTCTAGAGCTTATTTTCCCATTGTAACTGAAAGTTTTTACCCCTCCTATCATCCAAGCTGGCAACCATGATATTATGTGTAAATTCTAGCTCTGTTTTTCACATCCAGTCAATTGCTAAATCCATCAGTTTTTAAAAGACTATCTTTCCTGTTCACCCAGCATTCCCGCTCACTCTTACCAACTATGAAACATGTATTTGTCACCTCTCTGAATACCTTGCCTCATACTTCCTGCATTTATTTTATCTTACAGTGGTTTTGTCCACCTTTCCATGAGCCAGAGCTATACAATATGCTTTAAAAAAACCATTTGTTTACTTTTCTTCTCCAAAGTTCTAAAAATAAATAAGCCAATATTTTTATCCAAGAACATTTTAAATCATATTTACAATGTAGCTTCTTTAACATCTTTATGAATTTTTCCGGTTGTAGTAAAGGTACCCTTTTACATCAGTTGCTCATATCATTGTCCCTTCCTGATTTCTCATATTTCACGTCTTGTGCTCATAACACCTCTTCTGTCTTGACTCATACAAACAGAAACACTTCTCCTTATTCCTACACTGACATGTTCTGCAGGAAAGTCAACGGTAAAGGACATCTGACCTATAACAGTATAAATAACAGCAAAAAATCTTCAAATACATATGTCTTTATATATAACAAGGTTGACTTCTCTTTGTCTTAGTTTTATAATCTATAAAATCCATTTTTCAACATCCTTATAAAAAGTTCCTATGTGTAAATTAACTTAAACTGGTTACCTTGACCATTCCCTCACCTTGTCTGTAAGATTTATCATCAGAACTTCACTGTGTGAAGACGTAGCTCACCTTGTAAAATCCTGTTTAAAAGAAGTGGGTTTTGAGTATAGTGATAAATTCTTGGGAAAGGCACAGAATAAATACAGCCCAAAACTTCTTTAGGGTTTCCAATGAGAGGAATGGTCATAAAAAAAATAAGAAAAAAGGTACAAATATTTAACAGGACTGAGACACTATTGTGTCCTCCAAATAAATCATATCTGCTAGTAGAGGAGCCATTATGCGATGGGATGTAAGTTCTGTGACTGAACTACAGGGAATAAACTTCCAATGCTTAAATTCTTCTGTTTCTCTTATACTTTATCTATAAACAAGCAAACACACATAATGAGTTAGGAAATAAGTAATTAGTGAGTAAGACTTAACAAAGAATGGCATTAATTCAGAAAGTAAGGTTTCTTTTGGGAGTCCTGATCCTATTAATTTTCTTGAGTTCAGTAAAACCTCCAAAAACCCTCAAATAATCCCATTGACAAATGCCAAACATCAAAACAGAATTAAGGCTGTCCAGAACATACCTGGGATTTTCATTTACTAGGTTTCAGAAAGTTGAAATGAGCCGATCTGAATATTCTGAAAGAACAAAAAAAGAATCCCAACAGGTAAATTTACATTAGTATGTTTGACTTAAAATGTTTTACAGGCTGGAAAAGGCTTGAAAGAAGAGACTGAAAGAGCTGTAAAGTGGAATTCTTTGGCTTTATTTGTGTGGGGCATTTTCTGGGCAAGTACTGGGTCAAATCCCTGCTCTGAGCACACAGGGTATAAATCTGGCCCATGTCTCCAAAATACCGGATGATAGCTCTGACCAAAGCTTTCCTGCAAATTTTTGCCAGCTACATGCCATGTAAATCTAACTAGACCTAAAACAAACCTAGTTAAAGACTTATGTGTTTTTTGGTGGGTGGTTTTTTGTGTTTTTTTCCTTTTCATTATTTAACTCGGTTTCAATCCAAATAAGCAAATTCAGGCCACCTGTGGTCATGATTTTAAAAGAAATAATTAATTGCATTTTTTTTTTAATTATCCAGACTTTGTTAGGATGTTGCTTTCACAGAAATATGTAGAAATTGATGTTAGACCCTAATCACTTTTTCAGTAAAATCTAAGATCCCTTATATTTTTAATAGATTCCTTTCAAAATAAAAAAAAAAAAATTAAAATCACTATAATTCCACTCGGTCTTCAACTAAACAGCACGATTTACAGACCAGGTCACCGTCTCCATTCCAAAAAACCCCTAGCAACATAAAAGCCATAAGCTGTAAAAGACAAAAAAGAGCCATAAGCTGTCACAGAAAGAGAAGTGTCTTGAAAATGTAGGTGTCTATGGAGGCAGAATCCCAGCATGGAGAACACTAGGACTGTTTTGCACTAGAGGTTGGACTCAAAAGAAACTGCACAAGATGAAGAATGGAGTTTGTTGTATCTCAGACTCACCTGCAAGTTGTTTTTTCTTGTAGAGAACCAGTCTGGCTTCATTCTTATTTCAGTTTCACTGGGCTATACTCACTGACACTGATTCCTTGGTCTGCAACGTACACCACCGTTTACATCCTTCTTAGATTTTGCCAAAGATGTGAGCTGGAGGCAGCTGCTCAGTAGACGTTAGGATTCTTCCAAACCAAATACTTGAAAGTTGCGCATTCATTTGTAAACATCTGTAAGTATTTTTGGAGAGCAAACCA